>NC_083781.1:12965532-13333032 GCF_015708825.2 Lethenteron reissneri
ACTGCAAAGACCATGAGGGACGTTGACAGCCTGGTAAGGGCTTCATCCAGCAGTCGGTCGATCGTGGTTGATGATGTGTGGTAAGTTGAACTTCTTTCGCACCGTACGCATCCAACCGCGCTAATCGGAGGTTATTCCAGGACAGTATTAGACTTGAGGAGTATCACAAGGGATGTTGCGGGTGTAGCCATTACCTTAACGATGGGCTGCTCGCTCTCGTTCAGAGGGCACATTCTCTCGTACAAATTATCCGCGTGTCCATTACCTACATCTGTCAAGCAGGTGGTTAAGGAAACTTAAAAACTCATCGTGATCATCAACCATCACATTTACACGGAACACAATTCTTGAAAAGAAGCTTCGTTTCTGGCATTGTCATGGGTCGTTGTACATTCACGAACGCCCTAAACAACACTGCAAACATGCGATGAACACACGCACATATTGCACAGATTCACTTCTCAAAATAATTCTCAAGTAAAAATCATCTTCGCTATGTTGGTGGATGGAGATGTCAGTGGATGTCTGCCAAAATAAAATAAAACATTCAGAGCGATACCTCAAAAAGTAAAGCCTCCCTGCCTTTTTTTGTCCTAATTACTTTTGAATGTAATGAACTGGTACAGCTTTTTTTCTCCAATGCCCATTCATAACAACGCCATGAAATGTTTTTCACATGACAGGAGGCGACACAAGGGAGCTTAAAAAACATCAATGGCCATGGAACAGTTCGGGTGAACTGGACTGTGCTTTCTGCCCCATCAATCATACAACTCCAGATCTGGCTCCTTCAAACATTCATCTGCTCGGCCCTTACTCTTTTCTTTTCGGTAATGTCACGTAACTTTACCGAAAGAACCAAAGAGTATGGACTCCTGCAGTCACGAAAGCTTCAAATCAAGATTGCTCGGTCCTTCCTTTGAACGCTGGCCCTACGCGGGCAACTTTTTAAAATTGGGCACATCTGGATCAAAAGTCTGAAGGGATCCAAAGGCTGTTTTGACACATTCAGTTTAATCCCGTTGGACAAACAAGGCAGTAGAAATCTTGGAATCAGCTGAACAAGCCACGTTATGTGTGGTGCACGTGACCACGTGGAAGTCATGTGGGACAAAAGTCGATCTCAATGGATACAATTAAATATGAATAGTAATATGTTTTAACCCTTTCAACTGGTACAAAAACCGACACCTTTATACGAGGCATCATGTTTGCAATAACCACAACACAAGCAGTCAAAATACACTGAGTTATACGCCTTTTGGCGTCATCTGGGCCAACACCAGTGGAGACTGGACAAGACTACGGGGTAAACCGTCGGTATTGACGGTGATGCGAACACAAGTGACCGAGGTCGTGACATACAGTACAGCGAACACGTGTGTATACTGTACACACACGCGTGTATATACTGTACACACACGCGCGTATATACTGTACACACACGCGCGCGTGTATACTGTACACACGCGCGCGTGTGTATACTGTACATAGCACTGTACCCCATGTACAGTACACATTGCGCACTGTACATTACACTTCCGCTTGGCACGGCTGGCTACGTACGGTGCGAAAGAAGTTCAACGTACATAGCACGAGCCGCGTTTAACACACATCGCACAGACAGCACCCACAGCAACAACAACAGTGGCGGTGACGTCACCACGGCGCTTGTGCCAGGCTAGGTGCACGTTGAGGCCACGTGAAGTGTGAACCACGTCACACTGTATTCAGCACACACACACACGGTACACATCTCACACACGATGTACACATCTCACACACGATGTACACATGTAACATCGCAACATAAACAGTAACATCGAAGGCGAAACACCCAAAGCGAAACGCCCCGTAGATGGAGAGCCGATAGCATCGATAGCTGCTGTGGCCAATGATGGTGTTAGTGACAGCGGTAATGATATTGATGATATTGATATTGTGATGATGGTGGTGATGATATTGTGATGATGGTGGTGATGATATTGTGATGATGATGGTGATGAGGAGGATACAGTCCCTGTAGAGTAGAGTGTCTCCCCGGGACGACAGCACAAACGCCTGGGACAGCATCGCCAGTGGCTGCTGTCTGTGTAGTGTGAGCGATGTGTGTGTGTGCGTGTAGCTGTGTGTGTAGTGTGTGTGTGAGCTGTGTGTGTAGCTGTGTGTGCGTGTAGCTGTGTGTGAGCTGTGTGTGTGTGAGCTGTGTGTGTGTGAGCTGTGTGTGTGTGAGCTGTGTGTGTGTGAGCTGTGTGTGTGAGCTGTGTGTATAGCTGTGTGTGTGTGAGCTGTGTGTGTGTAGTTGTGTGTGTGTGTAGCTGTGTGTGTGTGTAGCTGTGTGTGCGTGTAGTTGTGTGTGTGTGTAGCTGTGTGTAGCTGTGTGTGCGTGTAGCTGTGTGTGCGTGTGTGTGTGCGTGTATCTGTGTGTGAGCTGTGTGTGTGAGCTGTGTGTGTAGTTGTGTGTGTGTAGCTGTGTGTGAGCTGTGTGTGTGTAGCTGTGTGTGTGAGCTGTGTGTGTGTATAGTTGTGTGTGTGTGTAGCTGTGTGTGTGTGTATAGTTGTGTGTGTGCGTGTAGCTGTGTGTGTAGTGTGTGTGAGCTGTGTGTAGTTGTGTGTGTGTAGTGTGTGTGTGAGCTGAGTGTGTGTGAGCTGTGTGTGTAGCTGTGTGTGAGCTGTGTGTAGCTGTGTGTGAGCTGTGTGTGTGTGAGCTGTGTGTGTGTGAGCTGAGTGTGTGTGAGCTGTGTGTGTAGCTGTGTGTGTGTGAGCTGTGTGTGTGTAGCTGTGTGTGCGTGTAGCTGTGTGTGCGTGTAGCTGTGTGTGCGTGTAGCTGTGTGTGCGTGTAGCTGTGTGTGTGAGCTGTGTGTGTGTAGCTGTGTGTGTGTATAGTTGTGTGTGTGTGTAGCTGTGTGTGTGTAGCTGTGTGTGTGTGTAGCTGTGTGTGTGTGTAGCTGTGTGTGCGTGTAGCTGTGTGCGTGTAGCTGTGTGTGCGTGTAGCTGTGTGTGTGTAGCTGTGTGTGTGGTAGCTGTGTGTGTAGCTGTGTGTGTGGTGTGTAGCTGTGTGTGTGTGTAGCTGTGTGTTGCTGTGTAGCTGTGTTTGTGTGTAGCTGTGTGTTGTGTGTAGCTGTGTGTGTGTAGCTGTGTGGGGTGTAGCTGTGTGTGGTGTGTAGCTGTGTGTGTGTAGTTGTGTGTGTGTGTAGCTGTGTGTAGTTGTGTGTGTGTAGCTGTGTGTGTAGTTGTGTGTGTGTAGCTGTGTGTGAGCTGTGTGTGTGTAGCTGTGTGTGTGTAGTTATGTGTGTGTAGCTGTGTGGTGTATAGCTGTGTGTGTGTGTAGTGTGTTTGTGTGTAGCTGTGTGTGTAGTTGTGTGTGTGTAGGTGGGGGTTTTATAAGGGCACCACGGGGTGACCAGCCCCTCCCCACCCAGCCCCAACCCAGCCCCTCCCACCCAGCCCCACCCCTCCCACCCCCAACCCAGCCCCTCCCTCCCCACCCAGCCCCACCCCTCCCACCCCCAACCCAGCCCCCCCTCCCCACCCAGCCCCACCCTCCCCACCCAGCCCCACCCCTTCCACCCCCAACCCAGCCCCTCCCTCCCCACCCAGCCCCACCCTCCCCACCCACCCACCCCACCCCTCCCACCCCCAACCCAGCCCTCCCTCCCCACCCAGCCCCACCCTCCCCACCCAGCCCCACCCCTCCCACCCCCAACAGCCCCTCCCCCCCCCCCCAGCCCCTCCCTCCCCACCCAGCCCCCCCCTCCACCCCCAACCCAGCCCCTCCCTCCCACCCAGCCCCACCCTCCCCACCCAGCCCCACCCCTCCCACCCCCAACCCAGCCCCTCCCTCCCCACCCAGCCCCACCCTCCCCACCCAGCCCCTCCTTGCACGACGGACGGACGGACACAATAATCCCCTGTGGGCTGGTGTAACCAGAAGGTTCCTCCCAGTATCAGAGCCTGTGTTGCATGTTCATCGCAACTACTGTGTGTGCTTAATGCAGTACTTGTGTGTGCTTAATGCAGTACTTGTGTGTGCTTAATGCAGTAGTGTGCTTAATGCAGTACTTGTGTGTGCTTAATGCAGTACTTGATCCCCCCTGCAAAAGGTTTCTATTTGGTGTTTGATCATCTCAACACCTCCAGTTTAGTTGCCAGACAGGGTAACATCGATTCTTATTATGTGTCCATACTCTGCTACTGTCAGCAACAACATTGCTTTTATGGCTTTATTTTGGTGATTTCGAAAACATTTTTTTGTTTGGCCATGTTTGTTTGTTGTAGTGCGGAGTTATGCTGATGGCTTTAATCTAAGTTGTCTTGTGGTTGTTGTTGTTTGACTTGCATCCCACTGGGATTTTTGTACACAGCGTTGGTGTACGGTGCTTTTTCTGGAATATTTAGCAGTTTTTCCTGGATTTTTCTGTTTGCACTTAGTCACTTTAAGATGTTTTCTTGTTCATTTTTTGTTTGTTGCGGTTGCACCTGATTCAAGAGCCGAATGGCTCACAGGGCTATACCATTATAGATTTGAAGTTTTCGTGACTGCAGGGATCCATACTCTTTGGTTCTTTCGGTAAAGTCACGTAGGTAGAAAATGAATTAAATTAAATCACGACGTTTCGGACGCAACACAAGCGTCCTTCATCAGGTGGGACAACCACAGCAAGAAACAACTGCAGCAGTGGGCAAAGGGGAGCTGATGTAACACGAGGCTGTATAAGGAGGGGGGGAGAAGCCAGAGTATAGGGCTATAGCAAATAAATGAAACTGAAACAATAACAAAAACTACAACAAAAACTACAATAACAACAATAACAACACCAACAATACCAACAACAATAACAATACCAACAATACCAACAACAATAACAACGATAACAATAAAAAAAATAACAATAACAACAATAACAACACTAACAACACTAGCAACAACAATAACAACAATAACCACAACAATAACAACACTAACAACAATAACCACAACAACAATAACAACAACACTAGCAACAACAACAATAACAACAACAACAGCAACAACAATAACAATAACAACAGCAATAACAACAACAGCAACAACAACAGCAATAACAACAACAACAATAACAACAGCAACAACAATAACAACAACAATAACAACAGCAATAACAACAGCAATAACAACAACAACAGCAACAACAACAACAATGCCGGCGTGAGGGGGGCGGGGCGATGTTTGTGTCACCGCCGGGCGGCTCGAGTCGCACCGGTGACGTCACCGGAAGCGGAAATAGATTCTCCCCTTCGATACCGATAATCGAACGTCGATTCCGCTATCGATTATTATCGATTCCCACGTCTCTCTTTTTTTTACTGCGCGCGACTGGCGAGCTCGCGTTTATGCTTCGAGTAGAGTTTGATCGTTGGGCGGTGCCCATTTAGCTCCGAGAGAAAGATTATTTTAAAATAACAAAATTATAAATCAGCATTCGGAGAATCGATTCACTTGCGGAATCGATTGCCCTCCACCCACTAACGATAGGCTTCGAGTCTGTGTGTGGCGGGTGCAGTGTTCACGCGAACCCGGCGGCCTCAACCCACGTTCCCGATCTTCGCAACGCACGCACCCTGGAGTTTACTACAAGATTGTCCACGGGGCTTTGAGAGCGATCGCGCCGCAAACTAAAAAAATCGGTCGATTCTACGCCGAACCTTTAAAGTGCAAAAGAATCGATTCCGGAATCGCAGTTGCGAATCGACGTGCAGGGGAATCGCGCTACACCTACTGTACACGGGAGGAGCCTCGCAGGGAGCGAGCGACTCGAGCTGCCTGACGAGACGGGTAACGAGACGGGTAACCTGATGGGTAACCTGATGGGTAACGAGACGGGTAACCTGATGGGTAACCTGATGGGTAACCTGATGGGTAACGAGACGGGTAACGAGACGGGTAACCTGATGGGTAACCTGACTAACGAGACGGGTAACCTGATGGGTAACCTGATGGGTAACGAGACGGGTAACCTGATGGGTAACCTGACTAACGAGACGGGTAACCTGATGGGTAACCTGATGGGTAACCTGACTAACGAGACTGGTAACCTGACGAGAAGCCTGACGGGTAACGAGACGGGTAACCTGGCGGGTAACCTGACGGGTAACGAGACGGGTAACCTGACGAGGTAACCTGCCGAGAATGGTAACGTATCTGCATAGTCACTCAAACGGGGGGGGGGGGGGGTAACGAGACGTGTGACCTGTCCTGGGTAGCGAGACTGGGAGAACACGCCTGGGTCTGTGTGTGTGTGTTGTGTCGTGTGTGTGTGTGTCTGTGTGTGTATGTGTGGTGTCTGTGTGTGCCTGTGTGTGTGTGTGTGTGTGCCTGTGTGTGTCTGTGTGTGTGTCTGTGTGTGTGTGCCTGTGTGTGTGTGTGTGTGTGCCTGTGTGTGTGTATGCCTGTGTGTGTGTCTGTGTGTGCCTGTGTGTGTGTGTGCCTGTCTGTGTGTGTGTGTCTCTGTGTGTGTGTGTGTCTGTGTGTGTCTGTGTGTGTCTCTGTGTGTGCCTGTGTCTGTGTGTGTGTCTGTGTGTGTGTGTGGTCTGTGTGTGTCTGTGTCTCCATGTCGTCCTGTACCCTCCTTGCTTCTCGTGTCCCCCCAGTGTCTCCTCGTCTCCCTTGTGCTCCCCACCGCCCCCGCTGTGCGTGTTGTGTATCCCGTGTGGCCATGCCTCACGTCTCTCCGTGTCCCCCGTGTTACCTTCATATCGTGTGATACCCCCCTCCATGCTCCCCTTATCTCGTGTGCACATCGTGTCTAACGAGCCCCCCTCCCCTCGTGTCCCCCGTGTGTCTCTCCTGGAGTTGTGGCGCCTGAGGACACAGCAGCGGATCCCCTATCCAGAGCAGCAGCGAGGAATCGGTAGGAGCAGCAGCAGCGTGTTGGGATCCGGGATCAGGTGAGTTGAGGATGTCAGGATAAGGTTGGTGGGGGTGAGGTTGGGATGTGGTCAGGGTGAGGTTGGGATATGGTGAGGGTGAGGTTAGGATGTGGTTGGGGTGAGGTGGGATGAGGTGTGGTGAGGGTGGGGTGTAGTGAGGGTGAGGTTGGGATGTGGTGAGGGTGAGGTTAGGAGGAGGTGAGGGTGAGGTTGGATGAGGTGAGGCTGGATGAGGTGAGGGTGAGGTTGCATGAGGTGAGGTTGGTATGTTCAGGGTTAAAGTTAGGATGAGGTGAGGTTGGGTTGAGGTTGGGGTGAGGTTGGGGTGTGGTTGGCGTGAGGGTGAGGTTGCATGAGGTGAGGGTGAGGTTGGGATGTAGTCAGGTGTGAAGTTAGATGAGGGTGAGGTTGGGGTGTGGTTGGGGTGAGGGTGAGGTTGGCATGAGGTGAGGGTGAGGTTGGCATGAGGTTAGTAGGATGAGGCTGGGTGGTCACCGGTCCAAAGACCAAGTGGCTAAAGCATCAAGTGGGCAAAAAAACAACAGCATTCCTGAATGTATCATTATAAGAGTTCATACTTTCTTGAATTGAAACATTGTTATAGGAACCGTAGTAAATTAGACGATGGAGGAATCCCAAAGGCGAACACTGGCGAGCTAAGAAGCATAAATAAATGCGTTATGACCTTGCAATGTAGTGGATGACACAGTGTGGATAGCGTGAACTTATCTGGGGTCAGTTAGAATTACTGTGTTGTCATATCTTCTGTCTTTGGGTCTCTCTTGTCATGACGCAAGTTGTGAAGTATGTCACACACTCGCCACTGACTTTAGCCGTGGCCAGGAACTGAACGTTGTAATGGTGTTCATAGTACAGTGCGCCAACTACTGAGGCCACCAATCCTCAAACTACAGCATTTCACAATATCTGCCATTTGTCCATATACGTGCGTACAGCGTACGAGAGTGCCTGTGCTGTACACACGCACGTGTGTGTGTAAGGGGAGCGGAGTGTAGCGGTTAGCGCGATGCGTTTCAAAACCCGGCTTCCTGAGTTCGATTCCCGCGCACGGCCAACACCAGTGACGATTATCTGAACCGGGTCCTGGGCCTCCCCTAGGTCAACTCAGCCTCAAATGAGTACCCAGTGCGGTGTGTGGACATCGCCGTTCGGGAGACAAAAGCGGCTACCCACCCCCTCGTGTGCCACAGTGCCAGCCTTCATAGGTGCTCACTAACAGCACTTGCCCCATCAGTCTGTTAAGGCTACACGGGGGTATATGTGTGCTTGTGTGCGCGCGTGTAGATGGAGGGAAAGCCAATCGAGCAGTTTTGTGCTGCTGGCTCGCTCGGCGCAAGGCGTGGCGCTCTGCGCTCTCATCGAGCAAGCCCTGGACGCGCCGGGAGTGTACGTGTTCGGGGAGCTGCTCGAGGTCCCCAGCGTGCAGGAGGTGAGGTGAGCGGCTTTGCCAGCCAGGGAGAGAGCTCTCGTGCTCCTACGACTACTACGTAGGTTTTTCACGGGGCGTGCCGCGTAGCCGTCGGGTGTGTTTGCGGGTTGTTGCCGTATGTTGTTCGGCACGATGTCCAGCGTTTCGCTTCCATGTGCTTGGAGCTTCGGGGGGGGGGGGGGGGGGGCTGTTTTTATTTAAGTTCCTGAGGAAGCTCCCAAGCACGTGGGGCAAAAACCTGTGGGTAGCACCCTACCAAGGTGAGCGCAACCCACTGGTTGAGAAACCGCTCACTCATCTACACGTCATCTCCGGGAGTCAACTCTTGCAATGGTGATTCCTGTACGTTGGAATAAATGCCATAATACAGTTTTTTGGGTTAAATTGCGTAAATATATGAATGTGTCGTTGAACCAGCCACCACCCGACACTGCCCATTGCAAAGTTTGTCAAGTAAACAGAACGTGGCAATTCGTTACTAGTACAGCACACCGGTGTGTTGGGGAGCAAGCCACAACATTTACAATCTGAGTACGACGTTTCGCCAGTAAGTTATAAACTAGCTTCATCAGGCGACAGCCAGATATTTACGCGATCTAACCCAAAAAACCTGTATTATGGATGATATTGGTCGCGAAAGCCTACGCGTTAATCTGGAATAAATGGTTTAAACTTGGAAATATGATATTGGTCGCGATAGTCTACGTGTTAAACTGGAATAAATGGTTTCAACTTGGAAAACATGATTTGAAGCTTTCGTGACTGCAGGTGCAGGAATCCCCAGCTGAGGACGATTATTTGTGTGGCCATCGAAATGTCATGATCTTTTATTTTTTCTACCTACGTGACTTTACCGAAAGAACCAAAGAGTTTGGAAAACGTGGGTTAATTGTGTTCATGGTTAATTAATTTTGCACATGTCATGTGGTGCACTGAATATTGTAAACACAGGGGAGATTTTGGTGCTCACAGTGATCGGTATATTGCAATGACGTTTGTATATTTTAAGTGACTATGAACAGCTAACTGATGTAATTGTTCAAATTTGTCCACAGTTGAGCAACGGACCTCATGCTCCACATTTCCAGTTGCTACAGTTGTTTGCATATGGAACATACTCGGACTATACTGGTGCGTGCGCTTACACAGGCACACTTGCTACATGCATTTAAGTGCACAATGATGCTAGTAAAACTTCCTCCACTTTGGCTGTGTCTACTTATCAGCGTAATTGTTTTACTCATGAGGACTGCACGTAGATTTATAACAGAGTGCATTTAGACGATACTCATTTCCTTGTTACTAATATCTGACATTATGAATCCAGCCAGGTGGCTCAGCAGAGCAAAGTGAGTGGCTCACAATCGCTTGGTTGTGATTTCAACCAATAGTTGTGCATAGCTGAGCCCATCATCCCTCTGAGGTTAATAAAATGAGTACCACTTTGTTGGTAAGAGACAGTGGTTGTCCTATGGGTAGGTTCTTGTTGCTATAAAAATAAGGAATGTCCACCATTGGCTCAGGGCTGTAAACAGGATATCAGCACTACATCAATGCCCATTGAACAAGAAATCACTGACTTTTTGACATTGTTAGCACAGGCAGCTATTGCATGTGAACTGCAACGTGTTTTAACTCATTTCTTTGAGGCCGATCACTAATTCCCTAATTATCATAATCCTACATGATGGATTCCATATAATCTGTGGGGGTGGCCTCCATTTGCAAGCCCAATAAGTTAACATTTTGACACGTGATCTTTCCACACAAGCTGCCTGACTTCCATTACAACCCATCTGTAATCCCCCCCCCCCACTTCATGTAGCTTTGCTGTGCACTCTAGGCCGAGGGAAGGTGCGGTGATGACTTAACTACCACCTAATTAATTTGTTACACGGATGTGTGTGTCTTTGTAGCTAATTCATCGAATCTGCCGAATCTGTCAGAAGCACAGAAAACAAGCTGAGACATTTAACCATCGTAAGCCTGGCTGCAAAGATGAAGGTGATGTGGTTTTCGTATTTACGTTTGAGTGTGTTGATTTGTTTGACAGATGCATTGCTAACAGAGACTACTGTTGCATGTTAACACGGCTGGGTTATTTCAAACTGCGTGCAACTGGGTTGGATGCTTTATGTTTTAAGGATGACAGTCTGTCCCCTAGACCCCCCCTCGTGTAAATCCAATTCGTTTATTTAGTTTATAGTGCATCTGATGGTTTTATTCAAAGAACTAACTTAACCACTTATCTTATGAAGGCTCGCTCACCAGAGCTCCATCTCTTCAAGGACTTTTAGAGTAATATTAGCCCGGTGGAGCATTGCGTGGTTGAATGGTACACATGTTCATAATATTAAGTTATACAGGAAACCTCACGGAGTTTCAAATAGCTCTTTCAGGAGGGCCTGTATTGAGATGGAGCGCTATGCACGTGGGTTTAAACCAGAGTAATCAGAGCTAGCTATGCATACAAGGGGGATAACTCAAAATCCGCAAAGATGGGTTCACAAACCTACTTCTGGTACTGCCTTCCACCCGGTCACCTCGCAGCCCAGTCGGTCTCTGGGATTTCACAAATTGTATAATCCACCAGCTCTCTGAAGCGATGAATCACGTGCATGCACCACCACTAGACCTGCCTCGTGACTGGCTGATGCCGTGTGTTTTGTCATCTGTTCTGGCCTGAATCGGGTGCTCGCTAATATCAACCGCCCCAGCATTGATGCATGTTTGTGCAATTTTTTTTCTCCCGTTACACAGTTATCTTTGCTCAGATTTCTGTTTCCTTCATTGCTGTGCTTGAACGTCTTTTGCTTGTCATTTTGGTGACCCACATCACTCTTGCCACCTGGCCTTTTCGGTTATCACCTGCTTAAACAAAAATGAGCAAACCAACAGTCCGTTTCAAGGCAGTGTGACGGCATCTTGGCACTGTGCAGTGCATCCCGTACGGCGTGCTGCTCAGCGAGCTGGGCCTGACGAACCTGCGGCACCTGGAGGACGTGATCATCGAGGCAATCTACGCCGACATCGTGCACGGCAAGCTGGACCAGCGCCGGCGCCAGCTCGAGGTGGACACCTGCATCGGACGCGACGTGCGCGCCAGCGACGCCAATGCCATCATCAACACCCTGCAGCAGTGGTGAGCACGTGGCGATCACGCGCATGCAAGGAGAAGGAATTGTGTTTATAAGGGCCGTTGCTTAGATGCTGGGGCAGATCAAAGCGCCCGTCACGCCACATCTGATCTCAGCCGTTCAAATGCTCTCGTCTTATCTAGCCATACATACAATGGGACCCCCCAGTTTCAGCTCTCCCTATGCAGCGCAAGATGTGTATGCAGTTCCAGCCTGAAATGGGCATTCATTTGCCAGCAGGGAGAGATGTTGCTATGTGGCGTTTTCCAAGCAAGTAATTTGTGGGTAATTTAGAAATTCATAATCAACGTTTTGGGTTAGATCGCGTTATTTATAAATGTATCGTAACCCTCCACCACCCGACACGGCCAATCAGCAAAAAAAAAGTGTCACGTTGACAAAAGACAAATAGTTCACTGCTTTAGCCCACCGGTGTGTTGAAGCGTGAAACCACAACATTTACAATTTTTGAGTACGACGTTTCGCTGGTAATTGCATCCAGCATCATCGGGCAATTTGCCAGAATGGTGAGGCTCTGCTAACCCAAAACGTTGATTATGAATAATTTAGAAATGTTGGACTTTGACGCCGGGTATGACATGGTCTACTGATCCGAATAACGTCATGGGACCTTTAATGTTAGTACAGACCCACAGTGTTAACCAGAGCAGCCACTAGACTCGAACAACGCCAGATGTGCCGCCGCTTGGCCATGTAACCCCCCCGTTTGTCAATCCACTGCTGGATAAAGGGCTTCCCATGCCGTGTTGGTTATGGGGGTGTGTACAGGCAGTCTCTGGTCCGGTGTGCGACGATCCATATTTACGAGGTTTATATAACACCACCATGGATCGATTTACGACGCAGAAACTTGATTTACGAAATGACTCTGAGGACATTTGAACAGTCAGTCTGGTTTTCCGATGTGGCTTGCCTGGCATGGAGCTTTTGTTGTTCTCAAATGTATTTTTTAATGGATTTCTATCGATTAAACCCCGTTAAATATGGCTGGTAAAAGGAAAAAAAAAACATCGGCAAGTGATGTTTCTACTGTTGCAAAAATCATATTTACGGTGGGGTTTCCAGGAATGCATTGTCGTAAAAGCGGGGACCGGCTGTATATGTCTATCCATATTTTCATAGATAAAGCAGATTTAATGCTAATATTATGCCATTCTTTTTAAGTGTGTATAAAATACCTTTTGAGAAAATGCTAATATTTAAGTGCTTTGAGTACACATATATATGAAGAGTGCAATCAAAACAACCCAGTGCAATGAGGTTAACATGCGGGTGTTCTTTACATTATAAGCAGTATTGAAATTCGTGTTATAATTAATAATTGAAAATGCTCTGTTCTAGGTGTGATGGTTGTGAAGCTGTTCTGTTAAACATCGAGGCTCAGATTCTGCGCGCCAACTCCACCAAGGAAAACCAAATCGCAGTGCGCGCACAGATCGAGAACGAGGTGGGTAATAACTCGCCAGCATTCATAGCAGAGCATCAAGACAAGAGCTCCCGAGTATATAGACCGTTAGCGGGCACCCACTGAGGCCTGTACAGCATACACTGGTGGTATGACCAGAAAATCGAAGCTAGCTGCCTTTGTCTGCTTAGTGCTGTTGTTTACACACCACCTCCGCCATTCGTTTAAGGCCAAGTAAACCTCAGGGAGGCTCAGGACAGGTGCAGATTCCACTTGCCACTGATGTTTTCCATCGCCGATGCAATGATTGCGTTAATTCCAAGATGCCGGCGCATGTCGGTGTGCTTACTTGTATCCCTCTTGTGGCCACCCCCACTCAATCCCTGCCCTCTCCCCACCCAGTCAAAGCAGACCCTGCTGCAAGCAGCTTCAATGTCCTTATTTAGCCTCTTCCTCCATATCCTCATGTTTCCTGACCCGTCCCGTTAATATATTCCTTCAACTCTTATTTCCCGTTTATTTATCTTGAATTCCGTTTGCTTTTCCAGACATTATATGTGCGGAGGGTGAAAACGCTGCTTGTAATAACAGCGCTTGCCCCAACATTGTATGTGGGTCACACGGGACACCTGTGTTTGTACAAGCCATTGTGTACGTATGTGTAGGTGAGCTCCCTAAAGCAGACCATGAAGGCCGCAGCTGCCTCGGCCGCCCAGGAGATGGACCAGGTGGTGGAGAGCCGCGACGCCATGGCGACCCCCGATCCCACACGGCACCCTGGGAAAAAACCCAGTAAGGTCAAAGGGTACGTGTCCCCGTGGATGAGGGGGTCCCTCTGATTTCAGTTACATCCAATGTTCTGCTTTCAAATGTGAGATTTAATACAGGAAGTCTAGAAATGCTATGCCGACTGAGTCTTATGCCTTGTCAATAATTTCTTTGTTTTCAGGTTGAGGGGCAGTGGAAAGATTTGGTCAAAGTCCAACTGAATACAAGCATTGCACACGCACATAATATGCACAGTAGGTACATATAAAATATTAACAGACACATACATTTTATGCTGACATCTGCACGTTTCTGTATATACACACACACACACACGGTGCGCAAGCAGACAGCAAATGATCTGTACATACACAATTCACACAGAAATGATGCATACATGTATAAATTAAGCCTGTGTACACTGACAAAATCGAACGCTTTCATCTATACAGTGCAATGACGCTGCAGCAGCTGTCCTCATAAACGCAGTGACCGAACATGTTTATAAATGTACACGATTGTGCAAATGAACTCCTGGGATATAAAATCATGGCCCGAGTTTAAGACAAGGCCATGGATGTAATCCTTAACTCCTTTTGAGATACGAAGCAAATAGCTCCGAAAAATGTAGGTTCAAGACACAGGGGCATGTACGTGCATGTTGAACTTCTTTCGCACCGTACGTGGCCAATGTGGACGCTCTTGTGAGCTGCAGGGTTGATGGATTCAAACCCAGTCCATTTCAAGTGTCACAGATTTGTATAAAAAATGCTACTGTGCATTAGGAGTATGGAAAATGTATCAAATTACAATCACTTTTACAGCATCCCTTTGCAAAAAAATATCTCGTTGGCAATTAATTTGACAGGATGTATTTAGTGCCTTGGTCGAAGGCTTGTCTAAATATAGTGGACTTTAGATGGATACTATGAAGCCGAGGCTATGTGCTTATGTCCTCGGTGTATAATCCAGCTGTCTTCATGGAAGTTATCTGCTTTGTAACCCAAACAAACGGCAAAACTGCAAAATCTCAGCCATATTGATGCCCAAAGTATTTGCTTCCAGGCCACAACTGTCACATCATTGATACAACACAAGTACAGCCACTTGTGGTTCACAGCAACCCCAGATGACGGGTAATGTTTCATGGGCAGAGAATTGCTGATCTCCAAGTACAAATTCATATGCAAGTTTTCACTGGTTATCCACCTACAGCGCTCGCATATCTACACATTGCACCAGCAATGCGAAAAACTCACATGCATTTAGAGGTTTTATTTCTACCTCTGCCTAACAGCCAGTCAAGAAACACACGTGCCCCTTCACACCCACGATTGCGAAGATGTTAATAAAGTCTATGCTTTGGAAACTGAACAATGTGTCTTTTTAAAGTTGTTACATTCGTTTCCCGGTTACTCTCTGTAGCAGGGCAGGTGGCTAAGTGGCTACCTCTCTTGTACATAAGGTTTACTTTTCATATCTAAGTTCCAATGGTCGTTTTGGTGGACCGTGCTCTCAACGTGAAGATTTGCACTACTCTGGGAGTTCCAAATAAAACATTCGTGCGGAGGGAGCTGGTAGGAACGTTGGGTTGCTCGGTCAATGGCCAGGGTCAACGGCGGCGTGGTGTATTCCGCAAATATGCCGACTGTGAGGGCGGGCACAAGCCGGCGTGAGTAGGTTAAACGTTGAGTTTAATAAGGGCACCACGGGGTGACCAGCCCCTCCCCACCCAGCCCAACCCTCCCCTCCAAGCCCCTCCCCACCAGCCCCACCCCTCCCATTTTTGGATGCACGATGGACAGACGGATACAATAATCCCCTGTGGGCTGGTGTAACCAGGTTCCTACCAGTATTATTCTCCTGACAAAGCTGAGGACGGGCGTGGTAACATTGTGGAAAAAATTATTTTGCCAAGCCAATGTGGAAAATAAAGCCTCAAGTGGCTGGAAAAAAAGCCTGAACCTACTGCGTGCAATTCAATACATGGAATTGTCACTGACCAAGCACATGACATACCTTGTGTAAATCAAGACCAGTATTTGGTTGGATGTGCTATAAACTTTGGAAATGTACAGGCGTTTGGTCAAAGCTTGTTAAAAGAGCTGACCGTGTGGCAGAACAAAGGACATTGTGGGAATGGCAAACCATTGAGATTGGAGAGGCCAACTCGTCTATGAGCTAAAGCTTGAGACACTGGGCACCGCTGTACAAAGCTTTGGGCTCGGGTGCAGGGGGAAAAAATTAACCCGTAAAAGCTAAGTTTTTCAATCCTTTATATGCGTGGCGGCTAGAGTCCTCTCGTCCTCTGGCTTGAGATGGCTGCCACCTATGGGTCAGATGATTGCATTGCACCATTAAGCAATTGGTAATTAAATATATTTTGTCCTAAAAAGTGTAAAATTTTGGAAAAAAATTGTCACGCCAACGAGTCTATGTGCAAAATGTCAGCTCGATTGGATCTCGGGAAGTGGGTTAAAACACGACCGAAAGATTTGCACGGTCGTAAGCGCGCAAGCAAGCAAGTGAACTTAATATAAAGGATTTAAAAATCACTTCCCGTTCTTCCACTCGTTCATGTTGGGGGTTATGGTCAACATGGCTTGCACGTGATGTCCTACCGCTTCGTTTTGAAACACTTTATTGTTGCTTTGTATTATTTGCAAAGCTGAGCGTTCTTGAGCATGCATAGGATACTAATATACTACAACATTCCATTGTTAGATTTGACTGGTTTTGCAGTGTGGATCAGGTCAGTGCAGAGGTGGCACCAGAGATTTCTTGGTTCAAATCCAAGCAACTTCCTAGGACCAAATGGGTTTTCGAATGCAGAGTTGATCTCAGGTGACCAATTACTGCACTCAAAAACCCAAAGATGTAATATAATTTGGCTAAATACCAGCTTCAAGATATCAAATGTATTGCTCGACTCTCATCTCACCTTAAATAAATGTATATAGCGCCTTAACCAAGGCACTTTTAAAATAATTAACGGTACATGAATGTTAATCTCAGCGGTAATGGGAAAGCGTTTCTCTAGGTCAGTATTTAACCTTCATTGCAGCCTTGTACCCCCCACCCCCTTTGGTTCTCAATCGTAAAAAAGTATGTTAGCAAATACAGGGTTTGATGAAACCTCGTTGTACATACATGCCCGTCCTGAATTTGTGTTTCAACGATTTACCTTCTAAAAAAATGTGCCATGCCCAGGTTAAGAACCACTGCCCCAAGTGGACCAGATGTAACATTTAGGTCTCTCAAGAGGTAGCTCAGTGATACCCATCCGTGGTATATCTCCATCTCCATATATATATAAAAGGCAAAGTTGTGAATGTGTCTGTTTAAAATGTTTAGCGTACTTCCCAACATGCAACAAACTGGACATTTTCCATGTGGGTACTTTCCAGACTGTACACCATGCAAAAATTATAAAAATACACTTTTGTATTTGTTTTTTTGGGGGAGCTCAATAATGCAGATTTTTTTTGCACGGCAAGTGAGCTGTGACGTCACATCTGTCACGTGACCCACGCATGTGGAAGCGTAACGCATAGTGTCGTGGTTAGCGCGCCGCGCTACGAACCCGGCGACCCGAGTTCGATTCCCGATTATTTGAACCGGTCCTGGGCCTCCCCTAGGTCGACTCCGCCTCAAACAAGTAATTGTTGTGGTGTGAACATGGCCACTGAGGAGACAAAGGCGGCCAGGCGTGGTGAATCCAAGTCCCGGGCGAAGCCGAGCTAGTACAGCTAGTCCTATACAAAAGGGATGCACTAAGAGATAAATGGGTTCCATCTTATGGAATGACATCGTGAGCACAACCAGTAAAAAAAATGGGAGAAAAATTCGTCGAGAAAAAAATCACACAAAATGTCCCGATAAGCGAAATAAACGTTGCCAAAAAAACATGGCCACGAAAACAAAAACAGGACGCCACTTTAATGAAAGGTGCACGTTCACCAACAAGCTCGTAAAAATGATGTTCTTGCAAATGAACGATTTCCCCAAAACACATTTTATTTCGTGACTTAACAGTACTGTGAAGAATATAACACTTGCAACTTTTTGAACACATTCTCCATCTATCGGTTCTAGAAAATTACCATCAGATTTATATTGTGGAAAAGTGAAAACTGACCACGCAACAATGCGGGGAAGGGAGGGGGCATCGTGACAACAGCAGCCAACCACCATGATTGGTGGAAGTCCAAATTGTCCCTCTTGGCGAGAAAGAGCGTTACATTCTAGATGATGTTGACGTGCAAAGCTATAGACTGCCTGGCGGGGGGGGGGGGGGCAAGTCACCATTCCCGTTCTTCCGCTGGCTGTGAAGAGATGTTGGGGGCGATGGGGTGGCCGAGATGGCGGCTTGCACGTGGGTATCCAACCACCGTTTTAAAAATGTATCACGCTCTATGCCATTCTTGAGCTGCGTGTGAGGTAATTATACACGCGATACTGTTATAAAAATGTATTACTTTTGCATTGTGGCTCCGTCAGAATGCTAAGAGGACACCACCGAATCTAGACAACTGCGATGATGAAGATGGGTCAAGTGTAGGCACTGATGATCTCACCAATGACTTCACAAAAAAAAAGATCAAATTTTATTTTCCAGCTCAGACAATTTAACAGACTGTTGGAGCAAGCGCTGTTAGCGAGCACCTATGAAGGCCGGCACGGCACACGAGGAGATGGGTGGCCAGCACCATGCCCAGCCGCCTTTGTCTCCCCAGTGGTGATGATTATGCACCGCACCAGGTACTCATTTGAGGCCGAGTCTTCCTAGGGGAGGCCCAGGACAGATTCAGATAATCGTCACTGGTTTTGGCCGTGATCAAAAATCGAACTTGAGTTCCTGGGTTCGTAGCGTAGCGCACTAACCGCTACACTACACACACACGTAGAAGTTAACAGAATTAAAAAAACTGATGCAATAAAAAATAATCCTAAAATGTATCACACTGTTTTACAATGCATACACTGTTGTTAAGCAGGTACACAAAGGAAGCGTTTACCAGCCATGTGGTTTGGCCTCGTAGCTGGAGGAGGCATAAGACTGGGTGCCGTGCGCTGCTCCGCTCCCCGTAGAACCTCCAGTTCCACCCCACCCCCCATAGCCACCTCCTCCCTGCCCCCCACTCGCCCCATATCCCCCAGACTTATTTGCCTGCGACTGCTCCAAAGCCTGCGCTTGGCCATGGCCTTGCCCCTGACCCTGACCCTGCCCCTGCCCCTGAAACATCCCCATCATATTCCAACCACTCTGCATCATGGCAGCCATCACCGCGGGGCTGAGATTGAACGAGCCCAGCGGATTCATGCTCCCGTCTCCTGCTGCGCCGCCAAGGCTGGAGGAATTTGACGCGCTCCCCGCGGCGTTCATCCCGCCCCCGCCGCCGCCTCCACCGCGATTAAAGGACGAAGATCCGTGGCTGGACTGGGCGGCATTCGACGTCGAATTTGACCCCGTGAACGGACCAAAGGGGTTATTCCCATATCCGTAGCCGTAGCCATAACCGTAGTTGTTGCTGGGTGTGTTATTGCCACTCGAGCTGCCGCTGGAAGAGCCGAAGTTTGCGTAGCGCGCCACTTGCTCAAGGGCGGCAGTGTTGACCGTGAACGACTGCGACTGGTGCTGCGGATTGAGGCCCAGCGCCGAGAAGTTTGGATTGGCGTTCCCCATGGCGTTGTT
Source organism: Lethenteron reissneri (assembly GCF_015708825.2). Taxonomy (NCBI): domain Eukaryota; kingdom Metazoa; phylum Chordata; class Hyperoartia; order Petromyzontiformes; family Petromyzontidae; genus Lethenteron; species Lethenteron reissneri. The sequence continues at coordinate 12,984,918 of NC_083781.1, forward strand.
GCTGCCCTTGGGATCGGCGCTGGAGATGTGAATGCTGGACCCCTTGATGATGAGGTCTTCTCCACACAGGCTGTTTGCCACCTGTCAATGCATCCACACGCACGCACACACATAACACATTTAAAAAATATGTATATTGTTTTTTAATATCATTCATGTGTGCAACATTATGCCTTTATATTGGAACTGCACAACTTTTTGTCATGCATATTTTAACATTCTTAATACTTGAGAAACTAGAATGTTTTGCTGTGCATGTACATTTTTGCATGTTTCCACATCACTGGGACTGCATAGTTAAGTGTATATGATTGAGGGGCGATAAGCAAATAGCAACAATCACATGGAACATCCAACAAAAGTTTAGCAATGTATCAACTTTATAAGGCAAATCCAAAAAGCTACTCCAATTAGTTTTTTTTACGAAGCACCTCAACATCTAAATGTAGTTTGACATTAGTGTATTATTATTAATATGATGAAACTTGTTTACTCAAAAAAGCTTCAGGAGGGTCTTGCCAAGATGTTGCAGGAAGGGGGGCGATTTTGCTGCTGTGTAACCCCCATTGAGTCATTTGCAGGTATTATTTCAGCATTGGGGTGTTTGGCCAAAAACCAGGTACACCATAGTGCACTTTTTTGTTATTCAGCCGTGTAAAGAAACCAGAGAACCAGGAAATCGAACCCATGTCCTACTCGGCAAGGCTTAAGTGTTCCCCTACACCCTGAATCAATTTAACAATTTTGTTTTATTTCAACGCTGACGCTAACATTTCTATCCGTGTATATTTTAAATGTGACCGAATACCAGTATGTAAGGCTCTTTCCTGTCATAACAGAATCATAATCTTTATTTGTCCTGCAGAAATCCGATGAGCTATTAAGCTATTTTTAAGCAGATGTCCAGTAGGGGCATGGGTCAGAAAGTTACAATACAAAAAAAATAATAGCAATGCAATGTTTTAGAAAAGTTAAGCAAATCACTACAAATAAATAATCTAACACTCGACTGTAAAAGCCCACTGAGCTCTTAGTTCTTGTTCAGAAGCGGCCTGGCCACAAATGAGAGCTCAATCGGCTTATAACGTGAAAATGTATTGCAGCCAAATAATCTAGGTTGGTCATTTGAAAAAGAAAAGGATGAAAATAATCATAAGCATGTGGCAGCAGGCCTTGTGTCATTCCACTGCAAGAGGACATCCCCCCTCCCCACCACATGTGCGATGGCAAGGGCAGTGAGCGTAGACGTGAGGACCTAAGTAACCAGTAAAGTAGAACCTCGGAGATCGAACGCACCAGAACTCAAACAAATCGGTGTTCGAACGATATTTCTAAACATTTTTTGTCCCGGAAACCGAATGAAATTCGGAGGTCGAACGGGCAATCGCGACTTGAAAGAACCTGTACGGCTGAGACGCGTATGGCCAGCGTGCATGACGCTTGCCCAGACAAAGGTTTTACCACCTCCTCCTCACCACCTTCATCTCAAGCCATCAACTCTCCTTACTACAGGTAAAGTGAAGTTCAATGTTCATTTATTTCATTTATTCCATTTATTTATTTATTGCGTTTCTTGGTTTTTTTTATGGTTTTATGCATGTAATTACTGTAAACTTCGTGTAAAAATGCTTTGAGCGATTTCTTGTGTCTGGAACCAATTATGTCATTAACATTAATTCTTATGGGGAAAATGAATTTGGTGTTCGAACAAATCGGTGTTCGAATGGCCTTCTGGAACTTATTCTTAGGTTTTTCGGTAAAGTCACGTAGGTAAAAAATCAATAAAAGTAAAATAAAACAAAAATCACGACGTTTCGGAGGCAACACAAGCCTCCGTCTTCAGGTGGAACCGCCACAGCCCGACAGCTGTATCAAGTAAATGTACTTTTATTGATTTAGATTTTTTACCTACGTGACTTTACCGAAAAACCTAAGACTATGAATCCTTGCAGTCACGAAAGCTTCAAATCTAGAACTTATTAAGTTCGATTCTCCGGGGGGGGGGGGGGTACCACTGTACAACAAATCTTACTCAACTGCCACCCTACTCACAATGTAGCCGGGCAGCTTATCATGCCCGTTTAATGCATGACGGCTGCCCATCCAAGCACTATCCAGGCTAGAACATGCTAATCTTACAGAGATCTGACAAGTTGGGTGCAATTCCGGGAGACTTGATCGTAGGTGAAGTGTATGAAGTTCCAACCCACCTGCTCATCTGTGAAAGTCACGAAGGCAAATCCCCTGAAAGGTTTGGGGATGAAGACGTCGGTGACTTCTCCAAACTGGCTGAAGTATGCCCGCAGGTCCTCCGTGGTAAGGTCAGGCGGGCAGCGGCCCACAAAGATCTTTTTGCTGTGGAAACCCGTTTCCGACTGCTGCTGCTTGTATATGTACATTTCATACACCCGTGGCGACCACGTCGCAACGGCCAGCACACACACGCACACACAGCACGCGCACACCCAAACACCACACAGACGCACACCCAAACACCACAGACACACACCAAAACACCACACCCACACCAAAACACCACACCCACACCAAAACACCACACATACCCAAACACCACACACACCCAAACACCACACACACGCACCCAAACACCACACACACACACCACCAAACACCACACACACACACACCACCAAACACCACACACACCCCAAACACCACACACACCACACACACCCAAACACCACACACACCCAAACACCACACACACCCAAACACCACACACACACCCAAACACCACACACACACCCAAACACCACACACACACCACACAGACACATACCCAAACACCACACACACCCACACCCAAACACACACCACACACCCACACCCAAACACACAGCACGCCACACAAAATTCGAAAGCACACGCATGCACACCCCAAATCGCAAACCATACCCCCACACACAATTCCACACAATACAGCGCACAACACCAAAGCCCATTCCATACGAAATACAAGAACCACCCACACCACACGCCAACAATAACACACCACAATACGGACTCACACAATATACCACACCCCACACGACCACACACCACACCCAGTGATCCACACACACATCGTCACAGCATGCCACACAACACACAAAACACCACCAACAAGAAGGCATACATAGATTGGCACACACGCCACTCACAACATTGTAATCACATTCATATACGCAACCCACATCACGCACGCACACATATCAGACACCACCCCACACGACATACCACACACATTCAGACCCACGAACACACACCCACGAACACACGCACGCACACACCCACACACGCACACACACACAGGCAAAACCAAATACACGTTATTTCACAAATGAATGCAAATAACTTCTTCAAACCCTGTTAAGAAACAAATATAAAAGATTACACCACTCAATATCATAATTGCCATGGGGTCAGCCAGTTTCCTATAAACATTAACTTGTGCAGCCTCATACTTTGGATGAAATGTCATACATGGGTACGAACAAACTCACGCCGACACATACATTCACATAAACACAAAACATCACATCTATACACACGCACAAACGCTCACATTCACACTCTCATACACACGCATACACACTTGTATGCACACGTACACCAACGCACTCACACTTGTAAACTCACCAACACACTCGTATAAACTAACACACCCACACTTACAAACTCACACAGTTGCACTCACGCACTCATGTACACACCACTCACACACTTGCCCACACTCAAGCACTCGCACACTGTACTTGTAATCACACCCACACTATCACTCACTCATACAAAGAGACACACAAACTCGCACACTTATACACACACCTACACACTAATAGTCACATATACAACCACACTGACAGCCACATACAAACTACTACAAAATGAAGATGCACAACCATAGGACTAAACATATTTAAAATGTTAGGTTATAGGATATTGTGAAACCCTTTATAGTTATACGGCATGTATATTTAGTTCGACAAGTATCACTTACATTTTTAAATATATATAACATATACATACTATTACACGTACTTTTATAGGCCAACACAATTATCTATACACACCACACTGATGAATGAGCATGTTGTAATGCAGTTGCCGATACACTTTATAATCCAAAATGCATTGTAAAATATCACTCAATTGAAAAAATGCAGAAAAGTCGCGGCCACTACTCCTTGCTCGGAGAATATGTGAGCGAGTTACACCGATTGATGTGGCCCAGGTAATTATATTCCTGCCGTCGCCTCGCACAATGGTGTTTCAACTAATAACGAAGTGCTTCTGCTGACCGCTAACCACCACGAAGGCGACTCCATCTCTTTGCCCACAACATTGTGACCCCATTGATGCTGCATAATGGTGGCTATGTATAATAATTTAAGGTGAAGACAGCCCTTAAATGGCAAATGGGTCTTATTACGCAGATGCATACTTCAATTCGGTGTGCCCCCAAGTTGAAAAAGTGCTTGAAAATGTTTGGTGGTAGAGAAAATTACTTTGAAGTTACACAGGTCAAGCAATTCGTCATTACGCACTCTGGAACACTACTGCACTGTGTTAAAACACATGGACGTGATGTCACCGCAGTGCCACAATTACACAAGCTTGACCCGATCTTCCAAGTATTTTTGTCACAGCTTCAAACTGGTGTCCAACAACGCTTGGGAACACGGCCGAGGTGTACATGTCTTTAACAGGTGATTGTTTTCTGGTTGCATCTTCCTATAAGCCAATGTTCTTCAATTGTCTTTCAAAACGACAAAAAATGTGCCCCCGTCAACTCAAACAGAGCAACAGAAGCCAATGTTGCGTCACTTAAGCAATGAACACCAGTTTGCAACTTCTCATTTCAAATCAAAGTTGTAAATCTGCCATCAGCAAGGCTGCAGTCTGCCATCATCCAAATCAGGGAGCTCAACCACCACACAAACCAAAAAGACACATTCCAAACACTACCAATCATCTGTACAATTATCACACCTACACAGCACCAGGATTCACAACCGTCAGGATCGTAACAATAAAACACCACCCACACCCACATTCGCAAATCGCACCAAATTAGACCCACTCAGGCCAACGCATGTATCACCAGAAGGCAATTGCATCTTCATAGTCATACACCTAACTCCATAAACTGCATCGGTACCAAAAAAAATGTTTTCAATCAAACGCACGCTTACGCAACTCATTGCCAAACCCAAGTATCCACAATCGCCTAACGACCCATACAGTTCCACAATCAATTTCTCACACCAAATCCACACACCTTTTCCACCTAGCTCTGCTAAATAAGCACGCGCACTCCCACGTACCTTGGTATTGGGCAGCTTGACATCGCACCAGCGGCCACCAATCAAGTGCCGCTGCGAGATGGCCTTCAACTGACTCTCGAACTCACTGAAGCGGACAAAACCAAACCCCTTCGAAGTTCCAGACTTGGCATCACGTTTAACCTGCAAAGGAGAGGAATCGTTAGATGTTAAACTAAAATGAGCGTGGGGGAACTCTTGCCTTGCGTATTTTCGCTAAAACCAAACCTGTAAATGCTCCATGATCTGTGCCTTGCAAAAGGAACCTCCATATATTACGTGCTGTAATTTTGGATTTTGGGTGATAAAACAATAAACAAAAGTTTGATTTGCAATGGAATTTTTTTCAAGTAACATTCTACTTGATCAGCCTGAAGAACCTGCCAAAACATATTAATAGTTTTTTTTTGTCTGACTGAGTTTGACAGTATAGTACAGCCGTTAAATGCTTCTTGGTTTTTTCTGCCTTTCAGGATACTCATCCACCGCTAGGTCCAGTGATGCGACAATCCAGCCGACACCAACGAGCGGATTTCACCGCTTCATCTCCGCGATGTTCCCTTTCTCGGTGACCATCGTTCAAAACCACGGGCGGTGTAAAGGCTAGCGACCCGTGTCCTCAAGCTCACTTTAATTCGCAGTCAATACCTTCAACTTGCAAATGCATTCCCTAGGTTTTAGGACACATTTTGGTGAATAGAGGAAGTAAAAAAAACCAGGACCACAAATTGTACACATTTTCCGGATGTCCAATTCAACCATCTCTCTGTCCCGCGAGTGGAACGTACCTGAACCATGAGCACGTCCCCAACCTCTGTAAAGTAATCCCTCAGGTCCTGCTCATTGCACTTCCACGGCAGCCCCAGCACGATGAGGTCGGACGTCTTCTGCACGGAGCGCTTGATCTTAGCCACGTTCCACGCATCGCTCTCATCCATCTTGCGTTTGTTGTCTACGCACGCACACACAAAACCAAATGAGCGACTGCTTGAGCTACGGTGCAGTGCAAATAGTCAACATATCCATCGTTAACCGATGGTGTGTCGCATGTTTATGCCTAAATAAACTCGGTAACTTTTTTCTACCTACGTGACTTTACCGAAATAACCCAAGAGTATGGATTCCTGCAGTCACGAAAGCTTTAAATCAAGATCGCCTTTGCAACAATTACATACGAGGTAGCCCCCGCCTATACTCGCTTCAACGCCCTTGCAGATGCATTCCCCGCGAGAGGGTTTACACGTTGAAGGCTGTGGCTCGGCAACTTGTACACACACACACGGTGGATTCGGGGCGTAGGCCGTGGGGAAATCCAGAGCCACGCGCTACAACGTGAGCGGAAACACGAGGCCTATCACACGCACAAAGACGTCGCGTACAAAGACTACCGATTAAATATAAATATTATAAAATGTAATTTGGAAACTCTATTAATATTATGACGTTTGCAATGTAATATTGCACGCGTGTTGTTCGCTTCGAACCAGGCGCAACCGAATTCGATTTCCTGATGAGGGCCCACATCAGTAACGATTTTATGAACATTCTGGAACCCTCATCTCCGGAGGTCTATTCATCCTCAAACGAGAGCCTGGTGCGATGTGCGCTATAATCGTTACTGGGGAGACAAAGGCGGCCGGGCGTAATTCTGGCCACACTCCACCACCTTGTGCATTGTACCCTGCCTCGTGTACCCCCTACAGGCATTCAAAGCTGCTCGCTAACGTCACTAAACCCCAGCCTGTAAAGACAACACGAGGCATATTGTCTTTGATAGCCCCCCCGGAACACGTGTTCGAGAAACACCGCGAGGTGCTGGAGTTACCTCGTGAGTTGTATTCTGCGCAAATGCGAGGACACTGCTGTTATAATTCTCACAACTATGACAACAAAAAACGATACACGTTGCTTATTTATTAAATGTGCACAAGTCCCTCCCGTATAACATCTCCTATCCTTTGGGAACAGTGGCGAGGTACAAGTTGTCGACCTATTGTTATGTATAATTGCAGTCGTTTTCGGCAAATTGTATATACATTTTGGGTACGATACTCGGTACACATTGCAAATTTGTGTACAATTGTACACGTTTTGAAACTCTGGTCCCCCCCCCCCTTGGGGAAGGTTGACGATTTAAAGTCAAGTGAATTTGTTAAACCACGCCAGTACTCAAGAGGCAAGTCATCTCGTGATGTTGCGTTGAAAATTATGCATAAAGCACAAATAGCTAACTCACGATCTTCAAAATCGCTGTGGCCTTAAAAGGGAAAAAATAGGCTGCGTTTCGGGCAATATTCAACAGGTGGAGACTGCACATTATTCACCATGGGGCTCGATGACAAAATTTGCAAGAGACCAAGATGAGCGTAACCTGGGTCCCGCAAATTAAAAAAAATATTCCGAGCAAACCCAAGTTGCTTGCTGCGAATCGCAATACAAATGCATATCGTACTCTTAGGTATCACTCCGCATCCGTTTAACTCGACTCAAACGAGTAAGTGGCGTGCGCTGTGCAAACATCGCCACGAGGGAGACAAAGGCGGCCGGGCGTGGTGCTGCCGCCTCCCCCCCTCGTGTGCCGTGCTACATAGGTGCTCGCTAACAGCACTTACCCCAAGTCTATGAAGGCTACAAGGGAGATATTTTATTGTTTAAACCCTCTACGCCATGGCGGGAGGATGTAACGAGGCAATCCACATGGCCGACATTAACAACAAACCGCGCATCACCGAAACGTAAAAAAACCGCTCCTCTCTCATCTACCTCGCTCCATCTCTCTCTCGCTCTCTCACCCTTGGGGAAGGTGACGAGGTACACGTGGATGCCCCAGGTCGCGGGCTCTGGCGGGTGGAGCGCACCCTCTGCGAGCCGCAGGCCGCGCAGGGCGCGACCCTCTCCCGCGCGGTAGCGAAGGCCGCAAGCGCCCGGGAACTGCGCGGCGACGCTCGACAGCAGCACGGTGCCGTCCTCCTCGGCGGGGATCTCGATCGGCTCCTCGCCCTCGTCCTCCGCAACGCGCACGTACGACGCCATGGTGTTTGCTGCTGTTGTTTGCTGCTGTTGCTGCTGCTTCACGCTGTCTGTAGCGGGCCGCTGGCTGCTGCTGCTGCTGCTTGTACAATGGCGGCCTCGTGGAGGAGCTGGAGGCGGGAAACGGAACCGGAAGCTGCGACTTAGAAGGGGGCGGGGTCAGATGTGGACCGGAAGCGGAAGTTAATTGACCCCCCCCCACCACTATCCCCCCCCCCACCACTATCCCCCCCCCCACCACTATCCCCCCCCCCCACCACTATCCCCCCCCCCACCACTATCCCCCCCCCACCACTATCCCCCCCCCCACCACTATCCCCCCCCACCACTATCCCCCCCCCACCACTATCCCCCCCCCCACCACTATCCCCCCCCCACCACTATCCCCCCCACCACTATCCCCCCCCACCACTACCACCCCCCCACCACTATCCCCCCCCCCACCACTATCCCCCCCCCACCACTATCCCCCACCACTATCCCCCCCCCCACCATCCCCCCATGTCATACAGAGAGGGCCTCGCTAATAAACACTGGCAGGGCACGTGGGTCGATTCAAGCAAAACCACCGACCTCCTTTGGCAAAGCAGGTCTAATGATGTAGATGCTCACCCCGAGCCCCCATTACTGTGATGGTGCAGCGTTGTCTTTGAGCTGTGGACGCCTTTTGGCGTCCTCTGGTCGAGCACCAATTTGGTCGAGGCTCAAAAGAAAGCCGTCCCTTTGTGTGGACCAATCAATTTCAAGGACAATGCATATATATTATCATAGTGTGATTTGTTTGCATTTTGACTGCAAGTATTGTGGTTAATGCAGACATGAATCCTTGTAAAAAGGTTTAAGTTTTGTTGCCAGAAAGAAGGGGAAACCCCTATTAATGTGATGAGGTTTTGTTGTTATTTCTGCTTTTGGCACCACTACCAAATCATGCAGTATCACCAAATAATTGGTTCACCACTTATCGGCAAACCGGTCGTCTTTTTGGTTTCCCGGTAGTTTTCATTTCATTACCGTTAATCCCCCCAAAAATGACATTGTGACCCAGAACTGACATTCTCCCGGAATACATGAGATGAAACATTCCGTCTGGTATAGCCAGTCATCAACATGAGTGGAGGAATCGCAACGTGTTTAAGGCCGAGTCCACCTAAACGAGGCCCAGGTACAGATTGAAAATGCTGGATTGTTTCTCAAGGCATCCAGCCACCACGAGAGGGCGCCACTGAAAGCGAAATCTTCACCAATTTTTACTTTAAACACATTCCTCCTGCGGAGGGAGCTGGTAGGAACGTTGGGTTGCTCGGTCAATGGCCAGGGTCAACGGCGGCGTGGTGTATTCCGCAAATATGCCCGACTGTGAGGGCGGGCACAAGCCGGCGTGAGTAGGTTAAACGTTGAGTTTTATAAGGGCACCACGGGGTGACCAGCCCCTCCCCACCCAGCCCCACCCCCACCCAGCCCCTCCCTCCCCACCCAGCCCCTCCCTGCACGACGGACACAATAATCCCCTGTGGGCTGGTGTAACCAGGAGGTTCCTACCAGTACCACATGTGCTTAACTGCAGACATGATTCCCTGCAAATGGTTTCGGTTTGGTGTTTTAAAATCTTGACGCCTGTTTCATTCCCAGGAAGGATTAAACATATTCATCTTCTTCCTCTTCCACGCATTTATCCCACTCACGTGGGGTCCGCTAAAACGTGAACACTTTCGCACTTGAGAACGACCATTCTGCTCCCCATTGTTCAGGGAGGTGACGTCACTCCCCCAACACAGACAGAGGCAAAGACCACCCGTGTAGCCTGTGCAGACTGTTGTGGCAAGTGCTGTCAGCGAGTAGCACGTATGAAGGCACACGAGGGGGTGGGTGGCCAGCACCACGCCCGGCCGCCTTTGTCTCCCTCGTGGCAATGTTTTTACGCACAGCACCAGGTACTCATTTGAGGCTGAGTCGATCTAGGGGAGGCCCAGTACAGGTTCAGATAATCGTCACCGGTGTTGGCCGTGAGCGCGAATCGAACTCGGGTCGCCGGGTTCGTAGCGCTAACTACTACACTACATCGCTAACTACTACACACATCACACACATTCATACACATACCACTCACCCACCCACGCACAACACTCCCACCCACACATGACACTGACTTTGAACAAGCGAGACAGACAGAGAGAGAGCCTTGCCAAGCGGCTGGCGGTGTTCCACAGCACAGAGAGGACGATCGCCACTCGCCTACGGCACTAGCCATTCGTGTACAACGCGTGTGACACTGCATGCACGCTGTGTGTGTTGAACTTCTTTCACGCCGTACGTAGCCAACCCTGCTAATCGGAGGTGCGTGCGGGGTTGACAACAACAACAGCAAGATAATTCTCGGCCAGCAGACTGCAGGCGAACGTAGCGTGCGTTCGCGTGAACACGACACACTTATTTCTCGCAAGAGACGCGTCTCATCAGCACACGCGCGAACACAGCAGCAGAGCCATGCACGAGTTCGCTTCGCCTGCTCTCTCGGTGCCTCTGCTTCTCATCTTCGTCCTCCTCCTCCTGCTGCTGCTGCTACAGAGGAAGAACATCTTCATCACGCGGCCCTATCGCTTCCCCACGGGGCCCCCGATTCTGCCCGTGTTGGGCAACTTCATGTGGATGGGTCGCAATCCTGTCGCAGGGTTACAGCAGGTGAGAGACTGGGATGGTTTCGGGACTGGGCTATTCCGATTGTTGGAATTGCCCTTCGGGTTGGCTTTGTTTTTAACCGGGTGAGTATTCAAGAGTGACGTAGGTAAAAAATTAAAATTAATAAAAGCTTGTGTTGCCTCCGAAACGTCGTGATTTTTATTTTATTTTTATTTTACTTTTATTAATTTTAATTATTTTACCTACGTGACTTTACCGAAAAAATCCTAAGAATATGAATCCTTGCAGTCACGAAAGCTTCAAATCTAGAATATTCAGGAGTGGTCAGGATAGTCGTGTGCGCGAGATTTTTTCCATGTCAGCAAGTGTTGGTTGGTTTTGTTTGAACCGGGTGAGTATCAAAGTCTTGTGTACGAGAGTTTTCTCACCAGCAATGCTGTTTAGTTTGCTTTCACCCAGGATAGTGTTCTGGGCAAGAGTGATGGCAAAATAAATACAACATCAGAGGCAAAAAAAGAGCAATGGAGCAACATCGAGCACTGATCAGGAGCAACCATAGCGCAGTGGACAATTTGATACTAAATAGGATCAACTTGCTGTTAAACAGCAGAGCACAATTCACAAAAGTCAACGCACTTAACAACACTCTCTTGACATATATAATGTACAGTATATACCAAGTTACGTTTCAGGAAATTGACCTTCATAGCACGAAGGGCTATTACCAGAAACAATGCCGATTACTGTATATATGTGTGTGTTTTTATTTTTAAGGCAGTGTTGTTTTTTATAAATGTGAGTTTGTGTGACAAGAAGCCTAAAACAATACTTTGTTATGTGGAGGATATGTATTGCCCGCTTATGAATGTTGATGCATTTGCAGTTTGTTTTGTTCCTGTTCGAGCTGAGCTCTGCCTTGCCCCTTAGCAGTGTGCATCCTACCATCAGTGATAGGTAATGCATGCATGCCCTTTTCACTTTGATGCCTGTGTTGTTCACACACACGACGATGACAATTTGACATTCCTCTGACTCAACCCTCCCCTCCCCTCCTCTACCCTCAAGAACCAAACAGCTCTCTCCATATCTGCACGGCTCTGTGTCACCATGGCTCAGAGCCTTGACTGCGTCGTACACTTTGGATTAGCCCCGCGTGTTTGGCTCTCTGTGAGATGGCGATGGCCTGGGAAGGGAGAACAGTTGTCTCGATTAGCAAGCCTGATTCTGCTGATGAGGCCCAGACGGTCAATACCTGGCCCAGCATTCGCTTCGCCTGTTGAACCTGTGTGGAGATATTTTATAGCAAATATCTTTCTTTTAATAACATATTTTGTCGTCAATACAATTTTGTTGTAAGTAAAATGTAATTGTAAATATTTGTTATATTTGAATCACATTACTGGACATTTATATGTACTGGACATCTGTGAAAAAGAGTTTCATAGCTCATCGGATTCCTCCAGTGTAAATAAATATTATGATTCTGGACATTTCGAAATTAAATAAATGCTGTTACTTGAAACATTGACCATCATGTCAGGCAACGCGGTATAACCTGAAACCACGTAGATGTAGTCAGCACAACTGCAAAAAAAACCACACCAAGTTTTGCCAAAACAATGTTACTCAGCCCTTGTGTTTTGCACACGATCACACGCATAGCGTGGTGGATGGCGGGTTTGTCAGCTTCTAACTGAACATCACTTCTGTCGTGCAGATGGCCACAAAATATGGGAAAGTGTACAGCATATTCATTGGTTCGATGCCGCTGGTGGTGGTGAACAGCTACCAACTCGTGAAGGAGGTTCTCATGTCACACGATTTTTCCGATCGACCGTACATTCCACTTATGGAAATAATGAAACAAAACCTTGGTAAGTGGAATTTCTGCTCAAGCGATATACCGTTGTTTGCTTCATGCTGCCTTTCTAAAACTATTGCCAAGCAAACCCAAACTGTTCAGAGCCCTTTCGGTAAAGTCACGTAGAAGGAAAATAATAAAATAATATTAATATAAAAAAAAACAATAAAAATTTTCTTGCTGTGAATTTCACACCTGATGATGATTGCTGGTGTTGCAGTCGAAACGTCGTGAGAATTTTTATTATTATTATTTTATTATTTCCCTTCTACGTGACTTTACCGAAAGAACCAAGAATATGAATCCCTGCAGTCACAAAAGCTTTAAATCAAAATTTGTTCTGAGCCCATTGTAAAATGGCCCGGCATGGCTTTTATTTTGCCCGATGCTTCGGGAGCCACATGACTCCACCACAACGGCAGGGGGAAGAGATGATAATAATTTTTACCCGAGAGTTATGAACACACGTGAGCATGCAAACGTTACACAAGAATGTGCGCGTACGAAACCTTTAAAATTCCAACGTCGTGTACGACATTTGACTGTGTTTGCTCTTTTGCGCCGGTTGATTGCAGGCATCGTAGGTGCTCCGTACGGCGAAGCCTGGAAGCGACAGCGCAGATTTACTTTGTCAACCCTTCGCAATTTTGGATTCGGAAGGAAAACCATAGAAGAGAGAATCCTCACGGAGGCCAAGGTCCTCATGGAAACCTTCAAGCAGGAGGGTTGGTTGCCGTCGATTCTTCGTGCCACTTTGTTTGGAATGCACAGCCCCCTTTTTTTGTAAATTCTATGCTGGATGAGGGCCATACATCACCACAATGGTCGGTCTATGTTGGCGAAGGGTCGGGTGGCCAAGACCAGTTTTGAAATTATTCGCCACTGATGTTAGCCATGGCCATGAATCGAATTTGAATCACTGCGTTCATATTACAGCAAGCAAACCACTGTACTGCAGCTTTACCTCCACGCTGCAATAAGAATATCATTTTAAAAAACCCTTTGGACATGTATAGTCCTGCCAATACCGGCCAATTTCTCTCCTCCCTTCTTTAAGCTTCTTGAACGTCTTGTCCACTCCCGCCTTACTCACTACGTCTCATCTCATCCTCTTTACCCTCATTTACAATCTGGATTGTTCCCTTCCCATTCCACTGAAATTGCCCTCCTCACTGTACGGAATCATCTAACAAACTCTGCCCATCCGTAATACTGTTTTTTTGGGTGAGATCGCGTAAAGATATAAATGTGTCGTTAAACCGCCACCACCCGACACAGCCAATGAGAAAGGGTTGTCACGTAAACAGAACGTGGACAATTCGTCACTAGTACAGCACACCGGTGTGTTGGAGAGCCAAGCCACAACATTTGCAATCTGAGTACGACGTTTCACCAGTAATTACAACTAGCTTCATCAGGCGACAGCCAGATTTGTGGAGAATCTGGCTGTCACCTGTATTATGGATGATAATAGTCACGAAAGCCTACGTTTCGATTTAAAGCTTTCGTGACTGCAGGGATTCATCTTCTTGGTTCTTTCGGTAAAGTCACGTAGAAGGGAAACAATAACATAATTAAAATAAAACATAATAAAATACAATTCTCACGACGTTTCGGCCACAACGCAAGCAGCCATCCTCGTCGTGAGAATAGTATTTTATTATGTTTTTTATTTTTTTCCCTTCTACGTGACTTTACCGAAAGAACCAAGAAGATGAAAGCCTACGTGTTAAACAAACTGCCCATTCTGGCCTCTCCTCAATCTTCATTATTCCTCGATCTTTCCTCAGTCTTTGACACAGCCGATAACCCCACCCTCCTATACACCCACTCCAGTCTCGGTATGTCCAGCACACCCCTCTCCTGGCTGATATATAATTCTGTATAAGATGAGAGTGCCACTGCGTGTCTTCATCGACTCGCATGCAAGCGCGTGCACGTGTGTGTGTGTCTGCACTCTGAGGTTTGCCACTGCCAAAGTGAATGAATTTTATATGTTTTGCAGCCACAGCCTTTGACCCTCACTTTAATATTAACAACGCGGTCAGCAACATCATCTGTTCGCTGGTGTTCGGAAGCCGCTTTGACTACGTCGACCAGGACTTTCAGGAGCTGCTGCATCTCATAGAGGAAAACTTGGTGCTGCAAGGGGGCCTACTTGGGCAGGTTAGTCAACATTTTCTTTTGACTGATGTTCTAGTGTCGTTCACTATTGTAAGTTCCCCAACCTCGATTTAAAGCTTTCGTGACTGCAGGGATTCATCTTCTTGGTTCTTTCGGTAAAGTCCCGTAGAAGGGAAGTAATAAAATAATAAAAATAAAACATAATAAAATAATTCTCACGACGTTTCGGCCACAACGCAAGCAGCCGACGCTGTCGAAAACCAGGTCTGTCGCCTCGACTCAGACCTGGTTTTCACCTGAGAACGGCTGCTTGCGTTGTGGCCGAAACGGCGTGAGAATTATTTTATTATGTTTTATTTTTATTATTTTATTAGTTCCCTTCTACGTGACTTTACCGAAAGAACCAAAAAGATTCCCCAACCTCGTTTGCTCACAGGGCACTTTGACGGATTGGCTTGGCAAGAGGTCCTCAGTGGAGGCTTTTTCCCAGAGCCCTCGAGTCTCCGGCATGTTTCCCCTTCTGAAGTTAACAAAAGCGAGGGAGAAGCATGCATTTTCAAGTTGTGACGGCCGTTCCCATGAGTTACAGAGAGTTTATTTGTTATTTAATCCGCATTTTTCTATTACGCTGTGGAATAAATATTTTAAGAGCAAGTTAAAGAGATGGATGTTCGGAATAAAACAATAAAAATAAGAAAATCATCAGCACGAGCATCCTTCGCAAAGCGCGTGACATGCGTTTCTGAAAAACAACGCGTGAGTGGAATCGCGCTGTATGAAGTCTATTTCCCTGTAGACACACAATTGTTAAAGGGGGATGGCAATTCCGAATAAAAAAAATAATATTTAATTTACATATTTTAGCGTTGACTTTACAAAATACGTATGCATTTAATACCTAATAATAATATTAACATTACAAAAATACTTAATAAGGAGTTAAACATTTATTTTTATTTAAAAGATTACTACTTACAAAGATTACTGAATAAGGGGTAACGTCAGGGCTTGTTGAATGCTTCCGTGGGCTGCTTCTACTTGTGGATGGCTGTGGGCTGATCAGTGCAGGGGTTGTAACGTTTCTTTTGTTATTTGGAAAGAAAAGATTTCCAAGAAGAGCAACCGAATCTTGCAGCGGCACGCATGATGCAAACAAAGGCAGCAGATCTCAGATTACTATGCCCAGCGCGTGACACACGGCGCTGCCATGATGTGGTGACGCCATGAGATTTGAGTTGGTTAACCTGCTAAATATTCATATATTTTACTTTTTTAAATCTTTGAAAACTAGTTTTAGTTAGAATTTTTTTTTATGTGTTATTTCTTGTGTGCGTAACTGCGAAACGCATCGCGTAAGTGTCAAGCATGCCCCTAAAAGATGAATGTGTAACTGCGAATTCACACAAGGAGGGGGGGGGGGGGCGTTAAACGAGGGACGTCTGTATTGTGTTCACCAATGCTGTTGTTAAATCGCTAGAGAAATCATCAAAGTGGCAATGGGTAGGACACGTCGTGAGAACAACTGACGCGGAGTGATAACGAGAGCGGGCAGACATGCTAAGAAGGAAGACGGCGAAAGAGAATAGCGAGATGAAATCAAATGGTTTGGAGGCCACAACGGGACATTTAGAACTCAGGAGTGGAAGAGAACGGGGTGGGAGCGTGGGGGGGGACATGCCATTGCCCAGCAGTGGAAAATCACAGGCTGACAACAGCCGTAGTGACCACCCCATCTTGTGCACCGCACAGCGGTTCGTCATACACGTCTCAACCCATACTCTTTGGTTCTTTCGGTAAAGTCACGTAGGTGAAAAAATACAAATGAATAAATTAAATCACGACGTTTCGATTGCAACACAAGCAATCATCATCACCAGGTGTGACAACCAGAGCAAGAAATGTTTACTGAAGTGGGAGAGAAGCCGGAGTTAAGGGGTTTACATAAATTTAGATTTAAAGCTTTCGTGACTGCAGGGATTCATCTTCTTGGTTCTTTCGGTAAAGTCACGTAGAAGGGAAATAATAAAATAATAAAAATAAAACATAACAAAATTAATGTTTTATTTTGTTTTTTTTAATTCTTATTATGTTAGATTTTTATTATTTTATTATTTCCCTTCTTCGCGACTTTACCGAAAGAACCAAGAAGGGTTTACATAAATCAGAGAGGGCGGTGGGTGGTGGTGGGGGGGGAATAAGGGGAGGGGGGAGCGTTGCGTGTGCGCTAGGGACTGGGACGTGAGACTGGGCAGCGGGGGGGGGGGGAAGTGAGTGGGGCTAGAAGTAAGATGATGCGGTGCCTGTTTTGTTTTTCTTCAGATCTGCAACATATTCCCAGTGCTGTGCAAGTTGCCCGGGCCGCAGCAGAGAATGTTAACCTCGCAGGCAAAGGTCCAGGCCCTCGTGGACGCCAAGATTGCCGAGCATCGTGCAACGCTGGACCCCAGCAACCCCAGGGACCTGATCGACGCCTACTTGGCGGAGATTGAGAAGGTTTGCGGAAGAGTACAAAAAATCTGACGATAGTTACCGTGAGTCCTCCGGTTTTTCCCTCGGCATTAGAATCAACAACACGTGTTTAGAGCGTTTGGCTTCTATACGTTTCCACGTCTTGAGATACTTCGTTGAGCTTTCATTTATGGCCAGGACGCTTCTGAAAAACATCTACATATCTCAGTGGGCCTTACCTGGTGAAATATAAACAAAAAAGGCTATACGGGGGATCTTTGTCTTTGTTTCGAAACAGGAGAAGGGCGACCCGAACAGCCCCTTCAAGGACAAGAATCTGTCCATGGTGACCTTGGACCTCTTCATCGCTGGCACCGAGACGACCTCCACGACCCTGCGCTGGACCCTGCTCTACATGATGGCGTACCCAGACATACAGGGTAGGGAGTGCAGCACATTCGTGGGCTGCTTTGCTGCTTGTCGCAGAGGTTGTTCGTGGTTCGAGTTCGGTGGCTGCCCTGGTTAATACTGGGGGGGGGGCAATAACCATTAAAATAAACACGTCCTGCAAAATGATTAACACTAATCGGAGTGAAACACGTTCGAAAGGAAGCTGAATTTTGCCGAATTGTTCAGTGTGATCCAAAGGATATAGTCGTAGGTTAATGTCCTACAGTGTCTTGGA
This sequence comes from Lethenteron reissneri, assembly GCF_015708825.2. Classification (NCBI taxonomy): domain Eukaryota; kingdom Metazoa; phylum Chordata; class Hyperoartia; order Petromyzontiformes; family Petromyzontidae; genus Lethenteron; species Lethenteron reissneri. The sequence goes on from NC_083781.1 coordinate 13,003,024, forward strand.
TTAAGTTATTGCTATCAAGTTCCATATTTAAACACTCAACAGTAGTCCTAGTTATTTTCCACAATGCAGTATCCTTACTGATTCCGCAGTCACAACGGCCTCCTTGTTTACATATAATCATCTATCACGCACGTCCCCTATCCCTTTCGTGACGTTGCCTGTTGGGGCAGCTGCCTGCCACAAGGAGATCGACGAGGTCGTGGGCGCGGACCGCCTGCCCGCAATGGAGGACCGGCCCAAGATGCCCTTCGTAGACGCAGTCATCCACGAGAGCCAACGATTCAGCAACATCGTGCCACTCGGCCTGGTGCATTCCACATTGAAGGACGTGGAATTTGAAAACTACCTGCTGCCCAAGGTACCGCGAGTCATTTGCTGGACTTTTATTGTTCGCTCGCCGACTCTATTCATGTGGTGAGCCTTGGTGAAAGCTGTCCTGGATAAACCCATCCTTCCATGTGCTCCGGCATCGTGCCACACGTTGTTCGGAGTGAAACTTCTTCAGGAACTGAATAAGCTCCCAGCACGTGGAGCGAAACTTCTGACATGGAATGCCACGTGGTAAAAACCCGACAAGGAGCGGGAGAGCTGTGCGGCACAAACGCAGTAGCAAGGAAGCCTTCGTGCCCGAGAGTGTCTTTTAATCAGTCTGGAAAATCCTAAAATGTAATTTGCAGTAACTTTATAATGGAATTTTACTTAAAGTAGATAGATCAATCTACGTGGTTTTACCGAAAGACCCAAAGAATATTTATAATTAAGCTTTCTTCCTGTTTCTCTTTACTCAAGGTCATCTGTCTCCCCCGATCAGCCACGATGCCAGCATCTTTGTTTCATTTCAGTGTTTGAATTAAAAGTTATATTATTTTCTTCAACATTAACAGCATCTATTTTCTAGCGCCATCCTCTTCGGATTATAAGACGCACTTTTCCCGCCTGTATATTAAGCAAAAGTTAGGAGCGAGTCTCATAATCTGGTAGCTGTGTGTGCACGTGAGCAGATTTGTACTTTCTCTATTGACACTAGACACAAGTTTGTGGTGCGTCTTATTTTCCCGAATTTCCAATGCGGAGAACACGGTCGCGATTGTTGGTTAGTTTTTCCAGTGTTATCAACCGTACTCTGGGTGGTCGGCACTCATCAAATGATATATTTTGTTGCGTGTACCACAGGGAACTATGGTATTGACGAACTTTACATCGGTGCTGTTTGATGAGAGCCAGTGGGAAGCCCCACATGAGTTCAACCCTGGTCGCTTCCTGGACGGCAGCGGAAAATTCGTCAAACCCGACGCCTTCCTGGTCTTTTCTGCCGGTACGCTCACACGGTTTTAAAAAAAAAAGTAACGATAACAATACTTTCTCGATTTAAAGCTTTCGTGACTGCAGGGATTCATCTTCTTGGTTCGTTCGGTAAAGTCACGTAGAATGGAAATAATAAAATAATGAAAATAAAAAACATAATAAAATAATTCTCACGATGTTTCGGCCACAACGCAAACAGCCGTCCTCGGGTGAAGAACAGGTCTGTCGAGAAGACAGATTTGTGGCCGAAACGTCGTGAGAATTATTTAATTATGTTTTATTTTTATTATTTTATTATTTCCATTCTACGTGACTTTACCGAAAGAACCAAGAAGAACAATACTTTCATTTTATATAGCGTCAATCGTGCCAACGGCATTCCCACAACGTACAAGGATGTGAAATAACAATAGTTTATGTCTACATGTATTTATCGCCAGGTCCCCGCGTGTGCCTGGGAGAGAACCTGGCCAGGATGGAGCTCTTCCTCTTCTTCACGTCTCTGCTGCAACGCTTTCAGTTCTACTGGCCCGACCCGGCTTCAAAGCCAAACCTGGAGCCCAAATATCAGTTCACGCAGGCACCGCAACCGTACAAGATGGGAGTGCGCCCACGTAACTCGTGAATCGACAAAAAGCCGGGACACGTTCGACGTACCGGCAGGGCTTGCAGATTTCCCAGCGCTGCCGACGATCCTCCGGCAAAAATACGGGACAAGGTGGCAACTTTAGCAGAGGGCAGCCTTGCTGTTTGCTCCAGAGCAGCAAGGGTGCACATGCCAAGGAGGGTGTAGACCCGTGTTCTTCTTGGCATTCTCACTGCCCGTTATTTAAAAATTCATGTATAATTCTTAAGCAGTAATTTCCTTCGGATGTCTGTAAAACATTTTTTTTTATTAATGTGACAGCTATTGCTGTCTTCCATTAATCCATCAACAGGCACATACAACGAGTATGGCAGCAGAGCAAGTTTTCCTAATGAATCGTTGCGCAGTAGCGTCAGCTGTGCTTGTTCAACATGAGTACATATACCGACACTTTGGTGGTACACATTCTACAAAAGAGGGTGGATGTATGTGCAGTGAAAGTAACGAGTGAAGGGACCGTGAGACTAAAGACGTTATTTTAGGCAGCCAAATCAGATGTATAGCGGAAAAATGCGTTCAGCAAAACTATTTCCCATTTAATAACGTCACGGTAAAGTTTGTGCGAGTTACGATGTATCACTACGCACACGCGGTGAGAGGGTGGGACAAACAACGAAGGGTACGCCGCCGTATCGCACCGCTCGGCTGGGGGTGCATTCCGCATTGTACCGACTGCATTCCGTATTATAACGAGCGCGTTCCACATTATAACAGCCGCGTTCCGCATTATAACGGCTGCGTTACGTATTATATCGGGCGCGTTCCGCATTGTAATGGCCGTGTTCCACATTATAACAAGCGCGTTCCACATTGTAACAGCCGTGTTCCGCATTGTGACGAGCGCGTTCCACATTGTAACGGACACATTCTGCGTTTTGCAAAGTGTTCCCCGGTGGAAGAACCGCGTAATTGCGAAAACGCGTTATCGTGTGAACACACGTTAAGCGAGGACTTGCCGTACAAGTATCTTAGCCAAGTATCAAAACATCCTCTTTCTCATCTTCGACACGGAAACATTTGACATCTACTTTATGCCCATCTCAGACTATGCTGACATGACATTATTGCATGATATAATTTATGCAAAAGGGATCTGAAACTTTTTTTTCCAAAATCTAAAACTCGCCCCGAATGATATATCCATATCCAATTTATGACTTTCCGCGGTGCACTGCAAATCTCAAATAAAATTACCAAATTGTCTTAGCCCGTGTCTTCATTCACACGAGCTCATTTCGTCTTGTCATAGTTGAGCTCCGATCTCTGGTTGGGTCGTCGTTAGCTGATAGTCGTGTGCTTGTTTATCCACCCCCCTTCAGTCATCGCTGAAAAGCGACTACTCTTTTGGAACGACAAACGGCACCACCGCCACCTACCCGCAGCTCAATGCCCCCTTGCGCTGCGGTTTGCCGGCGTTGAGTCAAGGTAAAGCCTGGCTACCAATGAGACACTGAAAGGCAAAATCCGTCCCAAGAATTTTGCTCGTGCTGAATCAATGCTCCTGAAACGATGCCCTCCAAGAATACCACGTGGCCCACGGATTGTGTAAAGGATACTTTATGCTTTTTTTGTAACGCGAAGAGAGATCTTTTATGGAGAAAATGTTTGTTGATCTATTTGGACTTTTGCCACGTGGTCAAAGTCACGTGGCCCGAGCACGCCGTGCAGCTCTGCTGTCTGTCATTGCAAAACGCACGCGAGACAGGGATACATGTGCCAAGTAGTGGACATGTCGCAGCCCTTTGTGCCAATCCACTGCTGGACGAGGGCCTCCACTCTGCACAGGTTGGCAGCATTTATTTTGGCCATACTCCCCGACGCTGGTCAGTGCGAATTAAAGCCGGGGAAGCGTAGACGTTGGAACATAGAGGTTCAGTACAACAAACGGATGTTGCTGCGTCGCCCTCTGCTGTACCGTAAAGAGATTCCATATGCACACACGGACCATGTGTTCTGATTATCGACATCGGAACCCACAGATTTGACAGCAACCGACCAGCCAGCATGCCTTAGTTAAACATGCAACATCCTCAAACTATCTCGTCCTCGAACAGCTGCAAGTTACTCAGCAAAGTTACACATTCACTTAAGGGTACGAATGCTCAAATAAAATCTGTCAACCCCTTATCAATGCCTTACTTATTACCAATCAATTCAGACCTCATTGGTCACCCCGTGCCCTTATAGATCTCAACGTTCAACCTACAAAACCCGTATTTAAATGCCTGTTCGTCGCATGGACCTGAAAACTTAATTTCTCTGTAACTGTACAAGAATACGGGTAAACCGTATGGGCAGACAGGTATGGTCGCTGCTGCTGCTGCTACTACACATATCACTACCGATGATCCCTCGTCGAATCCAGTCAGATATTTAGAATACACTTGCCGTATTAATCGGGGCGGCCGTGGGAAAAATTCCGATCCGCGAAAATGCTGCAACAGAGCCTGGGCCAATCGAGCTGCCTGCCCAGCTTGTTGTTTTTTGTTGTTGCGTGGACCAAACCCGACCGCAGCCGTGCCTCTGGTGTGTCCTCGAACTAACCACACGGAGACTTCTTCGGAGGCAACGCGTTTTATTATAACAACTCTTAAACTCGGCATATACTACTGCGTACGCTGGGCTACGCTACACGCCGGCTACGCTTGCGACGGCGGAAGGCTGGACCGACCGACCCACCCAGGCAGGGTACGGGTCTCGCCCTGGCCCGCTTCAACCCCGGCTTAGCGAGAGCCGCGGGGAGGGTCCCAGGGGGTCCCAGGGGGTCCCAGCGAGCTCGACTGCTCCGCGACAACCCGTGCTGCACGAGGTCGCTTGGTCCAGTCTGCAGATCTTCAGATGCCTTAGAACCTTCTAGAAGGTCTTATCTTAAGGGATCTTAGGAAGTGGTAGGGGGGGGGCATTAGCCCCCAGCCCCTGGGAGGGTCTGGGGTGTCAACCCCCGGTCACGGAGGGGAGGGGGGTTGACCCTCGGTCACCCCCCACACACCTCGCTCTCTCTCGGCTGTCCCCTGACGGCCCGTGTGCGTGGTAGCGGGTCAGCTACCCACAGCGCCTTGGTATGGCGCACCACCTCATCGCTTCACCCTCCTCCTCGCCTCTCTCACAAACAATTTCAAAGCAGGAAAAACGAGAAAGGAGGGAGGAGGAAATGCGACCGTGCGGCCGCGGCTGAACAATGAACAACTCTCGACTCGGCACACGGAGCCACACCACTGTGGGCCAGTTCCACCCAGACTCGAAAGTCAGAGCTCGCGATGGTGCCGATCATCTCCGCTGCACGTGCGCTATGACGCTTCGTTTGATTTATTTTATACCACGTAACAATGCATTTCCCCAATCTTTGCAAAGTGATGAGATTTACAAAAGCGCAATTTGGAATTCCTATTTGCCACATTTAAGTATATTTGTTTACAGCAAGGGGAAGAAAATGTGAAGATTTTTTAGTTTTTAATTCGTAAACTTAGAGTCCTTACCAATAAACACCAAAGTAAAAGCAGCAGACGTCAGGGTCGTGATGGAACCCACGACCTCCTGCACACCAGGCAAGGTAGTTAACATCTCATAGCCACCGTGATGATGATGATGAGAGAGACACGCAGACTCCAAATATACAGCAGCAGGCGTCAGGGTCGTGATGGAACCCACGACCTCCTCCATACCAGGCGAGGTAGTTAACATCTCACCACTGCTGTATACTGTGTGGGTTTACTCCTTCTCAAGGCCGCGCTATTGATGGGTGTTGTTGCGTTTTCGTAAATGGGGTGTTGAGTTCAGGGAGTTTGGTTGTCAGCCTCTCTCCTGCTCACGACTACCACTCATCGTTTGCTACCTCGCCAGCGTCACCGCTCGGGGTGTCGTCAGTCGTTCACTGATGTTGTCGAGATAAATATTTGTCAAGTCGCCGTGGGGTACAGGACGCGAGACGTCTCCGTGCAGGGAAGGGACACGGAGTCACGGGAGGGAGAATGAGAGACGCGCTTTGCTCGTTGCGAACCAAGTTGCGTGCAAACCTCGCTGCGGAATGTTTAAGATGAAACCACCCGAAACCAGATTTGTAAAAAAATAACAAAAAACACCCGGTCACTTTTTACTCCCCCCCGCCTCCCCCCACAGAACATTCTAAACGTTGGGCGGACGTTGCGACGTCTTCTCGCCGCGTCGAGAGCGATGCAACTGCGTGACACCAACACCACCACCCCAGAGCTGCTGCTGCTGTTGTTGTTGTTGTTTAGATCCTGAGCCCTGCCCGGGTGTCAACACCCCCCAACAAGCCGCGTGTGCCCGAGTCCAGCGGCAGCAGTTGCAGGTGAACGACCCCAGCAGCGGACTTCTCTCTCCGTTCCGTGCCCGCCCGAGACTCCTCCACCAAGCAGGGAGCGAGGTGAGTGAGGGGGGCCAGGTGAGTGCAGTGTGTATTTCAATCCGGGGAAGTGTGCAGACTATTTGTTGAGCGTGTGTCGGCATGTGCTTTGTGTGGAGAGTGTGTGCTCGTACGTGTTCACGCGAATGTTCCTGTGGATGTTCATGTGCCTGCTCCCTGGAGTGTGTTCATGTGTGCACGTGAAAGAAGACTATGTGCCCTTTTCTTTCTCCACGAGGTTCAGGGTTGTTTTATTTCACGGCACGGGTCCACATCTTGATCCTCTCTCCAACTCCGCCACACGCTCCCTCCCTCTTCTAACCTCTTCCTGAATCAGCTGCTCGTCGCACTCCGTCTCCAACAATCATCGCCTCGCTTTCTCCACCCCACCCACCCACTCACCCACCCACCCTCTCTTACTCCACCCCACCCACCGACCCACCCACCCTCTCTTACTCCACCCCACCCACCCACTGACCCACCCACCCTCTCTTACTCCACCACACCCACCCACTCACCCACCCACCCTCTCTTACTCCACCCCACCCACCCACTGACCCACCCACCCACTCAGTGACCCACCCACCCACTGACCCACCCACTCAGTGACCCACCCACCCACTGACCCACCCACTGACCCACCCACCCACCGACTCACTGACCCACCCACTCACCCACCCACCCACCGACCCACCCACCTACCCACTGACCCACTCACCCACCCACCCACCGACCTACTGACCCACCCACTGACCCACCCACCGACCCACCTACCCACCGACCCACCCACTGACCCACCCACCGACCCACCCACTCACCCACCTACCCACCCACTGACCCACCCACCCACCGACCTACTGACCCACCCACTCACCGCTGCCCTCGTCCTCATTGCCAGGCTGCCATGGCGGCGTCGCTGGGCTCCTCCGCGCTGGACGCCCTCTCCTCGACCCTGATCTCGCCGTCGCTCTCCACCTGCCTCGTCTTCCTCGCCACCTTCCTGCTGCTGCTCGAGTGGCGCAAGGTCCAGCGGCCACGCGGCTTCCCGCCCGGCCCCACGGCGCTGCCCCTGCTGGGCAACCTGGGCTCCCTGCCCACGCAGGAGCCCGGCACGGCCCTGCACAAGGTGGCGAATTCTTGTTGTTCGGTGACGGTCACCGCATCGCGTGGCGCTTTCAGACGCGCTTCTGCGGCCGTCTGGAACGCTCCTCCTTACGATATTAGGGGCCGTCCATAAATGACGTCACGCGATTTTGGACGATTTTTGACCCCCCCTCCCTCGTCACACGACGTCACAAAAAGTGAGACCCCCCCTCAAATATGACGTCACAAAGCTCTATGGACAGACTGCCCCCCCCCCCAAACCATATTTCTATTTTGAAAATAAAACATGCTTCAAATCGCTTTAAACTATTGTCATTGTAGTGCGTATTTGAAGTGGCGCTGCACTCTGATGTTGTAGGAGTGTTGTTATAACAATTAGTGTTGTTATAACAATTCTATATTTATTTAAAGTTGCGCATTTTGATGTGACGTCACATTTCTCAACCCCCCCCCCCCTCGTCACACATCGTCACAAAACTGACCCCCACCCCCCTAGGTGCGTGACGTCATTTATGGACGGCCCCTTATGAAGCCGCTGTAATTATGCACTTTTAAATCATCTCGATTGAAAGCTCATTTCTTTGGGGCTGCTTTTTGTGTTTAGCCAACTGTCCTCCGATGAGCACAGTTGGCTACGTACGGTGCAGAAGAAGTTCAAACTACATATACTGTACATACATCTGCTTCCGTGGGGTGGAAGCAGATTGCGTCGCTCCGTGGGAGTTCTCATGGCGTGATAACTGCTCGCAGAATTTGAAAGAAATTGTGGGGAAAAAATTAATTTCGTAAATTATCACCACCAGAAAATCGTACAAGATTGCTTTAGAAATTCAAATTATTTTATGATGTAATCACCCCTAAGTTTAGCAATAGGGAGACTTGAAAAATGTATTTTGCACTTATCCAGGTAAAGCTTAGTATGTTCTGGCAACAATGGTAAACACAACCCTTGGGATTAAAAAAATATTCCAAATGTCTCACAAATCATTCATCCACAACAGCAATTACCCCTTGCCCCAAACTATCAGAAAATAAGAGGCGTTCAAATGAGCGCTGTTGGCTATGTACGGTGCGAAATAAGTTCAACATATATATACCCAGGGTGATCAAGGTTCTTTCGGTAAAGTCACGTAGAAGGGAAATACCGAAAGACCCAAGAATATGAATCCCTGCAATTACGAAAGCTTTAAATCAAAATTTAACCGGTGGCTGTTGTTCGATAACTGGCCACATCATCGGAATGTGCTGCCCCATCTGTATGCCAGTGGGATGGTCCAGCGGTTCAGCTATCGGCTCGTAATTAAAGAGGTTGCGAGTTCAAACTCTGGTTGGGTTTTAATTCAGCCCATCATCCCTCCGGGGTCGATAATATAGTTACCATTTTGTGGACACGTCAACAGCGGTTGGTCTATGGACAGACTCCCCCCCGCCCCGCCATAGGAATGCAGAATTCACCACCACTGACTCGGGGCTGTGAACAGGCGATGACTGTCGACTCGATGCTCACGTGAGCAGAAACCATAAATCGCTTCGCCTTCGACGTCTGTACGCAGCTCTCGAAGCGCTACGGGGACGTGTACAGCCTGCTGCTGGGCCGCGAGCTGTGCGTGGTCATCAATGGCTTCGATGCCGTGAGGGATGCGCTGGTGAACCACGCCAAGGAGTTTGCCGACCGCCCCTGGATGGCGATGATTTCCAAGATCACGGAGGGCCTCGGTGAGCCGCTCGACCCCTTCCGCTCTTTGTCCACGTGGCATTTGAAGAGCGACGGCCTCTCCACCACGTGCTTGCTCTACGTTGCTGTGAAGTAGGGCCATTACCTGAAGCATCGCCTAGTATATTTATACTTTTTTTCTTTTTTAAGGCAGTGGTATTGACGAATGCGTTGTAGTATTTGGGACAATATTAGGTTTGAAGTGAAAATTGCGTGAAACCTAATCGTCCTGCAGCCCATCTTCACTGGCGATTCCCTTCTGCAGAAACATTGTGGCACAGGAATAGGATCCGTTATGAAAAGTGCCAGTTTACGTATTTGGTGTTTATGGAAATGCCGGCATGGCATACCGTCGCATAGCGGCACTTTTCCACTGCTTATTGTAGATTGGCGCTGAGTCCTGGAAACCATTCGATGGTGTCAGGAGTTGCTTCCTGTATAGCAATCGTCGCTGCTGTGTAAGTGCCGCGGTAGCAAGATGTTAAATCCCTCACTAGGTATGCAGGAGGTCGTGGGTTTGATCACGACCTTGACGCCTGCTGCTGTATATTTGGAGTCTGCGTGTCTCTCTCCCAGTGGTCGTGTGGATTTTTCTCAGGGTCCTCCAGTTTTTCCCTCCACATTTAGAATCCAACATCACACATTTTGAATATTTGGCTGCTATAAATTTCCACGTGATGATAAGCCACTTCGTTGAGCTATCATTTGTGGCCAGGTCGCTTCTCAAAAAGAGCTAGATAGATGAGTGGGCCTTACCTGGTAAAATAAAAGTTTTAGTTCAGGACGTCCATCGTGAAAGATGGAGCGATGAAATGGGCTCGTGTGAGCGTGCCGGGCAGATCGTCGCAACGCGAGGCCGTGAGAGATGGCGAGGGCTCGGGTGGGGGGTGCTCATCCAGAAGAGGATAGATCATAGCTGACGATTAATTAATGAAATCTATTATAAAGCGATGATTGTTTACATCTCTGAATGTTTAGTATACTGGCAGCAGGGCCGTACAGAGGTTCCTAGAGGCCACTTGGGGTCGCCACCTTACTCCATCATTCACAAACCTCTTCTACCCGCTCCTCTGGGCGGCCGTGGAGGGCAGATGCTGGTTATGTGATAAACAGATTGAATTTCCACGTTCGCAATTCGGCAACTCTTAAAAATGTCCCCGCTCCTGAAGAAAATAGCCACACTCCCCCCCCCCCCCCCCCCCCGTGTGTGTTGTTCGAACACGATACACTTGAGAGGCGAACAAAAACAACAATTGCAAACCCAGACTTGCTAGGTCAGCAGCGGTACGGCTGTAGATACCCGACATCGCGCGGCCAGACTTGAACGTGCAATCTGCAACGGTCGCTTCGCTGCAGGCATCATCACGGCGGGGTACGGCCACAGCTGGAAGCAGCAGCGGCGCTTCGCCCTCTCCACGCTGCGCAACTTCGGTCTCGGCAAGAAGTCTCTGGAGGAGAAGATCAACGAGGAGGTGGCCATCCTCGTCCAGACATTCCGGGAGTCCGGTGAGCGAGCGAGCGACCGAGCGAGCGCACCAACACTTGGGAACGCGAGCCGCATCACTCTGTTGAGCCCCAAAGCATCCTCCCATCCCCAGCGCCCCCCACTATAATGATTTAATTCGTCTTCACGGGCCGTCGTAACAAAACACCAGCCGACCGGGGAACCGCGAAGTCATGCCAGCCCAGCTCCGCATTTCCACGCCCATCGCACTCACCTCCCGCAATTTTCCTCCCGTCTTGCGCCGCCTCAACCCAGTGCTCAGCACGATAGCCATCGCATACCACTCGCGTGAAGCGATGCATTCCGATTGGCACGTTTGGCTACGTACGGTGCGAGAGAAGCTCGACATGCCCGTACGTACGTACGAGCTGCCGTTGAGTTAAGTGGCAAGTCGCCCGAGTGTGCGTCGTGCACAAAAATGCGCCATTTTATTCCGTTGGCTGTTTTACTGTACCCAACCAGATGTGAACTAGACGTCTGTGGGGGGGGGGGGGGAAAGAGCTTTATAGCTCATCGGATTCCTCCAGTAAAATAAATATTCTGATCTTGACCTACTGATTGGCTCACCGTTGTGTATGCATGCTGCCTGATGTGCAGAGGCGGAGATCAAATTGAACCAGCAATCTCTGGATTGCGAGTCCAGTGTGCTTGCCACAAATGAACCACAATGCCTTGCTGATCTCGTCAAAACAATCAAGCGAACTCCGGTCATCCTCGCAGCAGCGTATTTTGGCTGACCATCGAACAAAGGCGGCGGTCACCGCACCGCGCAGTGCTTACAGAAGCCACTGGGCTATTCACTCTTAATTGAAAACTAATTTCTTTCTAACTGCTTGTTGTGTTTAGTTTGTTGTCCTTCCCACGCAACTCCGATTAGCACGGTTGGCTACGTACGGTGCGCAAGAAGTTGAACATACACGCGCACATTAGATCACTGCAGTAGCGTAGTGGAAATCGCTGTTGGCAAATGTTATCCGTCGTGTCTGGTTGCAGCTGATGCCTTCGACCCCCACTTCAGCATCAACAATGCCGTGTCAAACATCATCTGCTCAATCGTGTTTGGGAACCGCTTTGACTACGACGACAAGCGCTTCCGCGACTTTCTGCAACTCTTCGCCGATAACTTCAGGATCGAAGGCGGCTGGAGAGGGAAGGCAAGCGGAGTTGAATCTTCAACGAGCGTTCGCTTATAAGACTTTTATTTGAAGTGTTTGTCGTGCCGGGCCGGCCCGGTGCTGCTCTGAGAGGTGCCGGGTTGCTTTTTCCACTGCACAACCCGAGCCGTGATGTTGGCGTGCAGCCGACGTCAAACGCGACGAACGAGTCGAGACACGGTTAGGTGAAGCGGTGACGCTGCGTTTTTTTTAGTTGTACTCACATTGCACGCACGACGAATGAAGGTTTGTTAGTAGGCATTGTGTCAGGCGTTTCACTCCACGTGTTGGGAGCTTCTTCAGGAACTGAATGTCCACTTCAGGAACTGACTTCACTGAAGAAGATCCCAGCATGTGGAGCTAAACGTTGAACATCGTGCCACGTGGGCTGTGCTTGAAGGCGAATGCACGCAAGATGCTTTTATTCGGCGAGAACACGCTCAAGCCGGTTGGGCGGCAACGACGACACTTTGATCACGGCGTGTAATCTGTGCCGTCAGTTCAGACGACTCAGCCCCGAGGCTTGCGACGTGGCCGAGCGTTATCGCGTTTGCCGCTTCTTTGCGGCTCAAAGCCCTGGCCGCCCCAGTAAATACTGCAGGCGCGTAGCCGCCAAAAAACGTGCGCCCTCTGCGTTACGGTGGACGTTAAAGATCCCGTGACGCTATCTCAGAAGAGAGAAGTTGGCCACGTGTGCCGGGCGTCACCGTCCAAATGAGAAAAATGTACCGCACATCAATTAAAGGTAAAAAAACAATTGGCAGCATCGCCCGCCGACTGGCAGACCAGTAGCCCCTTGTGCCATGTTCACCTTGTGCCGGCACTGGAACAACTGCCGTCAGTGGGATGTTCGTAACGTCGGGGATGTTTGTAACGTTATGGGCGCAATGTAAACGCACGTTTTTGGATGGTCTAATTTCTCATGCCTCTCCGCAGATATGCATATTCATGCCATGGCTGGAAGACTGGCCCGGCCCTCACCAGATTATCTTCCAGAACGCGGACAAAGTGAAGCTGTTCTTTCAGGAGCGCATCCGTGAGCACCGGCAAACACGCGAGGCCGGCCGACCGCGGGACCTGATCGACGCCTACTTGGACGAGATGGAGAAGGCGAGACTTTCCACAGTTTTTTTTTACGTCTTTTTAATTATTTGTGTATATTCATTATAAGTTTTTATTTTATTTTTTGTAACACAACGAGGGCACGGTGTCACAATGCGCTAGAAGCAGTCCTCGGCGCAAACTGAACTGGCATCTCTCGCCCGCTCCAGAGAGAAGATCGCCTCACTCCGACAAGGCCCACACAATTCGGAGAAACCCCGCCCAGAATAAGGATGCCCCCGATTACTATAGACGTTTCGGGCAGTAGCCCTTCTTCATAGCACATCCCGTCCTATTTTGAGGTTTTATTATTTTGTTATGATTATAATTTGTGTACCACTGCCGATGGTGTATCACCAAATAGATTGTTCAATGTTAAAGGCCAGATAGAGTCATCCCACTACAGCCACAAGCCCCGCCCATCACCACAAGCCCCGCCCATCACCACAAGCCCCGCCCATCACCACAAGCCCCGCCCGTCACCACAAGCCCCGCCCATCACCACAAGCTCCGCCCATCTCCACAAGCCCCGCCCGTCACCACAAGCCCCGTCCACCACAAGCCCCGCCCACCACAAGCCCCGTCCACCACCACAAGCTCCGCCCACTACGACCACACGCTCACCAATGTCAGAAGCCCCTCCCCCCCGCTCAAGTAGAAGGTGTCCAAAATTGGGCCTGTAGCTACAGTAAATGGCAATTGGGGGCCAGGGTCTTAGCTAAATGTCTCAAGTTTTCAAGTTTATTTATTAGGTATAGCCCCCATGTAGGAATGCCCCTAAGAGTATTGCGAGGATGTCCCTCCCCATAACCACCCCTGCTCCCGATCATTACGCCGACGACGGGTAGGGCGGCGAGCCCGGACACACCCCCGGTCGGTCCCTAATTTCGAGGGTCTATCCCTCCGGGTTTGTTTCACGTTATTTGGGTTCTTAAATCACGAAAAACGTAAAACGAGGATGCTGCGTTGTGCGCGCCGTGCAGGAGAGCCAGGACCCGGGGTCCACCTTCTCCGATGGAAATCTGCTCAACGTGGTCGGAGACCTGTTCATAGCTGGCACCGAGACCAGCTCGACCACCCTGAGATGGGCCTTGCTCTACATGATGGCCTATCCCCACATCCAGGGTACGGTTTTGTGAAAGCGTCTGACGTCAGTTGTGAATATGCCTCCAGCAACAACAACAACGATTTGGATTTAAATGTGTGTGTTCTGTTATAATGGAATCTCGGTGGTGCTACGGTAAGAGCCGTTGACTGGCCGTTCGGTTCAAATCTTAGTTGGGAGTCAACTCAACTCTTTGGGGGTCGATCAAAATGAGTATCACTTTGTGGGAAGCCAACTTTGATTGTTCCATGGTCCCTACCATGGGAATGTGGAATTTCCATCATTGTCTGAGGGCCAGTAACACATACGAGTAACACCACGTGCTTCTTTGAACAGCGAAACACGAACTTTGTTTCCACGCCTCGTGTTTTGGCTCTAACGGTTTAACTCAATAATGGTCATCGCGCCAGACTTGCGATCCAGAGGTCGCCAATTCGATCCGACCGTGCGGCAGCTGAGACAACGTTGCGCCTTTCTTAAATCCCCCTGCTCCCCTCCCCCCTGTCCACCCAGCAGCATCACCGGTGTGCACCCACAGTTGGTCGATCGGCTGGTAGGTCTTGTGTGGTGGTGGGGTGCAGTGTGGGTACTCCCATCTCTTCTAAGACATCTGGCCACCACGGACGAATAGGCCTAACTGCCCTCCTTAGGAGGAGGCGTTTTCTATAGGTGCCTGGAGTTGGGGGAGGGACCCTTTTGGCCATGAGTGGTGTGAGAAATCAGTTCCGAGGGCTGCAGTTTTACCCCCCTGACAGGTGACCTTGCTGCGAGTGGCGGCTGGCTCTTGGTTTTAGGATGAGGTTTGGCCCGTTGCTCCCCGCACCTGCACTGCAGAGCGCTGTGAGGAGCGGTGGCGCAGCGGTCGGCGCGCTGCGCTTACGAACCCGGCGACACGAATTCGATTCCCGCTCACGACCAACACCGGCGACGGTTATCTGAACCGGTCCTGGGCCTCCCCTAGGTCGACTCAGCCTCAAATAAGTACCTGGTGAGGTGTGTAGTAAACATCGCCAGTGGGGAGATAAAGGCGGCCTGGGGTGGTGCTGGCCACCCACGCTCTCGTGTGCCATGCCGGACTTCATAGGTGCTGCTCGCTAACAGCACTTGCCGCAACGGCTGTTAAGCGTACACGGGGGCTCTTTGGTATGCATGTATGTTGACCTTCTTTCACACCATACGTAGCTTACCACGCTGATCGTTGCAGAGCGCTGTCAGAGAGAGATCGACGAGGTGATTGGCGGCGATCGCTCGCCAAACACGACGGACCGAGCAAACCTCCCGTACACCGACGCTGTGATCCACGAAACCCAGAGGATGGCCAACGTTGCCCCGCTGGGCGTCTTGCATTCTACCACCACCGACGTCAAGTTTCGAGGATACGATATTCCCAAGGTTAACTTGCGTAGATTTAGACACCTGTGTGGGTTTTTTTTATTTTGCGTGCCTGTAAAAGTGACGTTGCTTTTCACGCTAATGTAAAGGAAATTTACACGTTATCGAAATCTATATGATTTTTAAAAAAAATATCTAACTGCTTCTGCCACATTGCGATCTTACATTTACATGCAAATTACATCTCTAGCCCCGCCCACTTACCCTTGGGTTGCACCCATCTCAAACCTATTATATAACCTCTTGTCGCAGCAGCTCTCCCACTATATTTCTCCTGCCCCAGCAGGTCGCCTGCTGTATTTTTTCACCTGAAGATGATTGCTTGTGTTGCGATCGAAACGTCGTGATTTTTTTTCTTTTTTCTATCTCCGTGACTTTACTGAAAGACCCAAAGGGTATGAATTACTGCAGTCACGAAAGCTTTAAGTCAAGATTTGAAATTACTTTTAAGACTTTGACGTCTCTCTTTGCAATGACACCCACAAAATTACTCAATTGGGAGGTTTATCGCAAGAATCGTCCCTCTGCTGTGAAAATTTGGCAGGAGCTTACTGAAAAAGCCATCAAACTCGGGCATTCCTTGGTAAACAAGCATTAAAAATACAACTAAATAGACACGATGTTATGTTTACATACTTACGTAGGTTAACAACTTTCATTTGTCTGCAGGGAACAAAGGTGTTACTTAACCTGACGTCGGTTCTGCACGACGAGACTCAGTGGAAAACGCCGGACGAATTTAACCCCGACCACTTCCTGGATAAAACGGGCCAGTTTGTCAAGCCTGACGCCTTCCTGCCCTTCTCTGCTGGTACGTGGCAATGCCCCCGACTCGTAACACCGCCACCGACTGCCAAGCCGGCGCTCCGAACACCTTTGCACTGCACCGGGTTAGCCAAGGGCCGCCCAGATGCGGGGTGGGCCAAGGGAGGTCATTTTCCCCCGGGGCTCGCACAAAAGAGGACCCCGCGATGGGCCCGTGTTTTTGTCACACGATTGAACAAGGGGAGGCTCACGTGAGCATTCTACTCCCCCCCCACCCACCCTCGGGACAGCCCCGGTGACAGCTGCCGCAGGGGATTTCCTTGGCTAGGCTGCAGAGCATTGGCGCGCTTTGCGATCGGTCGGACGTGATGTAAGTCGGCGTGATTTGCTCAGGCATCCAAGCAAGCGTTCTATAAATACTCTAATCGCTTTTCCGTCCTGTCATACGAAAGAAGAACGCAAATCCTCATTCCCCCCACCCACCCCCAGGTCCCCGTGTGTGCCTGGGAGAGAACCTGGCCAGAATGGAGCTCTTCCTGTTCTTCACGTCTCTGCTGCAGCGCTTCAAGTTCCATTGGCCCGACGCAACTTCTCGGCCCAACTTTGTAGCTGCCGAGGGTCTCAGCCGTGCCCCGGTGTTCTACAAGCTGGGCATCCGCCCTCGCAACACGGCCAAGTGAGCTGTGGGCTCCGAATTCCCCATGAAGTCAAAGTCGATTTCACCTTTTTTTTTGCTTAAACACGTCCGGGTCAGGGGCTCCTTTCTGGCATGAATCCACCACCCAAAGCGCCATCACGTTAATATTAATGGATATAACAGACGATTGTATATGGTGAGAGTGAAAAATAAATAAATTGTACTATTCCCAAGCCTCACACAGCCCCAAGTTTATTTTACGGAATGCATTATTCAAGTAATGTTGAGTTCCTTGAAAGTGGTTATTGTTTTGTGTGTTTCTTAAATTCAAATACGGTTCTTTCCCCCCCCCAACGTTATTCCACTTGTGCTGTGAATCTAGTTTCATGATATGAATTATCCACTGAGAACCATTGCAGAGAAGTGTATCACCCCATGTTAGAGAGCACTGCCCGTGGTAGGAGATAAGAGAGAAATACTTCTGAGTTCCCATCAAGTAACCTAATCCATACACTGGAGTGCTCTTTTACACTCGCCCTTCTGTTATAGGGATGTTCGTCGCATGAAGAGTCAACTCGATTTTTTGTAATTCCCAAAGCTGCAATTTTGTGGAAAAATAAACTTATATTAAAATGTTGTTTTTGTTTGTCGGTGCAGTAAAGTTGTGAATGGGCTGAGAAAAATTAATCGCCATTAACTTGCGTACTCACCTGTTTAATCACGGGTGGCTCAAAGCCAGATTCAAACCCAGGATCTCAGCAGAGGCAAGTCAATCCTCTGAGAGCTGTTTAAATGTTGTCAAATTCCAACTTCAACCACGTCTACGTCGTGTGAATATAGACTAAAACACGTTATTGCAGTTTGTCTAATTGTATTGCAGTGAATTTTTTTGTACATTTCAGTAGTACTTTGGTGAATCACAAACTTTATTTTTACCAAGTTTTTTTCCAGCTCTTTTTTGACCGCTCATATCGTCCCTAAAATAAAATGACAATTTCTCAGCCCAAACTGAGATGATGCTTGCTACCTGCATCGATACGGGAATATCCAACTATGGCGCTTTGAGCACGTGCCTCTATTATACTGGTAGGAACCTCCTGGTTACACCAGCCCACAGGGGATTGATTATTGTGTCCGTCCGTCCTGCAGAGAGGGACTGGGTGGGGAGGGAGGGGCTGGGTGGGTGGGGACGGGCTGGGTGGGTAGGGGAGGGTGGGGAGGGGCTGGGTGGGAAGGGGAGGGTGGGGAGGGGCTGAGTGGGGAGGGTGGGGAGGGGCTGGGTGGGGAGGGTGGGAGGGTGGGGAGGGGCTGGGTGGGGGTGGTGGGGCTGGGGGAGGGGTGGGGCTGGGTGGGGAGGGGCTGGTCACCCCGTGGTGCCCTTATAAAACTCAACGTTTAACCTACTCACGCCGGCTTGTGCCCGCCCTCACAGTCGGGCATATTTGCGGAATACACCACGCCGCTGTTGACTCTGGCCATTGACCGAGCAACCCAACGTTCCTACCAGCTCCCTCCGCAAGACAATGTGTTCCACCGCCGTTTGGTTACATTTGAAGCAACCAAGAAGACGAAGAAGCAAGAGGAAGGGCCGGGTGCCAGCAGATGGTGACGATGATGAAACCGTGAGAGTGGTCCTTGCAGGATGCTTTGTAGCAAAGGGAATTGATAAAGATATAGTGATGACACAATGACCCTCGAAAGGCTTGTCGGCTGTCGTATAAAGGGGACGGTCTCAAGCCCACGTGTGGTCGTGATGAGACCATAAGAACGGGGTCCTTAAACGATGCTTTGACTCTGTAACAATGAGAAAACATCCAATGCCAAATGATGGTGGTGATGCAACTGCGAGAATGGTCCTCGAGGGAGCGTGAGCAGTGACAACAGTGAGCAGTGTGATGAGTGAGCGGTGACAGTGAGTGAGCGGAGCGACCTGACCCATGGAACAACCCACTCCTTTGCCCGGCCTCCACCCCGAGCCCCGTCTGGACGGAACCAGCTCAGACGACGAGGCCCTGGGTGTGTGACGCGTTCAGTGCTGGGCAGGGCCACGTGGCATGCCACGCGCGTGCCACGTCAGGGGCCGTCCATAAATGACGTCACGCGATTTTTGACGATTTTTGACCCCCCCCCCCCTTCGTCACACGGCGTCACAAAAAGTCAGACCCCCCCCCCTCAAATATGACGTCACAAAGCTCTGCCCCCCCCCCCCCCCAAAATAAAACATGCTTCAAATCGCTTTAAACTATTGTCATTTTAGTGCGTATTTAATGTGGCGCTGCACTCTGATGTTGTAGGAGAAAACATTTATTAAAACGTCTATTTAATTAAGTAGAACGTGTTGTATATATTTAAAGTTGCGCATTT
The DNA here is from genome assembly GCF_015708825.2 of Lethenteron reissneri. Lineage (NCBI taxonomy): Eukaryota > Metazoa > Chordata > Hyperoartia > Petromyzontiformes > Petromyzontidae > Lethenteron > Lethenteron reissneri. Next base: position 13,022,178 of record NC_083781.1, read on the forward strand.
TGATGTGACGTCACATTTCTCATCCCCCCCCCCCTCGTCACACATCGTCACAAATGTCTGACCAGTGGCGGCTCCTGCAAAATCTCTCAGGGGGGGGCAAATGTCTGGATGATTGATAAGGATAAGGTCCACCCATGCAATGGATAAATTAACAGCTTAAGCATGTAAAGGCAACTTCACTTCTTTAATATTAATGAAAAATAAAGTGACTCTTACAATACATCTTGTTTGTTTCTATCTCACTATTATTACAATCCACTCAGTTTCTTTTTATTAAAGATTCCACTAGGTGGCGACAAATAATATTGTTGACTGAAACGTGCTTACGTATGATGACGTAAGCACGTTAGTGCGAGCCCTCCCGGAAGCCATAGAGAATGCATTGGAGCGCCCGCCGTTCGAAAAAAAACATCTTTGAATGTAAGTCTATGGGAACACTCTGGGCGATTCTCAGCCAGAGTGAAATCGCCCAAAAAGAGGCGGTACTCCACAGAACGTGACATGACGCTGATTGGACTATATCCAGAGGCACAGTAACGGCTGAGATTGGTGGTGCGTCGCCCAATCGCCCTAATGAAGAAACCGCCCCTGTGTCTGACCCCCCCCCCCCCAGGTGCGTGACGTCATTTATGGACGGCCCCTGACATGCCACGCGCGTGCCACGTGCGTTGTTTTGCGATCATTGAGCAACATAGGCCGTAAGGTGAACAAGGAAAAAGTGGCTAGAAAATGATTTTCGTTCCCACACCTGGGAACTACTTTTTAAATGAATTTTTTCATAGACAAAACCATTTTCGACTTTATGTTAAAAGTTCTCCGCAAAATACCCTGCAGTTTTTTTTCAAAATCCATAAATGTATATAATTGTGAATTGGAAAAAACAAAAATCTTATGCTGCTGGTTTTGTTTGTAACTTTATTTATATACATTTTAGCAACACCAAATATCTCTCAAACTGACACTTATACATGTACCTAAACACTTGAGACAGGTTTTGGTGCATTATATACTCAAGTGTGAATGTAGACCATGAAAGATGGCAAATTTGTAGACAATATGCTTCAACTTCACGGATTGGCACTAAGCTAAATTAAACATAAACATTTAAAATTTAGCAAAACTGTGATGTTTTGTACATCAAAATTTTCAGTAGGTACTGTGTAATCACATAAAGATACAAATATAAGCACACTTTGGCCCAAGTTGGCTGAAATGACTCGAAATGCTACACTGTCCCCTTGTTTTGGAATGCTGCCAAAAAAAATTACAATTCTACCACAGATTCTTTACAGCTCAAAATCACCCTAAATTATAACACAGTGCATATTTACTCATCGTAATCATCCCTATCACTATCAGAGCCATTATCCCATGTAGGTCTTCTGTTTCCTGTGAAACATTTGCACAATTTTGGCACCGACATAAATCAGTACAAGACAGTCTTGCAGATATACAGGAACATCTTCCAGTCTCACATTTGCTATGCTTGCAACTGCAGTGGACTGCCTGCAACACACTTTCAGGGGCAGGATTTCTAGTCATCCAGGTCACTGTTAACTCACCATCCTCGAGGTGCCATCCATTGCCAACGGGTGAAGGGGCACACATTATACATTTTCAGAGAATGTCTCATTATGGCTGCTTGGTAGTTTGCCCTTTTGCAGTGTTGGTACAGGGCGTCACTTGTAAGGGGCATGGATAGTTCTGGAAAAGCTGACGATGCCATACAGAATGCTTTGATTCTTGCATCGTTCACATTTTCGGCAGATGACTGGCCATATAGGTGGCACACATATGTGCAAAGTAGCTCAAAGGTAGACTGGTCTAGGTTAAAACTGCTGCCCAGATTTGTAAAAGCAGTCAGATATTCCTCTTTCTCACAAGCAACAGAAAATGCCTTTATTTTGCCTTTGCCATAAAAGGCACTTGTAGAGTCACAACCTGAGAAGGTATGGATCCCAATAAGTGCCAAACAGACACTTGTGCCAAGAGCTGACGACACCTTAGCTAAGTCAATGAGCCTTGTTTTGTTGCCAACCCCCGTGAAAAAATACAACCTACATGGTAAATCTGGCTGCAGACTTAAAGCAATCACTGCCACATCAGTATCAGGGCTCTTGATGACTACAGTTTGATATTCCTGTGCAGCATGTTGTGCATGTAAAAACACCCTGGTGTCACATTCCTCATGATCACATGTCAGATCTTCAACAGCACTGAGAGTATGTAAATCCTCCATTACAGTCACGCAGTGACACAGGTCTCCATGTGTTATGTACAAGCTTAAGTCCTTTCCCACAGTGGTAAGATCAGCCTCTCGCCACACAACATAGAGGAATTCTGTCAGTGCTTCTTTGTTTGTTCCATCTGATATAAACTTTTTCCATTGTGTTGATGTCTTATGATCCCGTCCATAACCTTTCACCAGTTGTGTAACACCACCAGCTCTACGTGACCGTTCTAGGTTTTTAATACTCATTTTTGGATACTGGTCAATCACAAAGTCTATCCGTGTACAGTTTGTTTCAGAGCAAGTTTGACTATGTACTGCAGTATGGTCTCTGCAAGCTCTCCAAAGGTACTTGGTATTGACCGAATGGCTTGAATGACTGCCATGCCATCAAAGAGAATAGCTCCACTGATCACTCCATTGATGGATCCTGGGGCAACAACTTTGGACTCAATGAGTATGTCTTGCAGTCCTGCATCTCCAAACCTTTTTTCCTAGAATGCTCAGGTAGGATATGCATGTGTGAAACTCACCGAGTCTAATCGCTTTACGCTGAGTAAAGTCATCATCTTTCTAGCAGATTTGCTGAGCTTTGGCATATATAGCTTCGTCAAAAACTAACACTATATGGTCCAGTTCTAGCTGATTATGAATTTGGACACTTCGCTTCAGAATTGTGTTTACTGTTGACATCTCTGTCGGTGAAGCCTTAATGACTGGAAGATAATACAGTGCTGACTTTTGCAGAGTGCCATCACCTTGAATTAATGTATGTAAACCTGTCCAGCTTGGTATTGTGCATCTTTCAGCATCTATGGACTTTACAAAAACATATGCCAGTTCAGTTTGTACAGCAGACACCGTGTTCAATTTGTATGTGTCCGCCTGTAATGGAACACTTTCCTGATGAAACAAGTTCTGTGGTCCTTGTCTATTAGACTGATGGTACTATTCGACAGGGATGCTAGGGGGTACTTTCAATGAGGGTTTTCCCTTCTGTAGTGGTTGTCTGTTTGTTGTTGACACAGGTTCAACTACAGAACTTTGCAGCATAATCCCATTTGTGTGGTGGGTAGTTCTATGACCTGACAGTGTCTCCTCCCCAAAGTCAATATTGTCCCACACAAGTACTGTAGGAACCTTCTTTGAGAATCCCTTTGGTATTTTGTCTCTGCCCTCTGCTAGTTGAAGTTGGGCAAGGCTAGTATCTAGACTGACAACTGTGTCCCATGCTGCACAATGTCCTAGTCTATTTAGAAGTGACACAATTTGTGATGAACCTGTTAAATGGCGAACCGTTAGACCAAGACACAATGATTTAGGGGTCTGCCTCCGACCCTTAGATGCAAGATACACAATGTCTTGACAGATAGATATCACTTTTAGGTTCAAATCATCTGGAATATCAACATAATGGGCCAGTGTTGGTTCCTCAGTTGCATCAATAATCCAGGAAATCAGATTGTACAGTTCAATTGGAACGACAGATGTTGCCTCGCTCACATTTAAATCATCTGATGTGGGTAGCCACGGGCATTTCATACTGGGAGAGTCACACAGAAGCATCTTTAATATTAATGCCGCACTGTAAAGTGTCCTCGTGTCCTCTGCAGTATTGATGGAGGCCATTGAACTTGGTCTTTGTGGACCAGCTTTTGCACTAGCCCTGTTTTCACAGTTACTTTCGCTAGTTACCTCAGTTGACTCTGTTGTTTCTGTACCTGATGGATGAGGTAGCCTATCAGCTTATCTGCAGACAATGTCTCAACGAAAACCATCTCACTTATGTTGCGCTTCTTGGGGTAGTGAAACACCAGCTGGGGGAAATCACGGGCCAACCTCCTACTTTTAAAATGTGAAAATGTGAGGGAATTATTAATTAATATTTATTAATATAAAATATTGCTAACTCACTGTTCTTCTGAGGTCACAGTAACTGATGCACTAGACTTTGTCAAGAACCTGGTGTACTGTCTATAACAGGCCTTGTGGTATTGCACCTCCAGAGACACACAGTCTTTGTCTCGAATATGCACAAGAATGCTAGTGTCTTCCTTCATCTCAGCAGCTTTCAGAAAATTGCCTGCAAATAAATAAATACTAATTAAACTAATAAAAAACTGTGTTAAGATCTTCTTGGTTCTTTCGGTAAAGTCACGTATAAGGGAATAAAATAATAAAAACAAAACAATAAAATAATTCTCACGACGTTTCGGCCACAACGCAAGCAGCCATCCTCAGGTGAAAACCAGGTCTGTCGAGGCGACAGAGTCTGAATGAAACAGCACACGAGCTTGGAGCATTCAGACTCTGTCGCCTCGACAGACCTGGTTTTCACCTGAGGACGGCTGCTTGCGTTGTGGCCGAAACGTCGTGAGAATTATTTTATTGTTTTATTTTTATTATTTTATTACTTCCCTTCTTCTACGTGATGACTTTACCGAAAGAACCAAGAAGATGAATCCCTGCAGTCACGAAAGCTTTAAATCGAAATTTAACTGTGTTAAGAGTTAAACAATATTGAGTGTTCTGGCTGTAGCTGTATGCAAAACAATGCAAATCTGTCTCTGACTGTAAAATAAACATTACATAAATTATGTAATTGTAATTGAAAGTTAGCCATGGTACCCAGCATAAGGGAATACAAGTTCAAACGTGTGTATGTGTGTTTTGTTTTTACCTACGTGCTGACGTTTCTGCCTGTGAAAGATGGTCCTTCTGGCGTTTGCCTCCCACAGTAATGTACTTGTCCGTTTTCTTACAAATTATGCACAAGGCAGAAAGCTCAGGACCAGCACAAGCTACTGGCAGGCCGGTCCTGGACCTAAGTTTTTTTGCGGGACAATCAACTGCAGCGATACTAACGTTACTACCCGATGGCACAGACTGGCCTTGATCTTTTGCTTCAGGACGCTGTGTGGCCCGTTTCTCGGCCGCATCCAAGCGCTTTTTGTCAATGAAACGCCTGTAGCAAGTGGAGTGAAACCCAGCGTCTTCGGGAACATTGTCAAACTCGATTTCTAGACAATTTGTATGTTTCTGCTATTCTCCGATTCCCACCTTGCAAAAAAAGCCACCGTTTGACGCAGTTTCTGAATGTATCCCACCATGTCCGTGTAAAATCATTTGTTTCTTCTTTCTTTATGGATGTGAGATGCATGTAGCATTGTTTAAAATACTTTTTGCGGACTTTTGAAGGAGGTCTGGCCGTAATTTCCTCCTCTTCACTACTCGACATTGACAACAAGGGCACAGACATCTTGGAGTAATGTTTACCTTTCGTCCCAAAAAAGCAGCCACCTCATTGGTCTAGCGGGAAGCACGTGACGCAAAGCCTCATCACTGATCATCAAAATATTATTACGCGAGGAAAGAAATATTGCCGACTTTAAACAATAATAACAAATAAACTGCAGGATTAGACATGGAGAACTTTTATTTTCACGGCCAACAGCAATAGATCTTTTTATTAGAATAAAAAGAATTTAGTGGCCCATATATGGGAACGGGATTAAACGTAAAACGTCTTCACCTTACGGCCTACTGTGGAGCCGAGCGGGTTTCTTGACGCACGCATGCATCAAGACCACCCACCACCACCCCCGTGAACTTTGTATCACCGCATTCTCTCGCTTTCCCACTGTTTAAAAGTTGGGAGTGTCGCCTTATAAGCCGGTGAGTGAGTGTGTGACCAGAGTTGCATCAAGGTACAGTATTTGGTGGCGGGGAGCGATTGCGTCAGTGGTATAATTCTGTTAACTTCAACACGTGTGTGAGTGTAGTGCGCTACGCTACGAACCCAGGAACTCGAGTTCGATTATTTGAACCGGTCCTGGGCCTCCCCTAGGTCGACTCGGCCTCAAATGAGTACCTGATGTGGTGTGTAAACACCGCCACTGGGGAGACAAAGGCGGCCGGGCGTGGATGTTGGCCACCCACCCCCTCGTGTGCCGTGTCGGCCTTCATAGGTGCTACTCGCTAGCAGCACTTGCCCCTACAGTCTGTTAAAGGCTACATGGGGGACCTTTGTCTTTGTATGACTAGATTTGCATAAATGCGGTGCGACTTTCAGGAGCGTCTAATCATCAGAGGTGTGGACTCGAGTCATGTGACTTGGACTCGAGTCAGACTCGAGTCATGAATTTGATGACTTCAGACTCGACTTGGACTTGCATAACAATGACTTTGTCCCACCTCTGCTAATCATTCCTTAGAATACCGAAATATCTCTGGAGCAAGTTTTCTCCACCGAGCCCTGAACACTATCATGTCAAGTTTCAAGGGTAACTTACCCGCATTGACTGATCCGTACTGAGCACTCCACTCTCGAAGACTCGGCACCATGGGCTGATGTATACACGTGCAGTGTTTTCATTGTTTAAGTTGTGTGTTGTGTATAATGTCGTGGGAAAATATGTCACACTGGAACCAAGCGTAGAGATTTTGTTACTGGTAGGAAACCACCTGGTTCCACCAGCCCACAGGGGATTATTGTGTCCGTCCGTCCGTCGTGCATCCAAAAATGGGAGGAGTGGGGCTGGGTGGGGAGGGTGGGGCTGGGTGGAGGGTGGGAGGGGTGGGGCTGGGTGGGGAGGGGCTGGTCACCCCGTGGTGCCCTTATAAAACTCAACGTTTGACCTACTCACACCGGCTTGTGGTCGCCCTCACAGTCTGGCATATTTGCGGAATACACCACGCCGCCGTTGACCCTGGCCATTGACCGAGCAACCCAACGTTCCTACCAGCTCCCTCCGCAGGAATGTGTTTTGTCACGCTGCAGGGTGCCGGTCGCCCGGCTGGTCACGGCCTTCGGAGCGGGTTTGCCGGCGTCTCCGGATCGTACTCTTTGGTTCTTTCGGCATAGTCACGTGGGTTCGAAAAAATAAGAATAGATCACGACGTTTCGATCGCCACACAAGCAGTCGTCATCAACCCAGACGGTTTGCCCCGTATTCTTGGACAGGGAAATTGAGTTATCAGGTCCATACAGGGTACAGCCGTTTCAATGCGGGCAACATTTTTGTGTCTATTTGTTTGTGTTTCTCCCTTGTGATGGGACTTTGTAGGATAAAACTTCAGATTTCTAAGAGGCACGTGGTGACCAATAAGGTCTGAAGTTGTCTGTGGTAAGGTAGGGCACTGATAAGGGGTTGACAGGTATGGTGTACACTACACTATACACTACTATAAATACACTATACACTACACTACTATACACTATACTCTATTTTGTCAATTTGTTTGTGTTTCTCCCCTGTGATGGGACTTTGTGGGATGAACTTTGAGATTTCTAAGGGGCACGTGGTGACCAATAGGGTCTGAATTTGTAATAAGTTAGGGCACTGATAAGGGGTCACAGGTGATGCCTTCGTACGGCTGATGCAGACGCAGAGCGATAACAGCTGCGAGACGCCACTGAAATCTCGTGAATGTGAACCTGGCCAAAACCTTCAAGAGCAAAGTCTCGCGGCTCGTAACATTTGTTAAGACGTGGCACAAAATCTCAGCCTCGACGAAAGGAAACCGCCCGGGTCGGCATCGAACCTCTCTCTCCGTCGTGAATGAGAAACTGCGGGCCACCTGATCCAGACCAATCGCTTTAAACTATTGTCATCGTAGTGCGGATTTAATGTGGCGCTGCACTCTGATGTTGTAGGAGAAAACATTTATTAAAAAGTATATTTAATTAAGTAGAACGTGTTGTCTGTATTTATTTAAAGTTGCGCATTTTGATGTGACGTCACATTTCTCAAACCCCCCCCCCCCCTCGTCACACATCGTCACAAATGTCTGACCCCCCCCCCCCCATAGGTGCGTGACGTCATTTATGGACGGCCCCTAACTTCTCCGATTTGCGCGTTCGTCTTGTGCCGCCGTGCGTGGTTCTGCACTCAATGAGTGGCTCGGCAACATTTAAAAAAGAAGTTGAGCCGTGGGTTTTTTCAACGCGCGTGTTTTTTTTTTGTCTTTGATCGAAATACTTGGAAAGAAACGTGCACGCGAACACGGCAGGTATACAGCAGATGACAACGCACATTCTGACTGAAACCAAATAGTTACTCTCTAAAAATACAGTTTGCCTGGACATTTTGTCGTCACCAAGACATTCAATAGTGATCCAATTGCCCGCCATATTTAATACATCATCTTCGCGTTCAATCGTATTTCAAATTCAAGTTGTTTGGTTTGTTTCTTTATTAAACGGATGCCCACCGAGGGAGCAGCCAGAAAGATCGGCATGCGGCTCCGGTAGGGCAGGGCAGGTTTGCCGAGCCCTGTGCAAGCTCGTTCGACGTTTCGCGTCGCCTTCGTTGGACGCACCCCAACGATGCCTTGCGACAAAACACATTGGAGATGACGACGACGATGCTGATGATAATGATGTCGATGATGACGACGATGCTGATGATGATGTCGATGATGACGACGACGATGCTGATGATGATGTCGATGATGACGACGGTGATACTGATGATGATGTCGATGATGACGACGATGATGCTGATGATGATGTCGATGATGACTACGACGATGCTGATGATGATGTCGATGATGACGATGACGATGCTGATAATGACGTCGATGATGACGACGGTGATGATCGCGACAGTGTCGCTGATGTAGATTATGACGACGACGATGTGGAGGCTCATCTCCATCACCGCCGCCCTCGTCCTCATTGCCAGGCTGCCATGGCGGCGTCGCTGGGCTCCTCCGCGCTGGACGCCCTCTCCTCGACCCTGATCTCGCCGTCGCTCTCCACCTGCCTCGTCTTCCTCGCCACCTTCCTGCTGCTGCTCGAGTGGCGCAAGGTCCAGCGGCCACGCGGCTTCCCGCCCGGCCCCACGGCGCTGCCCCTGCTGGGCAACCTGGGCTCCCTGCCCACGCAGGAGCCCGGCATGGCCCTCTACAAGGTGGCGAATTCCCGTGCCTCCCTTACACCACCTGTGATGGGGGCTTCATAATCACCTCCGGCGAGGTGGCTCAGAGGGTCAGACCACAGAAGTGGCACCGCTGACAGCCTTGAGTGTCGAAAAATAGGTTTGACCCTTTCTGGCAATACAACAGGTGTTAAGATGTCCAACACCGAAGCGATGCCTTTTCCAAGGAATCAGGTCTGCATTAAGCACACGTACAAGGGTAAAACCTATTCTATATTTTTTCATACTTTGATACTGGCAAAGCAGGTCCCATGACATCCTTAGTATGGTTACGTGTGACGATATAATTCCGGAGCGAACACCTGTGCGGACCGTTAGGAGATGTTGTAAGGTCACGATCCAGCTTCAGGCACCCCACACACCCATGCAAACATTAAAAAAGCTCAATGCTTGTAGAAACTATCCAATGTGTAATTCATACTAACCAATAACGTCCCTGCTACACGAGTAAACAGACTTAGTTTTGAAGTGTATCATGGGCGGTACGCACAACAGTCGAAAACACCGATAAAAATATAATAACACTTATCAATCAATCTTTATTTTTACGTGGCAATATCGCCCTGAATAGAGTGGGCATCAGTGCCACGTCACAGCAGAACGGGGACGGTGCAGGGCCCACGGGGCAACAGGCATTAACAGAGAAACTCGCCTCGCGCTCAGCCATTATCATAATCAGAATATTTATACTGGAGGAGGAATCCGATGAGCTTTCAAGCTCTTTTTCACAGATGTCCAGTAAGGGCACGTGATAAGAACGTTAGAACAACAAACAGTACTAAAACACGGCAATAGTGCAAAGTACAAGAAAGGTGAACAAATCACACAAACAAATATAACACCAAATCATCCCCATCCTACCAGGCAAAGCCCACTGAGACATTCACTTATCAGAAGCGACCTGGGCACAGATGATAGCTCAACAAAGTGGATTATCATTTGGACATTTATAGCAGCAAAATAATCGAAATACTCTGAATGCGTGTTTCTAAATGTGGAGGGAAAACCCAGAGGACCCAGAGAAAAAACATCCACGCGACCACGGGGAGAGAGAGAGACACGCAGATTCGAAATACACAGCAGCAGGCGTCAGGGTTAGGATTGTGCCAGGAGAGGAAGACAACATCTCACCCCCGTGGCGACCACTATTACCCCTAAACTAGATTCGAAGCTTTCGTGACTGCAGGAATGACTCTTTGGTTCTTTCGGTAAAGTCACGTAGAAAGAAATTAAATAATAATAGAATACGACGTTTCGATTGCAACACAAGCAACCATCATCAGGTACAAATGAATGAGAACACAAACATAGTAAACTTGGAAATGTAATGCAATACAACACAGATAATCATTGAACACAGTCGACTCACTGTGTTGTATTGCATTATATTTCCAAGTTTACTATTACCCCTAATCATATACTTACGTGGACAAACGCATGCTGGGAAGCGTTACGTAATCCGTGCATGGTTTTTCTTCGTTGGTTTTTCTGTGGCAGTTGTCAAAAGAGTACGGGGAAGTCTTCAGCATCTACCTGGGCCACACTCCTTGGGTGGTGCTCAACGGGTACGAAGCTGTATGGGACGCACTGGTGCAGCACGCTAAGGAGTTTTCAGACCGTCCGGTGATCCCCGTCATTTCTAAAGTCACCCAGCGACTGGGTAAGCAATAAACAAACACTTACAGAACATTAACATTTCATTTCACTTTGTCTGCTCAGTCACAATGTTAAAATACTACAATACGCAGTCGCGTGACCAGTGCCGGATTAAGCTAGTGCGGGGCATGTAGCATTTGTTATTAAAGGGCCCTAAATAAAAAAAACATGCAAATATTTAAACACACATGTTTAACTTGCATAGTAAAGTGATTGTATTTTTTCACTTGCTATACAGCCAGATAATACGACAAATCGCTAACCTTAAACACCCAGTCGTCGTTCATAAAAGTTGAAGGCGGTATAGTACTATAGTAATAGAGCAAGTGCAGAATCACTGAACCGGAATTGATAGCTTGAAAGCATTTAGCGCGGGGCCCTTGAAAGTGCGTTGTCCGTAGCATGTGTAGCTACTTTGCTATTAGGATAATCCGGCACATTTAACCACCAACAGCGGCAGCAAAAAAATAATAAACCTCATCAGCGTCTTAAGCTGTAGTGGGCGCTGCGGTGGTGAGATGTTAACTACCTCACCTGGTGTAAAAGACTTAGTGGGTTCGATCCCGACCCTGACGCCTGCTGTATATTTGGAGTGTGCGTGTTTTCCCCGTGGTCGTGTCGATTTTTCTCCGGGTCCTCCGGATTTTCCCTCCACATTTAGAAAGGTGCGTTTAAAGTATTTGGCTGCGATGAGTTTCCACGCGATAAGCCACTTCGTTGAGCTCTCATTTGTGGTGAGGTCGCTTCTGAGAAAGAGCTACATAGCTCAGCGGGCCTTACCTGGCAAGATAAAATAAATAGAAAAATAATAGATATTTAACCATGACCTCGTGCAACTGTTTTGACCAATGTCAAGCTTCAGCCCTAGTAGGCCTGGAAGACACAGGTCCAAACGCATGCTGTGCATTCTGACCCACTCGGTTACACTCCGTGTGGCACAAAATGTAGGTTAGAGAGGCAGCGTAATCTGTGTGTACAGTTGTCTCAAAGGTCCTGTAATTATCAGCATTCCAATCAGTTAATAAATAACTCAATTTTAAGGCAGGGAGAGGTGGTGTAACGTTCATCACATTGCAACATGAACCTGGCGACCCGAGTTCAATTACCGGCCGGCCAACGCGAATATCATTTGGCATGGCAAGTGATATCTGAACTGAGTATTCGCAAATGCAATCTCGCAAGGGAAGACAATTATGTGATCTTGTCAATGTATGTATGTTGAACTTCTTACGCACCGTACGTAGCCAACCATCCTAATTCAACAAACACGTTTGTTGAATGAAATATGGGCAAGGTGTTTTATTTATAATTCTGCAGTTGAAATATTAATTTGACGCACAGAGATGAACACAGAAACAAGCGAAAGTTAAACAAATACGTGGAGTGCTTTCCATTCTTTCATAAACAATCACTTTTGGGTCAAACTATTTTGCCTTTCAGTATTGTATGGCTTGGCTGTAATGTTGAATGAAGGTAATGGAGGTTGTTTGACCATTCTTCTCCATGTCGGTCAGTCTGAGTTCTTGAAGATGTTGGAAATTAGAAGTATAACACTGGTCAACACACTTTTTCTGGCATAAGGTATTCCAACGGTTTTAAGGTAATTGTTGGGGTGCTGATTCCAAATCTGGCATCAGTTTTTGTCTATCACATCAAGTTTTTGAGATATCAAATATTGCATTTTCAATAAAAACTGCAGAAGAAAATATTAAATAAATATGGATATCTACATAAAATGATATTATAAACACACTATCCTAAAAATACAGCACCATATTTTAACACTAAAGCAGTCACTGACTCGCAACAACTTGCAATCATAAGTGACAGAGTTAATTCGGGTAAAATCAATGAAAATGGGGTATGCCGATAGCATAAAAACGAGATGTGATAGAGCAAATCTGAGATCAGATTTGGAATCAGCACCCTGAAATTAGTCTAAAACAGCTGCAAAATTCCAGGCCAGAATTTTTTTTTTTTGACCAGTGTAATACAACCTGTGTGGTACGGGACTGCCGGTGAATCTGCGTTCTCTTCCTTGTTGTCGGCAGGGATATTAACGGCTCCGTACGACCACAGCTGGAAGCAGCAGCGGCGTTTCGCCGTCTCTACGCTGCGCAACGGCAATACGTTTCTGAAGGAGAAGATCAGCGAGGAAGTGGCATTCCTCCTCCAGACATTCCGGGAGTCCGGTGAGGGTTTTTTTTTATGTTGGACGCCCCAACGTAGAAGAATGCTACCCTCACAAACAACACGCGCACACTCTCCTGTTTGTAGCAGAGATCGTTACTCGGTGAAGTTGATGAGTCGACTAAAATTATAATTGACTAGCTGTACTACCCGGTTTCGCCCAGGACTTGGATTCACCACACCCGGCCGCCTTTGTCTCCCCAGTGGCGATGTTTGAGGCTGAGTCGACCTAGGGGAGGCCCAGGACCGGTTCAAATAATCGTCACTGGTGGTGGCCGTGAGTGGGAATTGAACTCGGGTCGCCGGGTTTGTAGCGCGGCGCGCTACCCGCTACACTACAATGCGTTACGCTTCCACGTGCGCGGGTCACGTGACAGATGTGACGTCACAGCTCACTTGCCGTGCAAAAAATAACTGCATTATTGAGCTCCCCCCTCCCCCACAAAAAAAAGTGTATTATTATAATTTTTGCATGGTGTACAGTCTGGAAAGTACCCACATGGCAAATTTGCAGTTTGTTGCATGTCGGGAAGTACGCTAAACAATTTGAACAGGCACACATAATCACAACTTTGCCTTTTATATATACTTGAGATGAGATGACTGTGTGTTGTGGCCAATTAGTCGGGGACATTTTCAAAGTTGTCAACCGCCATCGTATCCTGCCCCCCCCCCCCGTGTCGGCTTTCCGCTCTCAGGAGGCAAGACGGTTGAAAATGAATTCATGCCCATTTGTGAAAAGTGACGTTGGTTTGCCACGGTGGCTGACTGCAGGTAGGGTGGTGGATCCTACCTTCACCATTCAAAATGCCGTGTCCAACATCGTCTGCTCCATTGTCTTTGGACACCGCTTCGACTACGACGACTCGCGCTTCCGCCACTTGCTGCACCTGTTGGCTGAGAACCTGCGGCTGTTCAGTGGCTGGATTGGACAGGTGTGTCTGGAAGTTGTTGTAGGCCCAAGTGATAGCTCAACGGGGAGTGGCTTGTCGTGTGGAAATGTTAAGCAGCCAAATAACCATAGACGCGTGATGTTGATTCTAAACGTGGAGGGAAAAACCGGAGGACCCGGAGAAAAATCCACACGAACACGGGGAGAGAGATGCGCAAACTCCAAATATACAGCAGCAGGTGTCAGGGTTGGGATCAAACCCACGACCTCCTGCATACCAGGTGAGGTAGTTAACATCTCACCTGTATGAATCCTCTTATTGCACATAATAATGTCAATTACCCAAGAAAGCCTCACTGAGTCTTTCAGAAGGGTCCTGTTCTGCCCAATGGCAGGTATGGGGGTGTTGATTACACAGGAACTTTCTGATATGGTGTTGAGTTTGGTCACGTGACCAGGAAGTTACGATTTAACATTCTCTAAGCCATGAGGCAGGGTGTCAGCCATTACACAGAGTACAAAATGGAGGCACAAATAGCGTCTCAGTGAAGACAGGTGCTTCTGTTCATTGTGGGACTTTAAGAAGTATTGTCTGTAAGTTCGTTTATGTTCTTATAATACTGAGAATGCTGTTATAATGCTAGGATTACCGTTATAATGCTGTATATGCCTTTATAATGCCGTTAAATTATTATGATAAATATGAGGCCTAGTTAACAACGAAGCCTGCCACTTGCATTATTGTGAATGTTACTTGTAATTGAATAAGTCGAGTCAGAATTGTACCCATGTAACTTTAATGCGATCTTGAGAGCAAGGATGAAGAAGTATCTCATCCACAGTTCAGTGTGATGTGCAGCGTTGTACATTTAGGCTGCAGTATGGTGATTACATGATGTGACCTTATTCAACACGGTAGCTTATTCTCTTGTGTAGCTATTCAGTGCTAATGTAGGTGCCTGGTCCATCCAGGACCTATTGTTGAGTTTCATGTTATCTAAGACAATGTTATGATGCTGAAATATTAATTGTATTGATATTCCAAGTATTAACAGATGCTGTATTTTGTGCTGTGTTTCCATCAGTTTTACCTCGTTCAATTCATTAAATACTTCGGAGTCGGATGTTCACTCTGGCTCTGAATGTTAATTGAATGCGAGGTTAACTACTCGGATAGTGGTGCAACGCAGTGCACAGCCAGGCCGAGACAGGTCCTGTCTTGGGATATTTTACTTATTTGTTTAACGAGCGGCTGGCTTCTTGCGAGAGCACCTGGATAAAACCCATCGTGCGCACAAGGTGCACGATGCCTTAACACTGCCATCCCCTCGCCACACCTCACAGTGCCCAAGCCTACATCTGGCAAGTTCCTGGTGGTCGACATTGCCCAAGATATTGTGAGCGCCTCTCCATCTGCTCCACAGCTCTGCATGGTGATGCCGTGGTTAGAAAACTGCCCGGGCCCTCACCAGCGAATCTTCCGTAACGCGGACGCGTTGAGGGACTTTTATGACGAGAGCATCCAAGTTCACCGGCAGACACGGGTGGAAGGGCAGCCCCGGGACCTCATCGACGCCTACCTGGATGAGATGGAGCAGGTGAGATGCTTGACAGTAGCCAGGGATTCATTTCTCACCAAGGTATTATTGAAGTCTCCGGTGGGCTAGAGTAGGCACGTGACTGTTAGCCGTGCTGGGAGGTATTACCGTATGTGGTGTGCTGGACTGCTCAGCGCCCCGTGGTAAGGGAAGAGAGTTAGTAACTGTAACACGCGAGGCATTCCCAATGGCATTTATTGAACAGGCCACTCAATGCTGATGAGACTCAAAAATTCTAGACAGGTCCAGCTCATAAGTTAAGCCACGTAAAAAAAAGTGATTTTATTTTAATTTGTAAGAGTGGGAGAGACATTTGTTTGCCATGAAGAAGGACCATTGCCCACAATGTCGCTGACTGGATTTGTGTTTTTCTTTCTAGGCCACAGCGTTGTTGACGAAGGCTCTGAATTCGTGTCAGTTGTGCCTTTGCACCGTGCAGCATCATCACCATGCAGCATCATCAAATAATTTGAAAACCAACAAAAACATATTAGTCGCTTATAGAGATAGATTACACTGGTCAACAAAAAAACAACATTTTTTTCTGGCCTGGACTTTTGCAGCTGTTTTAGACTAATTTCAGGGTGCTGATTCCAAATCTGATCTCAGATTTGCTCTATCACATCTCGTTTTTATGCTATCGGCATACCCCATTTTCATTGATTTTACCCAAAATTAACTCTGTCACTTATGATTGCAAGTTGTTGCGAGTCAGTGACTGCTTTAGTGTTAAAATATGGTGCTGTATATTTAGGATAGTGTGTTTATAATATCATTTTATGTAGATATCCACATTTATTTAATATTTTTCTTCTGCAGTTTTTATTGAAAATGCAATATTTGATATCTCAAAAACCTGATGTGATAGACAAAAACTGATGCCAGATTTGTAATCAGCACCCCAAAATTACCTTAAAACAGTTGGAATACCTTATGACAGAAAAAGTGTGTTGACCAGTGTTATTATTATCATCATTATAGTTTAAAGGCAGCGAATGCTTGGAGACAAGCCTCTACCGCGTGTTTTACTTCTACAGGAGAGCCAAGACCAGAGCGCCTCGTCCTTCTCAGACGGAAACCTGATCAACGTGGTATCGGACCTCTTCGTCGCCGGCACTGAGACCACTGCCACCACCCTGCGCTGGGCCCTGCTCTACATGATGGCTTACCCCAGCATCCAGGGTGCGCTGTCTACCGCCCTATGTGATACACCGCGATTAACGTCGCGATTGAGACACGGTAACTTTCAGTGACGTAACACGGCCGAGGTGCGGGGAAAACAAACCAAACCGATGATTCGTTGAAAGGTTCACGGATTATAGGGTGGAGTGCTGTCCATCTCCGCGAGATGTACGGCATCTTTGAGTGGAATGCATACGTGTGGAACTTCCTTCGCACCGTACGTAGCCAATGCATGAAGAGCCCAGTGTAATGTGTTGCTACAACGCCGCCCCCACCCTTTCACCGTCGTCGTGCGGCCGTTTGCAAGATTGTGCAGCCTTTATTCGAACTCACAACTTCCGTGACCGCCGGGACCTCCGGTGCCAGAATTGCAGCCTTGGTTATTGCCAACGGCGCGTTCTTATTATTTGGCAGTACGAGTGCGAATTACTTCAACTCGCTAACCCACGCGGTTATTGCTCGCTCTCGAAGAGAGAGAACGACTCGGAGGCACGAGGAATCACAGACGAGGAGGAAAGGCCGGGTGGTGAGCCTGTGCCAATTCCTACTCTCCAAGCTCTGCGGTCCTATATATATGTTAAAGTTTTATCAGCCAATGAGATTTTAGATGTGAGAGGAAACTGGTGCACCCGGAATAAAAACCCACGTGTTGCGAGAGGGCAACAACGATGGAACAGATGGAGTCCACATCTGCTGTACCACCTTCACCTTGAAAGCCAGGGTATGTGACCACGACACTCTTGAACTATTTTTTTAAAACTATTTTTTATTTTACCAGGCAAGGCCCACTGAGATATACAGCTTTTTTTCATAAGCGACCTGCCCACAATTGACAGATCAACCAAGTGGCTTATTGTGTGGAAATTTAGAGCCGACAAATACTCTAACCGCATGTTGATTCTAAATGTGGAAGGAAAAACTGGAGGAACCGGAGAAAAATCCACGCGACCACGGGGAGAGAGAACACGCAAACTTCAAAAACAGTATACCAAAGAAAGACCCAAAGAATATGAATTCCTGCAGTCACGAAAGATATACAGCAGGCGTCGCTGCTGTTGCTACAATTTAATAGCTCAAAGAAGTGGCTCACCATGTGGAGATTCAGAGCAGCCAAATACTCACGGCAAGGGAGTTTCTCAACGTTCGTGTAGTGGGCTGTGCGTGTGCAGGTGTCATGATCCGAATTTATCAAATTTGATCAATTACTCGTAAAGAGCCAATAGCAACGTCGCCCCCTTCCCCTACCGGCAGATTAATGTGCATTTGCAGGTTTGTGCTGTGTTCACTTCATGGCACACAGGGGCAGCTGCCGTCAGGGAGTCCCCTCGGCACTCTTTAGACATGTGTTACGTTACGGGCGCAATGCGAATGCAATATGTTTGTTGTTGTTGTTGTTGTCTTGCGTGCAGACCGTTGCCAGCGGGAGATTGATGACGTGATTGGAAGTTCCCGTGCACCAGCCATGTCTGACACGGCCTCCATGCCGTACACCGTGGCCGTGATTCACGAGGTCCAGAGGATGGCCAACGTGCTCCCAACGGGGTTCATGCACGCCACGGCCAGCGACGTCATATTCCGCGGATACCGCATTCCCAAGGTAACTCGAGCTCAAGGTACAGCCCTGCAATTCCTTGCTCACATTACTGCTGGCTAAAGAACCTCTCACTAGGACGGTGGTTCCCAACTTGTGGCCAAATTGACCACTGATTTGTGGAATTCTGGCAGTGATTTAGGTCCATTTTAATGTGGAAATGCTGTTTTTGGTCCGTTATATTTGTTTAGGCTTGACAGTGATTATTTTTATAATGTTTTATTTTTATTATTTTATTATTTCCATTCTACATGACTTTACCGAAAGAACCAAGAATGATCCAGAGGTCCAGAAAGGTTGGAACCCACTGCACTATGACTTCTTTACGCTCCCTAAATGCTGAGTGTTGTTTCCGATCCATCCCGCAGGGCACGATCGTGATACCGAACCTGACGTCAGTTCTTTACGATGAGAACCACTGGAAAACTCCGCTCGAGTTCAACCCGGGGCACTTCCTCAACGACGCTGGCCAGTTTGTCAAGCCCGACGCCTTCCTACCCTTCTCTGCTGGTATGCGGGGAAACTTTTACGCCCTCAAAAAAATACGAATTTCTGTCACAATAACAACAAATTCACGCGACTCGCTCGAGGGGATGATGATGAATTTGTAGACGTATGAATCAATAATACTCTTATATAAGCGCTATGAGACATCTCCTTTACCAGTGGCAAAATATAGTAATAGGTTTTTACCCTTTCAACTGGTACAAAACCTTTATACAAGGCATCATGTTTGCAATAACCACAACACAAGCAGTCAAAATGCAAACAAAAAGAAAAAACGACAACGTGGTTCTACACCACAACAGCGTGGTTCTACACCACGACAACGTGGTTCTACACCACAACAACGTGGTTCTACACCACAACAACGTGGTTCTACACCACCACAACGTGGTTCTACACCACCACAACGTGGTTCTACACCACAACAACGTGGTTCTACACCACAACAACGTGGTTCTACACCACAACAACGTGGTTCTACACCACAACAACGTGGTTCTACACCACCACAACGTGGTTCTACACCACAACAACGTGGTTCTACACCACCACAACGTGGTTCTACACCACCACAACGTGGTTCTACACCACAACAACGTGGTTCTACACCACAACAACGTGGTTCTACACCACAACAACGTGGTTCTACACCACAACAACGTGGTTCTACACCACGACAGCGTGGTTCTACACCACGACAACGTGGTTCTACACCACGACAGCGTGGTTCTACACCACAACAACGTGGTTCTACACCACGACAACGTGGTTCTACACCACAACAACGTGGTTCTACACCACAACAACGTGGTTCTACACCACCACAACGTGGTTCTACACCACCACAACGTGGTTCTACACCACAACAACGTGGTTCTACACCACAACAACGTGGTTCTACACCACAACAACGTGGTTCTACACCACAACAACGTGGTTCTACACCACCACAACGTGGTTCTACACCACAACAACGTGGTTCTACACCACCACAACGTGGTTCTACACCACCACAACGTGGTTCTACACCACAACAACGTGGTTCTACACCACAACAACGTGGTTCTACACCACAACAACGTGGTTTTACACCACAACAACGTGGTTCTACACCACGACAGCGTGGTTCTACACCACGACAACGTGGTTCTACACCACGACAGCGTGGTTCTACACCACGACAACGTGGTTCTACACCACGACAGCGTGGTTCTACACCACGACAACGTGGTTCTACACCACAACAGCGTGGTTCTACACCACCACAACGTGATTCTCCACAACGTGGTTCTACACCACAACAACGTGGTTCTACACCACGTGGTTCTACACAACAACATGGTTCTCCTCTGCTGCTGGTGCCCTTGTCTCTGGCTGCGTCCCGGGCTTGTGACCTCAATGAGAACCACTTTCGTTTCATTTCGCGTCATTCGTGATAATAGCGTCCTGCAAAAATGCTGCACGTTGATGATTAGAATGTGAGAACCGAATCGCACTACCAAGCAAATGAAAATGCTGCTCGCAAGCAAAATCTAAAACAAGCGTATTATAGTAATAAGTTTTTACCCTTTCAACTGGTACAAAAACCAACACCTTTATACAAGGGATCATGTTTGCAATAACCACAACACAAACAGTCAAAATACAAACAAAAAGAAACAACTCTGATGATGATAATGATATGCACTGTCCTTGAAGTTGATTGGTCCACACCCGAGACAGCTTTTCTTAGAGCCTAGTCTCCATTGGTGTTGGACCAGATGACGCCAAAAGGCGTACAACTCAAAAACAGCGCACTGTCAGAGTATTGAGAGCTCGGGGTAAGCATTTACACTATGAGACATCTCCTTTACCAGTGGAAATATATAGTAATAGGTTCTTATATAAGCGCACAACTTTATCTATCTGTGATGAACGCTGCACTTTCCGTCGTATTCATGCAGGGGGCGCTGCAAACCTACGCGCCCCCTGCATGAACGACGGAGGAGCAA
Source organism: Lethenteron reissneri (assembly GCF_015708825.2). Lineage (NCBI taxonomy): Eukaryota > Metazoa > Chordata > Hyperoartia > Petromyzontiformes > Petromyzontidae > Lethenteron > Lethenteron reissneri. The sequence continues at coordinate 13,042,956 of NC_083781.1, forward strand.
GGACAGACGTTCGATCACGTTGGAATCGATCTGCAGACGGCGGTTTTCTCGCACGGCCAGCTCCGTGTCGCCTTATCTCGATCCCGCAATCCCAAACAGATGAAAGTCCGCATCGAACCGAACCCCCAACGACGAGAGATAATTCACACGAAATGTCCTTTTCAATGAAGTCTTCCAGATGTAAAATGATATAAGCTTTTAATGAAGAAATACAATTATCTAATTCAAAACACAATACAATTCAAAGATGTTTAATTTTAAAACTTCAAAACGGAGAATCGGGTGCTTGCGTGAATGCTTCGTTCGTGTGAAATTTTTTTGTGACTTTCCTGACCGAAGGCCGTAAATGGTTGTGAGGGGCGTCGCAGGCGCCTCCGAACAACCCCTAGTTATAGAAGAATTGTTTTATGTGCAGCCCTTTTGTTAATCCACCACTGGACGAGGGCCTTCACACACCGTACGAGTCTTGTGGCCATATCTTCACCACGCTTGTCCGTGCAGGAATCTTTAAGGCCGGGGACCATAAATGTGGCAGCATAGAAGTGCAGTACAGCAATGTGTGTTTCTGCACTGCCATGTACAGCCCAACACTGAACCGTGCAGCCCTATGACAACCAGTTGGTGCATGGTGGTCACCCATTCAAGCACTATCCAGGCTCAACACCGCTCAGCAAGCTAATTACTGTAATTGACATTTAACAATTTACCTACCCCCCCCTCCCCCCCCCCCATTATTTAAAAAGATGGTTACGGTTTATGTCCGTGTTGCAATTAAAAATCTAAATAAATAAATAAAAGTCACCATCTTTTTTGTAATGTTCATGTAGTTGTGTTTGCTTCATGAGCTTGAACATTACACGGGCATACCAGTTGCACATATTTATAATGGGTAACAAAAAAGACATTGATTGTTTCGCACGCAATTTGATTGCGGGCATTGTGATCCGTAGCGGTCGACATTGATTCACGTTCACGTTACACAGGGCCCCGCGTGTGTCTGGGAGAGAATTTGGCCAAGATGGAGATCTTCCTCTTCTTCACATCGCTGATGCGGCGTTTCCAGTTCTACTGGCCTGACCCGGAGTCCCAGCCCTGCCTGGCTGCCGCTATCGGAGCCTCGCGCTCCCCGCAGTCCTACCAGTTGGGCATTCGGCAGCGTCCCGACAAGTGAGCCGCCCTGGCGTGCGGTGGCCACAGGGAGAACGGAGCCTCCACGCTGTCATCAACGACAGCGACGACCCAAAACAGTCGTGGGCGTGATTGTGTAGAATGTGATCAATTAAATAAGCACCTCCTTCACATTTGTCCCTCTACTTTGAAAATATAAAATGTTTTTACAAGCCACTCCGGGCTTGGCAATCGAAGAACCGCGGGGAGTGTTCGTAACTCGGATGGTGGCGCCACGGTGGCTATGAGATGTTCACTACCTCGCCTGGTATACAGGAGGTCGTGGGTTCGATCACGACCCTGACGCCTGTTGTATAATTGGAGTTTGCGGAGTCTCTTTCTCATCATCATCACGGTGGCTATGAGATGTTAACTACCTCGCCTGGTATACAGGAAGTCGTGGGTTCGATCACGACCCTGACGCCTGCTGTTTAATTAGAGTTTCCGTGTCTCTCCCTGTGGTCGAGTGGAGTTTTTTCCGTATCCTCCGGTTTTCCCCTCCACATTTAGAATCGACATCACGCGTTTAGAGTATATTTGGCTGCTACAAATTGCCACATGACAAGCCACTTCGTTGATTTATCACTTGTGGCCAGGACGCTTCCGAAAACGAGCTACACAGCTCAGTGGGCCTTACCTGGCAAAATAAAAAGTTTAGTTTTTACATTCTCGCCACCCACGTGACATCAGCGATGGCGATGAGGTCACTGGGACGATATCAAGCGCCTACAGCTCACCAACCCCAAGAATCAGATTCATCATATGTATTTATACTGGAGAAATCCGATGAGCTATGAAGCTCTATTTGAAGGGGAAAGGCAGGAAAGGGTTCACCTCTTCAATGAAAACGCACGAAACTGTTAAACACGTGTCAGGTAACTCGCCAATAAATTAATGCGATCTGCGTTCATAGAGGCGGTTCAAGTGAAGATTGTGATCAGCGTGTGCGCGTGCCCGCGTGTTCCTCGTGTGCCCGTAATCAACCCACACGTGGCTCTATCCAAGGGGCACAGCGTAGCACGTGCTACTATCACAGTAGTAGCACGTGCTACTATCACAGTAGTAGCACGTGCTACTATCGCAGTAGTAGCAAAGAATAATGAATGTCTCCCGTGCTGTGTCGATATATATACACGACTGGACATCTGTGCATCAAGAGCTTCACAGCTCATCGGATTCCTGCAGAATAAAGATTCAGATTTTGAGAACTGGCTCTTGGTCTGCTACAGGTCGGGCACCCCTGCCCCCCAGCTATGACCAACCCTACCCGTATCACTACCCCTATCACTACCCCTAGCCTAACCCCTATCACTACCCCAACCCCTATCACTACCCCAACCCCTATCACTACCCCAACCCCTATCACTACCCCAACCCCTATCACTACCCCAACCCCTATACCTATCACGACCCTATCACTACTACTATCACTACCCCAACCCCTATCACTACCCCAACCCCTATCACTACCCCAACCCCTATCCCTATCACGACCCTATCACTACTACTATCACGACCCCTATCACTACCCCTATCACTACTATCGCGACCCTATCACGACCCCTATCATAGGGGTTAGGGTAGGGGTACCAGGCGAACCCCCTCGTACGCACAAAGCCGCGTGGTGCTGGACGACACCGCACAATCCCCCCAAGCCGCCTCCATCTGGCAAGTCCCTGCTGGGCACAATGGTGCAGGGCTCCAGAAAAGTTGGGAACCACTGCCACGGAGAAAGAGGGCGCCCAGACCCGGTTCAGTTGATCACTCGCCACTGACATTATCAGACGCCGTGCCATCTCTTAAGAGTCAATGTGGCTTTAATTTTGATGTTTTACCTACGTGACTTTACCGAAAAAACCTAAGAATATGATTCCTTGCAGTCACGAAAGCTTCAAATCTAGAATTGAGAGGTGGCATTTGTTCCCCGTGTAGGTTCGATGCAAAACACTCCCAGAATTGCATTTCATAATTCACCCGCTCAAGCCGGGTACACAATCTCACCAAGGGAGAGTTAACGGTGTTACTTCACCGAACCGCCAGTCTCTCCTCCGCAAAGGGTTGTGAGCAACACACGCTGGCAAACATCATCGGCACGCACGGTGGTCCTGGCATCGCCAGTGCGCACCACTCAGGGACGTTTAACGGTTGACTGTCCGATTCACCCAGCCTCCACTTCACATCGGGGTTGCTGCTGCTGCAGCAGAGGTAGCATCCATACAAATTTGGCGCCAAAACTCGTCCCGTTGCAGCCGATTGGCCGGTGCAGGGGAAGTGGTGACGTAATCCCTAGCAACCACTGATGTGCGCTCACGTTTGCGATTGCACTGGGACGTGGCGCAGACACCTCCACTCCGGGGGTTTTGCACCACGCGGTTTCGGAGCGTACTCGCATCGCTCCCCAGTAGGATTCATGTAGTTTTTTTTCTGTACTTAGTTCAGAATCAGAATCATAACATGAATTTATACTGGAGGAATCCGTCCGATGAACTATAAAGCTCGTTTTCACATATGTCCAGTAGGGGCGGGTAAGAGCATTGCAACACAGTACAAAAACACGATCGAAGTGCAAAGTACAAAAGTTGTAAACAAATCACCCAAAACACAAACAAATAAAACACTAAACCATCCCCATCCTACCAGGCAAAGTCCACTGAGATATCAATTTATTTTTCAAAAGCGACCTGGCCACAAAATGATAGCTCCACAAAATGTCTTGTCATTTGGACAATGCTATAGCAACAAAATAATCGAAATAGTTTAAACTCAATATAACCTGAATAGTTCCCTGGAGAGCACGGCCAAAGAGAGTGCGCCGGAGTTGTTGGTTGCGATTACTCGCTCCGTATTCCTCTTGATGGAGAGCTACAACAATTTGTCAACGAATAATACGTTTGAGCCGTAAAATAAATGTTTGTCATTCTGCTTTGAATTCGTGAACTAATATATTAAGTGTCTATGTAAACATTTCCATGCACTCGGGCTTAATTCCTCACTCGAGCAAGGATTATGGGCCTAACACACTGCCATGCCACTGTTGTACAGCACAAGGTACTCCTATCCGCAATAATAATAATTATTTGTGGAGGGAAGCAACACTGAGTCGTGTAACTCAATTATTTTACAGGAAGTTCCTGCATTAGATTAAAACATTTTAAAGAAGTTTTCAGCCAATATATATTTTTACAAATCGGAGGAAACCAGAGCGCCTGCAGAAAATCCACTCGCGCGAGGGGGCAACGCTCTATCCCCGTACAGATGGAAACGGGTGGCGGTGGGTCCACACTTGCTGCACCACCCTCTCCTGGCGGGTCACGGTATGATGTCACCTCATCCTCCACACCCTCGAGAACGGAGTTTCACAACGTATGTGCATCATCCACCAACCCTTGCCCCCACAGTGCTGGACTTAGAGGCGTGCATAGCCACCACCTATAACATCATTACGCAATAATATTAAATAGCATTACATGATTGCACCGTGTACTGGATTGTATGCCAAACTTGTTAGTGTGTTGTCCTTAAACCCCGCACCTTCGATTATTACGGTTGGCTACGTGCAGTGCGAAAGAAGTTCAACATGCATACACAACTTTTACTGCCTTGCCCAAGTTTGGGAATTGGTGTCATTATGTAATTTTAACTTTATCTATTTCGTATATTTATCTTTATTGCTTTGATTTCCTTTCCAATACTTTGCACTCCGATCGGTTTGTTTGTTTCTTTAGGCATCGTTTGTCGTTGTAGCTTTCTGACGCAATCCTGCTGGACACGGTGCAAAAGAAGAGCTTCATAGCTCATCGGATTTGTGTTGCCAGGCTAAATCAACATTCTCATTCTGGTCGTGAGGACAACGTGGCAGGCCACACAGATGAATTCATTCCGGTTGAAATGAGTTACTGCTGCTGCTTGACCTTTAACCCCAACTACTACTAACTGACCTTTAACCACAACTGCTGCTGCCTGACCTTTACCCACAACTTGCACTCGACATTCAAATTTGGCGAGGGGGGAGCACGGAGGAGTGGAGGGACGAGTGGTCGGGTCCAGCCGAGAAGGGTTGTCCCCCGCCCCCCTCGTCACGTGGGATTCTCATCCCTCCCTCCCTCCCACCGCGCGCTCGCTCATTCCCACGATGGCGCTCGATGGTGACAGCAGCAGCAGCAGCATCGACAGCAGTAGCAGCAGTAGCAGTAGCAGCTGCAGCAGCAGCAGCAGCTGCTGCTGCTGCTGCTGCTTGTGGCTGTGCGCGTCGCTCGCCGTGCTGGGCGCGTGCTGGGCGGCGCGGCGCGCGCAGCTGTGGAGGCGCGTGGTGACCCCGCGCTTCCTCGCCGCCTTCAGCAAGCGCTACAACCGCCTGATGGCGCGCACCAAACGGGAACTCTTCTCCAGCATGGACGGTCAGTGGGGGGGGGGGGGGGGGGTCAGAGGGGAGGGGCTCTTAGGGGGGCTCGTGGTGGGGGCTAGCGAGGAGAGGGGGGGGTGGTAGGGCTCGTGGTGGGGGTCAGAGGGGAGGGGTGCTTAGGGGGGCTCGTGGTGGGGGCTAGCGAGGAGGGGGTGGGGCTCGTGGTGGGGGTCAGAGGGGAGGGGCTCTTAGGGGGGCTCGTGGTGGGGGCTAGCGAGGAGAGGGGGTGGTGGGGCTCGTGGTGGGGGTCAGAGGGGAGGGGCTCTTAGGGGGGCTTGTGGTGGGGGCTAGCGAGGAGAGGGGGGGGTGGTAGGGCTCGTGGTGGGGGTCAGAGGGGAGGGGCTCTTAGGGGGGCTCGTGGTGGGGGCTAGCGAGGAGGGGGTGGGGCTCGTGGTGGGGGTCAGAGGGGAGGGGCTCTTAGGGGGGCTCGTGGTGGGGGCTAGCGAGGAGAGGGGGTGGTGGGGCTCGTGGTGGGGGTCAGAGGGGAGGGGCTCTTAGGGGGGCTTGTGGTGGGGGCTAGCGAGGAGGGGGGGGTTGGTAGGGCTCGTGGTGGGGGTCAGAGGGGAGGGGTGCTTAGGGGAGCTCGTGGTGGGGGCTAGCGAGGAGGGGGTGGGGCTCGTGTGGGGGTCAGAGGGGAGGGGCTCTTAGGGGGGCTCGTGGTGGGGCTTGCGAGGAGGGGGGGGGGCTGGTGGTGAGAGCTGGGGGGGGACTTTTGCTGGGGGTCTGGGGGGGGAGCTTGTGTTGCGTTCTGGGGGGTGGGGGGGGGGCTCTTCCTGGCGATTGGGGGCTCGTGCCGGGGGGAGGGGGGCTGGCGGGGTGGGGGGGGGGCGTGCTGCGTCACGGCAGGGGACGTCAGCCGTGTCGCGTCGCTTCCCTGGGGCAGCAGGCCACTTGGGGGGTTGAAGTTCAAGTTCACGGCGTGACGTGTCCCGCGGCGTTGCGAGGTCGCTTCTTTTATGTTTCACTGCGAGAGCAGGAAGAAGGCGCCCTGCAGTTTGCACATCGTAGAGACATCTTTGTTTATAAATCCACTGCTGGACGAGGGCCCTCCTTGTTGCGGGTCGTGGTTTGCTCTCTGACCGATTGATACTTTGGCGGTGGCAGGGAGCCATAGGAGTACGGTACTACAATAGATTTAGCTGCACACCCCCAGACCTCGCGTCGCCCATCCAGGCACAATCCAGGCTCGTGTCTGCTTAGCTTCTGAGAACACGCACACCCCCCGCACTATGGGCGATTTGGTCAAAGGAGTTAAGCAAAACGTATTTTCCACTACGTACAACCGAGCCACGCCGGAACCGTGCCGAGCTGGCCCAACCCGGGTCACGAGGCCTTCGAGTGCAGAGATCCCCAGCTGGGCGGCTGACGTCACAATGAACGGCAGACGTCATAAGGAACGGCCTACGTCATCAGCCCCAATGCCCGGCCCTGCTTGGCGCCAAGCCAGATTCGGATGTTTAGTGAAACCCGCGTGTCGCACACTTTGTAGTTTCGGCTCAGCGTGACAAATGGCCTTTGGAAAGTGCCTCTACTGTGAGGGCCCCAGAGCTCGGCTTTGCTCGAATGTGCCAATGGGGACAAGAGGGCTACACTGCTGTCAACGCAGACGGTTTACCCCTTATCCTTGTACAGGTAGATTGAGTTTGCAGGTCCGTATGGTGTACAGCCGTTTTAATATGGGCACAAAGGAAAACGTGTTTGTCTATTTGTTTGTGTTTCTCCCTTGTGGTGGGAACTTTGTAGGATGAACGTTGAGATTTTGAAGGGGTACGGGGTGACCAGTAAGGTCCGAATTGGTTTGTATTAAGTTATGGGCGTATGTCATGTCGTGTGAAGCCCCCCTCTTTCTCTCAACATTTGATTTCGCCTGGTCAACGCACGTGTTGGTGGAAATAGCATTTATAGTACTGTACTGAGACTGCCCGTCCAGGAATGAAATTAATCAAGATTTAGTTTTATTTAGTCTGCATTAACGTGTGGCTAATTAACACGTGGTTAATGCAGACTTGAGTCCTTGCAAAAGGTATCGATTTGGCGTTTGAACATCTGGACCCAACTGTTTTATTGACAGAAAAGGGTAAAAGCTATTCTTACTTTTTCACACGATAAAAAAAATTGGTAATCCACTTTAATTTGTCATCGATTACTTTAAAAATGGAAAGCCAACCCGGACACATTTCCTGCAGGCCCTCCCATCTCCCTCCCCTCGTTCATGAGGCCCCCTAGCGGTGAGAGTGGGGGGGAGACAGCAACTCCCCGTACGTATGGGGCCGTCCATAAATGACGTCACGCACCTAGGGGGGGGGGGGGTCAAACATATGTGACGATGTGTGACGATGGGGGGGGGGGGGGGTTGAGAAATGAGACGTCACATCAAAATGCGCAATTTGAAATAAATATAGACAACACGTTCCACTTAATTAAATTGACTTTTTAATGAATGTTTTCTGCTACAACATCAGAGTGCAGCGCCACATTCAATACGCACTACAATGACAATAGTTTAAGGCGATTTGAAGCATGTTTTATTTTTTTTGGGGTGGCAGAGCTTTGTGACGTCATCTTTGAGGGGGGGTTTGACTTTTTGTGACGCCGTGTGACGAAGGGGGGGGGGGGGTCAAAAATCGTCCAAAATCGCGGGACGTCATTTATGGACGGCCCCACGTATGGCTGACAGTGACACATCACAACACAACAACCACTTCCAGCGTGACGCGGACTACAGCCAGACCGAGTACGTCACCAAGCCAAACCCACTACCTCCCCACCACCGTCACCTGGAAACTAAAGGTCCGACTAATTAGTTTTGTTTAAAGAATAGGCTGTTTTACCCTTCCCGGCAATAATTTACAGGAGGTGTTAGGATGTTCGAACGCCAAATAGACACACACCTATTAATGCAAGCCATCAAAGTCTGCGTTAACCACACATGCTTCGTGGTAAAACAAATATGTTTTGATAATAATGTACCCATTGTCTTTGAAACTGATTGACCTACAGCCGAGACAGCCTTCGCTATGGCCTTGTGCCACCGGTGTTAGACCGGAGAACGCAAAAAGGCGCACTGCAAAAAGGCGATGTTAATACTCTTTGGTTCTTTCGGTAAAGTCACGTAGGTAGAAAAATAAAATAAAAAATAAATAATATATCACGACGTTTCGATCGCAACACAAGCAGTCGTCCTCAGGCGAAAAATATAACCCAGCGCTGGTTCAGTAGCTCCACTGCTGGATTAGAATGTTTTCGCCTGAGGACTACCGCTTGTGTTGCGATCGAAACGTCGTGATTTATAATTTTTTGTTTTATTTTTCTACCTACGTGACTTTACCGAAAGAACCAAAGGGTATGGATTACTGCGGTCACGCAAGCTTCAAATCAAGAGCGATGTAAATAATAAAGCATTCATTGCTCGGTTTGAGCAGTTATATCAGTTTCGATTTAAAGCTTTCGTGACTGCAGGGATTCATCTTCTTGGTTCTTTCGGTAAAGTCACGTAGAAGGGTAATAATAAAAACATAAAATAATACAAATAAAACATAATAAAAAATAATAATATAATAATATATAAAATAATTATTTTATTATGTTTTATTTTTATTATTTTATAATTTCCCTTCTACGTGACTTTACCGAAAGAACCAAGCAGACAGTTATATCAGTCTCAAAGACAATGTTTTCCAATAGGTGTGTCTATTTAGTGTTTGAACATCTTAACGCCTCCCGTATTATTTCCAGAAAGAGTCAAGCCAATTATATTTTCACCATTTTAATCCCCCAAAAAGGTTTGCGAAGATATTTCCCCCCAAACGTTTTAATCTCATCGGATTATCCAAGTTATAGTATTACTCAATCGGGACTGCATACATAGAAATCATCGCCCCGACTGGCAGACTAATACTGCAAGCAGGTCACTCTTGCAAATGAGACTATCCTGGTCTCGCAGAGTTACAACCTGGTTCAACATAACAACTTTGAACCATCTTCTTGGTTCTTTCGGTAAAGTCACGTAGAATGGAAATAATAAAATAATAAAAATAAAACATAATAAAATACAATTCTCACGACGTTTCGGCCACAACGCAAGCAGCCGTCCTCAGGTGGAGAACAGGTCTGTCGAGAAGACAGACAAACGTCGTGATACTTATTTTATTATGTTTTATTTGTATTATTTTATTATTTCCATTCTACGTGACTTTACCGAAAGAACCAAGAAAACGAACGTACATTTGCGGTATTTTCTGGCCATTTACCTGGGTTTACCACATGTGGCAGCACAAGCGGATTTCGGCCAATACGTGAATGAGTTCGTTGTGCCAGCGAGAGACATGGGGCGGATTCAAATTATAAATAAAAAAACGCCTCCTTACCCTGAGTCATCCTCATAACGTCGCACTAAACATAAGCATCTGCCTCACGTTACAGAAACCAGATCCATCTAGCCCAGTGTGTCTGCTCACTCCACACTGTTGGGGCCAAACTGTACGCTTGAGGAAGAGGGGGGCGGGGGGGCCCTGTTTGGGGTTCTAGAAAAACACAGAGAGATGGGAGAGACTTTGCAGAGGGAGAAGGGAGACGCAGGGACAGACCAGGGACAGACGTACATGCGGAGAGAGACGGACGCAGGGAGCCGGACGAAAACGTGAAGAGTTTGACACGAAGAGGGAGAGAGAAATGGAGATTCGGATAGAAATGCAGAGAGATGGAGACGCAGAAATAATTAATATCGGAGACAATAATGGGCACGGAGAGATGTGGAGTAGATACAGACACGGATACATACAGGGAGAGAGATGTGAAGAGAGAGATACACAAGGACATAAAAAACAAGACACATTTGGGAGGAGAAAGCTGTTGGAAAACTGTACGAGATGGACACTGACATGTATCTCTGTGATATCTGTCTGCTTATATGTCTGTCTATATGTCTGTGGTTCTGTGTTTTATCTCTCTCTCAAATTTAGCATTCTCAGGAAGAACGTAATCAACCAGGTAGGGTGTTGACTGTTATGTTATCCGACTCTCTGTTGTATTACATTACATTTCTAAGTATACTAGATTTGTGTTTTCTATTTCATTTATACCTGATGATGATTGCTTGTGTTGCAATCGAAACGTCGTATGCTAGTATTGAATTTATTATTTTATCTTTATACGTGACTTTACCGAAAGAACCAAAGAGTAATTCCTGCAGTCACGAAAGCTCCAAATTAAGACTGACAGAAAGAGACAAAAGTGCAGAGACCGACAACAGGATTTTATGAGCGGTTTGGGGTCATGTGTTGAGCGCAAATCGCACGTGGTTAAAAATAGCACTTGGCATAGAGAACACTTACACGATCCACCCCACGTACCACAGCATACTCTGTGTGCCAACATTCCTAGCCATAGTGTAAGGGAGGCGGGTGGCTCTCAGGAGTTTGTGGTTGCAGCAGAGTAGTGTCACAATGCCCGTAGGTGTAAAATCTAATCTTTTAATCCCCGGTGCATTATGCGTCATTCCACGCACCTTGGCACGTAGACTGAATATCGCAATTAGTGCGGTGCGAAAGAAGAATTTCAACATACGTACGTACATACGTACGGGAAATTATTTTTCATTAAAAAAAGTGGGTTAGCTTCTAAAGACAACTGCTTATAAAGGTTTGAAATGGGCGTAGCAGCCAATGCAGGTGGTGGGCAGCGACCGCTGCGATGGTGTTGGGCTTTCCACCAATCAAAGGGCTGCAGGCAAAAATTAGCATGTCAATGAACATCCTCCACGGCGAGTGCGCCAAACTTGGTCTGTAACAGAGACAGAGACACACAGATGGATATAATTGTTGTCTTTGTGTGTGTCTTCGTGTTTTTATCTGCATTCAATGCTACAGACCTGGTACTTGGCAATGAAAAGCCTCTTCGTGTGTTGGAGATTGGAGCAGGCACAGGAGCCAACTTTGAGTTTTTCCCACCGGGCACCCAAGTCACGTGTCTTGATCCCAACCCGCATTTCAAAAAATACCTGCTCAGGTGAGTGATGCGTCACACATACCGCACCGTAATATCACCGCAGTGGCTTCGGAACTCGATCCAGTGGCTTCGGAACTCGATCCAGTGGCTTAGAAACCCGATTGAGGCTTGTAGAGGGCTGTGCGGCATTGATCTTTTTCGTAGGGGAGTAACTTCGACTCAATGATCAATACATTTCGATTTAAAGCTTTCGTGACTGCAGGGATTCATCTTCTTGGTTTTTTCGGTAAAGTCACGTAGAAGGGAAGTAATAAAATAATAAAAATAAAACACAATAAAATAATTCTCACGACGTTTCGGCCACAACGCAAGCAGCCGTCCTCAGGTGAAAACCAGGTCTGTCGAGGCGACAGAGTCTGAATGAAACGTCGTGAGAATTATTTGATTGTGTTTTATTTTTATTATTTTATTACTTCCCTTCTACGTGACTTTACCGAAAGCACCAAGAAGATGATCAATACATATTCTTTGTTACTGAATATTTGTTGTCATTTCCCTCCATTTTATACTGATTGTGCAATTAGCATCGTGCTATGAGCAGGAGGAGAATAAGAAGAATCCAGTCTAATCTCTCACAGGGCGGTGCAGCCTTCTTTAGTGTTAGAGAACGGCCGACTGAAGCGGGTGTCACAGGGCGACCTCTGAGAATCCCTTCCAGGTGACCTCTGACCCACACGGTAGAGGACAGCACTTCCCAGCCTACTTTGCATATGTGAGTCAAATTAATTGCGTGACAGTCAACTCTCTATTTACATTTGAATGCTAGAATTTAGCAAATTAATTGCAGAACTAACAAACAGAAAACCTATATGTTAGATGATATTGGTCGCGAAAACAAATTCTAATCTGTACATGACGAGAAGGCGCATCACAACAGAAATGCTGCTGCAGGCTGGAAACAAATACGAGGTGTTAACACACAGATGTGTGCAGCATTACGTGTACAAGAGCTCTATCAGCCTTAGCCAGACCACCAGCTCAATGTAACTGAATGTGTGGCCATTTTGTCATTTAGACATTCTTCCGGGGCTCCCAGATGCATGTGACAGCAGTGAACATTGATTGATTGTACTGTACTAATGAGTCCTGAGGACCAAACCGATCTACAGTTGCGGATTTTCAGAGTTGGTGGTCTAAATTACAAAATTACCACACAGTCACTTCCTGTGAAGTGTCGGTCTCGACAAGGCTGAGATATCTCTTGTACATGCAATTCATGCCACGGTGCGTATGTATGTGCGCTGAACTTCTTTCGCACCGTAAGTAAACAACCGCGCTAATCGAAAGTGTGTGGGGAAGGATAATAAACCAAACACAATAAAATGTTTTAAAATACTTTTTTTTTAAACACGCTTGAATGAAATGTACCGTACTCGTAATGGCAGAACTCCACGACTCCAGGAAGTGGCCACGCAGCTTGCCATGACGCAAGGGACCGTGGTGATTTACAGCCAACGTGAGTTGAGCGTGGACAATTAGACCCGTAAAAAAGATTGTTTAAAAATATTTTTAAAATTTTTGATGATAGAGTATAGTATTGTCATCAGTATGACATACCTATACCAAGTTTGCTGTCGATGCGACATTGGGAAGACGGTTGAATTAGAGTTACAAGATTTGAGGATACGACAACAGACAGAGTGAGTTAAATAAAAGCGTGTAAAATGTTAAAAAATATTTATTTTTTATTTTTCATGATAGTGTAATGCGGGCGTAAACGGCTTGGCGGATGTGACGTCATGTGGGGAGGAGTCAGGGTCACGTGAGAGGGAGATGGTATAGCGGTGAGACAGGAAGAGATCGGGGCCAGTCGGGTAAGGGAAGAGTGGAGACCGCGTTGGGTGGTCGCTGTGCCCTCAGCCTTGTGGCTGAGGGGATCGGTGACAGCGCCAGCCAGCGGGATGGAAGAGAGTTGGTTGGAGACTGGACGAGGGTGAGGCCACGGAGGGCGAAAGCTGGGAGCAGCGAGTGCAGCAAAGAGGCTGCGTGTGGGAGACAGCAGCGAGGCTGCTAGGGGCTACAGCAGCCTGGGGCTGCAGAGCAAAAGGGCTACGGGAGCGACAGCAGCCGGAGGGGCTGCGTGAGTGGGAACAGCAGCAAGGCTGCTAGAGGCTACGGGAGCGACACGAGGAGACCAGCAAAGAGGCTATTGGTGACGACGGGTGCGGCAGCAGCGTCGGCGACGAGCGGAGGGCCTGAGAGTGAGACAGCCGTGTGGGAAGAGAACGCGAACCCAAATAAAGGACACGGAGACAGAACCAGGGTCGAGTCCTTTATTACACTGGAGTCAGAAGTGAAACGGCATCTCAAAACAACTGAGAGAAAGAAGAAAAAAAAAAAAAAAGAATATTCCTGCTACATCATCCGACGACGACGACCTTCCTCAGACGGTGGACCTGCCTGCGATGGAAGAGGAGATCCGTTCTGGAACGAGTACGGGTCCGGGTGAGCAAGGTGTCGCCGCGTCGGTGGACCTGTCAGTGCCGGAGGACGCTAAATTACGATGGAGACAGATGGCGGCGCAGATGGGGACCTTGAAAATCGTGCTGGCGCAACTGTGTGAGTTCACCACGCCGAGGACGACGTCGGGGAGGCCCGGTGGTGATCCGTAGGCCTCTGCCTTTCCTGCGCTGCCAGCGCCATCTGCCACGTGGCACGAAGACGCCATCTTGGGCGTGGCAGGGGAGAAACGGCGGGAAGCCGCCATCTTGTCTTCACCGCGGCGGGTGGACGCCGCCATCTTCAACATCGCGGCGGAGAGGCAGCCTTGCGCTGCCATCTGGAGGTGCCGCGGGGTGAGCAGCCTGCTGTGAGCTGCTGTTTTCGAGGGGGTGCTGGGAGGAGAAGACGACGATGCTGCAGCTGCTGGGGCGGGAGCTTCCCGTCCTGGCTCGGGTGCGTGACAACGGAGCAGTCAAGTCGCCGAACGAGTTCTGCGAGGCGTCTCAAGTTGCCACCCTGCCGTCCTCTTCTTGCTGCAGCCCCGGGCGAGTCGTAACGATACGCACCCGGCCTTAACACACACCTCACCCATCTTTCGAGGGCCGGGGGGCTATTTTGGTTTTCTCTTATGACTCGATTGTGCGGAGCGCGGTTCGGACTGTGTGTATGTGTGTGTAATAACGATGAACGCGCTATCTGCTTGTTGCTTGGTGTCAATATAAGTGTGTGCGTGTGTTGAGAATGGACGGAGAGTCTGCTGTGTTGCTGAGTGTCAAATGGTGTGTGTGCGCTGCTGCGTGGAGTTGTTATCTTGATGGTGAAGTTAATTATTAACTTGGGAGCGTCGGGTATCCTGGGCTGTACCATGCGCGATGGGCTTAATTGAAAAAAAAAAATTTTTGGTGTATTGTGCTGCGAGGTGCTGTGTGCGATGCGGTTGTTGCATGAGAGAGAATAATTGTGTTATTGCTGCAAAGTTACGACAGGATTAATGGTGTGTTGGTTGCCTGCAGATCTGCTTACTATTGTGCTTAAATGTACGCGTGTGATCGCGATATGCTGATTGCATGTGCTGTTATACCGTTCTGTATGGTTATGGGGTGCGATGCAGTGGTTGACTATTGGAATTGAGATTGTTATTATATTGTGCGTACTTGTTGGAAATTGGTAACAAATTCGAGGGGGACCCAAATATTTGGTTGTATGGTTGTTGTGCACACGAGATTGCGTGTATATTATAGAGGGGGACCCTAAAAATTTGGTTGTATGGGTGTTGTGCACACGAGATTGCGTGTATATTATAGAGGGGGACCCAAAAATTTGGTTGTATGGGTGTTGTGCACACGACATTGCGTGTATATTATAGGGCTAATTGAGCTTTTTGAAAATGGGGGGGCGCGATGACGCCGTTGTGGGTGGCTTAGATGTTAATGCTAATGGGATCGTAAATGGGCGCCAAGTGGCGTCGTGTATTGGTTGATTGCATGCAGCCACGAGTTGCTTTGCGAGTTGGGTTGTGTAACTAATGTGGTTGGTAAAATATTGGTTAAAAATTCCCCGATATGACTGCTGCGCGCAGCAAGCTGGGGCTGTGCGTCTATCGTTGTTGGGGTTGTTACAATTAGACGGGGGATGCATTTTGTGACCCCCAGCATAGGGAAGCTGGGGTGCACGAATGGAGAAAACTGGCCACGTGTTCGCACGTTGGGCCGCCATTTTCTGGCCACGTGTTCGCACGTTGGGCCGCCATTTTGCGCGCACGCGGGGTATGGCGACGATGCGCTTTGCGGAAAGGGCCGCCATTTTGAGTGCGCGCGAGATATTGCGCGAACGCGCTGGGCGAAGGGGGACGCCATTTTGAGCGCGCGGGAAAAACCGGGGTGGAGCAAATATTCCATCTGTTATGCCTGCCATTGTTGATTGGGTGATGCATGAGTTGTGGTCACATCGGCCTATGGCTGATGGCTGACCTGACAACCCGGAGGCGAAACCTCCGTGGTATGTCTTAAACTAATGGGCCATGTGCTCATATGGCTCGGGGAGTCATGGTTCAGTTGTGCGGTGGCAGACTGAACCTGGTGTGCCGGGGGCTCACGGGATCTGGGTTAGGGTGTTATTGTCTCTATAAGAGAACATTGCCCCGTGGGGGGAGTCCATGGGGTCTGGCATTGCCGGGGGATGAACCTTCCCTGGGCTATAAAGCATCAGACTATACGAGGCTGGTGTGTGTCCATCTCTGATGGGATAGTAAGGGAGGAGCACGGCCGAGTTGCTGCTCATCCCCGAAATGGCACTAGCCGAGAGTCTGGTAAATGGATGTTGCTGTGGGTTGACGACCACGGTGAGGGTTACGGCGAGTTAAACGTTACCGCTGGGGAGCGTGGCTCTCTCCACGCGAGGGTGTGCGATTAGGCGTTTTGTTGGTTTGTTGAGAGTGACTGTGGGTACATGCTGTGTACGTCTGAGGTCTGTGCTGGTCCTCAAGGGAGGACTGCTGGTGGGTAAGAGCAGAATTTTTTTTTTTTTGTCACGTGTAAATAATATTGTTGTTAAAATGTAAATACTGGGGCATCGATCGCGGTTAATTTGGGTAATTATTGGGTTTTTTTTTTTTTAAGCGGGCCGGATTTACATCATCTCCACTACCCTGAGGCCGGGTGGCTGTCATGTACGACATGCGGATGTGCGTTGTTGTGCTGTGCCTCAGGGGATTGGATTCTCCTTCTCGTCACAGATTCTTCAGCTCCCGTCGCACTGGGTGTTACCTGGTGTGCTAGCTGGATGAGGACTTGAAGGAGCAATTGAGCGCCGTTCGTCATTCTGCTCTACCACTTGCTCTTTGATGTTGGACTTGAGCCGAGCGGATGGAACAACAACATGGACACGCTTTGAGACACCACATTTCTGGGTTGTGCGCGTGTGCCATTTTTGCGTGTTGGTGGCCGTTGTTGTGCTTTGTGCTATTATTCTTCTTGTTGTTCTGTTCCGGTTCCTGATCCTTCCCCTTTTGTTACTTGTTGTTGTTGTTATAAGGTCTATTGTGTCTGGGGGACTCCTGGTTGTGATGCCTTCGCCCGCATTATTTTGTTCTGTTTCAGCCGAGGACGGCTGGAATTTTCTCTACGGGGGAGGGTGGTGTAATGCGGGCGTAAACGGCTTGGCGGATGTGACGTCATGTGGGGAGGAGTCAGGGTCACGTGAGAGGGAGATGGTATAGCGGTGAGACAGGAAGAGATCGGGGCCAGTCGGGTAAGGGAAGAGTGGAGACCGCGTTGGGTGGTCGCTGTGCCCTCAGCCTTGTGGCTGAGGGGATCGGTGACAGCGCCAGCCAGCGGGATGGAAGAGAGTTGGTTGGAGACTGGACGAGGGTGAGGCCACGGAGGGCGAAAGCTGGGAGCAGCGAGTGCAGCAAAGAGGCTGCGTGTGGGAGACAGCAGCGAGGCTGCTAGGGGCTACAGCAGCCTGGGGCTGCAGAGCAAAAGGGCTACGGGAGCGACAGCAGCCGGAGGGGCTGCGTGAGTGGGAACAGCAGCAAGGCTGCTAGAGGCTACGGGAGCGACACGAGGAGACCAGCAAAGAGGCTATTGGTGACGACGGGTGCGGCAGCAGCGTCGGCGACGAGCGGAGGGCCTGAGAGTGAGACAGCCGTGTGGGAAGAGAACGCGAACCCAAATAAAGGACACGGAGACAGAACCAGGGTCGAGTCCTTTATTACAATAGAATAGAGTCGTGTCATCAGTGTGACATAAGTACACCGAGTTTGCTGTCGATAGCATTTTGGGAAGTGGGTAAAAATTGAGTTACAACATTTTTTAAGGATGCGACAACAGACGGAGTGAGTTAAATAAAAGCGTGTCATAAAAATCAGTTTAAATAGAAATTCGAAATTGCTTCTCATATAAATTATAACCGTGAGCGCTCCACACTTTCGCCATCGTCATTGCCGCCCGATGCCTCCCCAGGGCGTTTGACGAGAACCGGCACGTGACTCTCGTGGACACGGTGGTGGCACACGGGGAGGACATGCGCAGCGTGCCGGACGCCAGCGTGGACGCAGTGGTGTGCACCCTCGTCATGTGCTCGGTGCGGGAGCCCGAGGGCGTCCTGCGGGAGGTCATCCGCGTGCTGCGTCCCGTAAGGCTGACTCACCCCTGTGCATGCTCGCCGCACAGTGCCCATCATCCACAACGCTCTCCCCGTGTCCTCCTGTCACACAATTTGAGTACATGTTGTGCCTTTACAATTTGAGTAAATGCTGTTGAATTTCGATTTAAAGCTTTCGTGACTGCAGGGATTCATCTTCTTGGTTCTTTCGGTAAAGTCACGTAGAAGGGAAATAATAAAATTAAAACATAATAAAATTCAATTCTCACGCTGCCAAGCTTGGTAGTGTTCATTCAGACGCTGTCTTTCCGACAGCCCTGTTCTTCACCTGAGGACGGCTGCTTGCGTTGTGGCCGAAACGTCGTGAGAATTATTTTATTATGTTTTATTTTTATAATTTTATTATTTCCCTTCTACGTGACTTTACCGAAAGAACCAAGAAGATAAATGCTGTTGATTTACTCTCCAACACTTTGGTGGGCTGAAGTAGCAACTATAATTGGCACATTTTGGTGACGTAACAAACCTTACTAATTGGCTGTGCCGGATGGTGGCGCATTAAACGACACATGAATGCCGACGCGATCTAACCCCAAAAAAAATGCACCTTTATTATGGAATCTGATTGTGTACAATTGCATTGCGTGCAGGGCGGGAAGCTGTACCTCCTGGAGCACGTGGTGGCAGCTCCCGACACGTGGGTGCGTAGCTGTCAGCAGATGCTGAACCCTCTGTGGTCCTACATGTGTGACGGGTGCAAGCTGGCTCGTGACACCGCACGCACTGTGCAGGCCGCGGGATTTTCACAAGTGGACATCAAGCACATCAACGCGCCCCTTAAGTTTCCCCTGATTAATCCACATTTAGTGGGGTGTGCAGTCAAATAGTTACACCGATCTACGTGGTTCCGTCATGTTGGTACGCGGATACAACTACACCACTACGTGCGCTGTACTCTTGCATGCCTGTCGACCCACACGGTTTTACCTGTATTCTTGTACAGGGAAATTGAGTTTTCAGGTCCATGCGGTGTACAGCCGTTTCAATATGGGCATTTTTGTGTCTATTTGTTTGTGTTTCTCCCTTGTGATGGGACTTTGTAGGATGAACGTTGAGATGTATAAGAGCACGGGGTGACCAATAAGGTCTGAATTGGTCTGTAATAAGGTAGGCCACTGATAAGGGGTTGACAAGTAATGAATGCTCTTGGTATGCAATTAATACACCGTTACATGTGGCTTTGTCCATTTACCCCTAGATTGTGAACGTGACAGTCAAACTGAATGTTTTATTCTCAAATGTGGACGGTAGCGTACTCGAATGCAAGGCCACGTTTAATAGACCGTCAAAACCCAGGACCTCGAGGGTTGCCAGCCCATCGCTCTGACATCACGAGCCACGGGGAGGAAGAAAAAAAACACCCTCTTACCTGATAATTGTTTTTTTACCCTTCTATCTGGCAACAAAACTGACAAATTTTTTTACAAGGAGTCATGTTTGCATAGACCACAATATCTGCAGCCATAATGCAAACAAAAACAATTATCATATATTGTTCTGTTTTTTGTTTGCATTATGGCTGCAGGTATTGTGGTCTATGCAAACATGACTCCTTGTAAAAAAAAAAGGTGTCAGTTTTGTTGCCAGATAGAAGGGTGAAAAAAAAAATTCTCATATTTTTGACTGGCAAATGAGGTTCCAATGGTGTAAATGCTTGACCCTCTTACCTGTGAAGCGTAAAATGACGAGGTCGATGTGAGAATTCTTTTTACGAACTTCTCCGTTGCCCTGACGGGTGCTGCTGTGGCTGTGCCCGCCGTCTCTTGGCCTGTTGGTGGTGGTGTTGGTGGTGGTGTTGGTGGTGGTGTTGGTGGTGGTGTTGGTGGTGGTGGTGTTGGTGGTGGTGTTGGTGGTGGTGGTGGTGTTGGTGGTGGTGGTGTTGGTGGTGGTGTTGGTGGTGGTGTTGGTGGTGGTGTTGGTGGTGGTGGTGGTGGTGTTGGTGGTGGTGTTGGTGGTGGTGGTGTGGTGGTGGTGTTGGTGGTGGTGTTGGTGGTGGTGTTGGTGGTGGTGTTGGTGTGGTGTTGGTGGTGGTGTTGGTGGTGGTGGTGTTGGTGGTGGTGGTGTTGGTGGTGGTGTTGGTGGTGGTGTTGGTGGTGGTGGTGTTGGTGTTGTTTTGGAGTTGGTGGTGTTAGTGGTGGTGTTGGTGGTGGTGTTGGTGGTGGTGGTGTTGGTGGTGTTGGTGGTGGTGGTGTTGGTGTTGGTGGTGTTGCTGGTGGTGTTGTTGGTGGTGGTGGTGGTGGTGTTGGTGGTGGTGTTGGTGGTGTTGGTGGTGGTGGTGTTGGTGGTGTTGGTGGTGGTGGTGGTGTTGTTGGTGTTGGTGTTGTTGGTGGTGGTGTTGGTGGTGTTGTTGGTGGTGGTGGTGTTGGTGGTGTTGGTGGTGGTGTTGTTGGTGGTGGTGCTGAGCCCCGGCTGCTTCGTCTCGGGCTGTACTGCTGCGGCATTGCAGTCCCCTCTCCTGTGTTTCCTGTCATCTAAACTTGATTTTGTTCTAAACGTGGCGGCTGTGACGGGATTAGCATGAATCTTCAGACTGCATTGATAGCCATTCATATTTTAGAGGTGGCACAAATATAAAAAAAGATTGATTTATTGGAACACTTTATAATTTTATAATTCACGTTTTAGATATTTGTTGTGTCCCCTTGCATTATTTGATCACCTGCTTTGTCCATTTACCTCTACTCCGTGGACAATGAGATTTTGTGGGGTTTTTGTCGTACGTACGTTCTTGCAAGCACACCCCCCTCAGTCGCTATTCATGCGGCCAAGGCGGCTCACGATCCTCGACTTACATCTCTGGTAATGAGGCGAGCGCCACCTCGGGCCCAGAGGTCGCAAACGGGTTTTGATTCCTTACCCGTACCCGGCCGCACCAGGGTCGCAAACGTAGCCGGGTATCGGGTAGGGTATGGGTATCGGGTACCCGGTTGCGACCTCTGCTCGGGCCCCTTGTAACCCGCAGCTGCCGCTTCTGCCGACTCTTGTGACCGGGCTGGCCGGCCACCCTCTGCTGATCTTCCTTGAGGACGACCTCCATTTAAAAGGAGCTTTCCTGAGAAATTTCCGAGTCTTCGTGAGGCATTAAAATCCCGGGGTTGTTTTTATTGTTGTTGTCGCTTGCATAATAATACACCACGTAAGACAAACGACGCATTCCGCGTAGTTTTCCTGCTGTCGCGAGTTTGGTGAAATGCCACCAAGAAGCGTTGGGTTTTACCCCCCTCACCCCCCCTGATCGTGTGACGCTGGGATATTTTAGGCTTTTTCTTTTGCTCATCTCGCGCGTAACACGAGCGGAGATTTTATAAAGGCCTTTGCCGTGTCTGCAATAGCATAGTCGTGCGAGGTGCCTTGCATGAGTGATTAGCTTGCGAGTGATAAACATAGCACTTAAGAGACTGGTGAATGATCTCTATTGAGTTGATGCTTGGAGGCGTCACTTCATTTCAGCTGGGTCTGCTCGGGTCAAAAATCCAGAAAAGATTTCAGCACCAAAGCAATCCGCATCCAATGAACATGTTTTTGTTTTTACAAAATTCATCAATAACTCTGCCTTAAAAGAAAAGTGTATAAAGTCTGGGACGTTTTGGGCAATATCCTTTCTTAGCACGTAGAGCCAGAGAGAAGGAGCCAACAATGGTGAGGGTGAAGTTTTAAAAAACACTGTCTGATAACCTTTTTTTATGGCATATACATCGTTACACTGTTTGTAGTGTTTCAGTACCAGGGAAACCCTTACATCGAAAGTATTACTAAATTATTTAAATTTAAAGGTACAATTTTTAAATCCTTGCGCCCGTTGACCATTTCAATTAAAGCAGTCTGGGACACTGAAGCAGCACAACCATGAAAATGAAACCAAATTATCTTGGAACATGGAACGTTGGTCATGTTTACTGGATCGCTTGGGGCTACCTTGCAAACTAATATAAAACAAAAATTATTTGCATTCAATAATTTCAAGGTAAAATATTCTTCTGATCTATGGTGACTTCACTTTATTGCTGCAAAAAATGTCATTGTAATAATGCTGTTGCCTTAAATAAAGCTCACGATCTTGACGCTGCCCTTTGCTTTTGAATCTTGAAGTGTGTCTAGTTTGGTTTGTCTGGGCTCCCTCGCTGACCCTCTCGCCTTTTATAAATGTCGAACCTCTTTCGCACCGTACGTAGCCAACCGTGCTAATCGGAGCTGTCGGGGGAAGAACAAAAATCTAAACACAACAACAAGCAGTTCGAAAGAAGTGGACGAGAGATGCCGTGGTAAGAGGTTATATAGGTGAGAGGGGGGAGGGGCAAGGGAGGGGGGTAGGGGGAGGGGAGGGGGTAGGGGGATGGGAAAGGGAGGGGGGTAGGAGGAGTGGTGTAGGGGGAGGGGCAAGGGAGGGGGGTAGGGGGAGGGGAGGGGGGTAGGGGGATGGGCAAGGGAGGGGGGTAGGGGGAGGGGGGTATGGGGAGGGGCAAGGGAGGGGGGTAGGAGGAGGGGTGTAGGGGGAGGGGCAAGGGAGGGGGGTAGGGGGATAGGGGGAGGGGCAAGGGAGAGGGTAGGGGGGAGCAAGAGAGGGGGGGAGGGGGTAGGGGAGGGGCAAAAGAGGGGGGTAGGGGGAGCGTTGCGTGGACGTCGAGGAGAGGGACGTGAAGCTGGAAGTGGGCGGGGCTAAGAGAGCTGGGGGGGGGGTGCGCGGGGGGGGGGGTGCAGCAACAATGCCAATGAAGCCACCAATGTCAATGCAGCAGCAAAAAAATTCTTGCTGTGGTTTTCCCACCTGATGATTGCTTGTGTTGCAATCGAAACGTCCTCCCCCCACGTGTCGCCCCACTTGGTTTGCTCCATTCTGCCACCACCTCCCCCCACGAGTCGCTCCACGTGGTTTGCTCCATTCTGCCACCACCTCCCCCCACGAGTCGCTCCACGTGGTTTGCTCCATTCTGCCACATCCTCCCCCCACGTGTCGCTCCACTTGGTTTGCTCCATTCTGCCACCACCTCCCCCCACGAGTCGCTCCACGTGGTTTGCTCCATTCTGCCACCACCTCCCCCCACGAGTCGCTCCACGTGGTTTGCTCCATTCTGCCACCACCTCCCCCCACGTGTCGCTCCACTTGGTTTGCTCCATTCTGCCACCACCTCCCCCCACGTGTCGCTCCACGTGGTTTGCTCCATTCTGCCACCACCTCCCCCCACGTGGTTTGCTCCACTTGGTTTGCTCCATTCTGCCACATCCTCCCCCCACGTGTCGCTCCACTTGGTTTGCTCCATTCTGCCACCACCTCCCCCCACGTGTCGCCCCACTTGGTTTGCTCCATTCTGCCACCACCTCACCCCACGAGTCGCCCCACTTGGTATGCCCCATTCTGCCACCACCGCCCCCCACGAGTCGCCCCACTTGGTTTGCTCCATTCTGCCACCACCTCCCCCACGAGTCGCCCCACTTGGTTTGCCCCATTCTGCCACCACCTCCCCCCCACGAGTCGCCCCACTTGGTTTGCCCCATTCTGCCATCACCTCCCCCCACGAGTCGCCCCACTTGGTTTGCCCCATTCTGCCACCACCTCCCCCCACGAGTCGCCCCACTTGGTTTGCTCCATTCTGCCACCACCTCCCCCCACGAGTCGCCCCACTTGGTTTGCTCCATTCTGCCACCACCTCCCCCCCCGAGTCGCCCCACTTGGTTTGCTCCATTCTGCCACCACCTCCCCCCACGAGTCGCCCCACTTGGTTTGCTCCATTCTGCCACCACCTCCCCCCCCGAGTCGCCCCACTTGGTTTGCTCCATTCTGCCACCACCTCCCCCCACGAGTCGCCCCACTTGGTTTGCCCCATTCTGCCACCACCTCCCCCCACGAGTCGCCCCCACTTGGTTTGCTCCATTCTGCCACCACCTCCCCCCACGAGTCGCCCCACTTGGTTTGCCCCATTCTGCCACCACCTCCCCCCACGAGTCGCCCCACTTGGTTTGCCCCATTCTGCCACCACCTCCCCCCACGAGTCGCCCCACTTGGTTTGCTCCATTCTGCCACCACCTCCCCCCACGAGTCGCCCCACTTGGTTTGCCCCATTCTGCCATCACCTCC
This sequence comes from Lethenteron reissneri, assembly GCF_015708825.2. Lineage (NCBI taxonomy): Eukaryota > Metazoa > Chordata > Hyperoartia > Petromyzontiformes > Petromyzontidae > Lethenteron > Lethenteron reissneri. The sequence continues at coordinate 13,067,210 of NC_083781.1, forward strand.
CCCCACGAGTCGCCCCACTTGGTTTGCCCCATTCTGCCACCACCTCCCCCCACGAGTCGCCCCACTTGGTTTGCCCCATTCTGCCACCACCTCCCCCCACGAGTCGCCCCACTTGGTTTGCTCCATTCTGCCACCACCTCCCCCCACGAGTCGCCCCACTTGGTTTGCTCCATTCTGCCACCACCTCCCCCCACGTGGTTTGCTCCCTACACACGCGCCCCACGTGTGTCTGGGGCCGCCATGGCGTCCGTGCTGCGCACTCTCCGCACCCACTGGAAGAAGAGCACCGCGGGGGGCGCCCTGTGCGTGTGGGGGGCCACCTGGGCTCACAAGCGGCACAAGTGAGACACGCCCCCCCCAATCTCCTCCCCACAGCGGCAGCGCACCCCCCCCCCTCTTGCACTCCCTGAGCCGATGGATTTGCTGGGGTCAGGTAATCGATTCCAGATTCGATTAAGCCGGCAGTGGAATCGTTGCCGATTCTCGGATCGCCCGCGGCCGCATTTGCGTTGCCGGGCGAACGAATCCCGCGGGTCTGCGTCGGGCGTCTTGAGATGGCGCTGGCTGAAGGGGGCAGGCGGAGAGCCCTGCAGGTGCCACTCGGCACTCGATGGGCTGGTATCTCGTGTCCAGTCGCGCAATGCGGTTAAAGGAATCGATCCGCGAAATCGCGGGGTGCGAATCGACTGTTGGTGATTGAATGGGGGAGGGGAGCGGTGGCGCAGTGGTTAGCGCGCTGCGCTACGAACCCCGGTGACCCGAGTTCGATTCCCGCTCACGGCCACCAACAGCGGTGGCGATTGTCTGAAGCCGGTACCTCGGCCTCCCCCCTAGGTTGACTCGGCCTCAAAAACAATATCCGGTGCGGGTCGTAGTCAAACATCGCCGCTGGGGGGAGACAAAGACGGTCGGGCGTGGTGCTGGTGGTGGTGGTGGTGCTGGTGGTGGTGGTGCTGGTGGTGGTGGTGCTGGTGGTGCTGGTGGTGGCGGTGGTGGTGGCCACCCACCCCCTCGTGTGCCACAGCAACTTGCCCCAACAGTCTGTTAGAGGCTACACGGGGGATCTTTGTCTTTTTACGGTGGAGGTCATCGATTCCAGGCCGCTGTCTTTCATTCGTTATCGCATTCCCCCAGTGGTTGAAATTCCACATTCCTATGGCCGGGCGTCTGTCCGCTTGACGAATGTGGTTCTGACGTTTCATTGCGGAGACAGTCGGCCATGGGCAGTGCACAGGAGTTGCTGAAGGTCGTTGCCATCACTCTGTGGTGGGTGTTAGTGTTGATGCCATTTAACTAATACACCTGTTATTTACATTATGAGACCTCCTTTACCAGTGGTAATTTATAGTAATAGGTTTGAACCCTTTCAACTGGTACAAAAACTGACACCTTTGTACAAGGCATCATGTTTGCAATAACCACAACACAAGCAGTCAAAATGCAAACAGGGTAAAAATCTACTACTATATTTTGCCACTGGTAAAGGAGGTCTCATAGTGTAAATGCTTACCCCGAGCTCTAAATACTCTGATAGTGCGCTGTTTTTGAGTTGTACGCCTTTAACGTCATCTGGTCCAACACCAGTGGAGACTAGGCTCTAAGAAAAGCTGTCTCGGTTGTGGACCAATCAACTTCAAGGACAGTGCATATCATTATCAGAGTTGTTTCTTTTTGTTTGCATTTTGACTGCTTGTGTTGTGGTTATTGCAAACATGATCCCTTGTATAAAGGTGTCGGTTTTTGTACCAGTTGAAAGGGTAAAAACCTATTACTATAATACGCTTGTTTTAGATTTTGCTTGCGAGCAGCATTTTCATTTGCTTGGTAGTGCGATTCGGTTCTCACATTCTAATCATTATCAACGTGCAGCATTTTTGCGGGACGCTATTATCACGAATGACGCGAAATGAAACGAAAGTGGTTCTCATTGAGGTCGCAAGCCCGGGACGCAGCCAGAGACAAGGGCACCAGCAGCAGAGGAGAACCGCGTTGTTATGTACAACCACGTTGTGGTTCTACACCACGTTGTTGTGTAGAACCGCGTTGTTGTGGAGAACCACGTGGTGTAGAACCGCGTTGTTGTGGAGAACCAGGTGGTGGAGAACCGCGTTGTTGTATAGAACCGCGTTGTGGTGTCCATGTCGATGGGTTTCCACTGTTGAGCTTAGTCGCGGCTGCTGAACGCGGGACCCCAAAATGCCCCAAACGCCCAGCAGGCCAGCAACAAGCTGCACTCTTGTTATGAACTCAAACCTGTCAACCCCTCATCAGTGCCCTACCTTATTACACACAAATTGAGATCGTATTGGTCACCCCGTGCCCTTACAACTCTCAACGTTCATCCTACAAACTCACATCACAAGGGAGAAACGCAAACAAATAGACAAACACATTTTTTGACCCGCATTGAAACGGCCGTAAGCCGTATGGACCTGAAAAACTCAATCTCCCTGTACAAGAATACGGGGTAAACCGAGTGGGATGACAGCTATGGGCCCCGTATGTTACGTAGCCCTCGAGAGATGTTGATGCTCCTTGCGTTTGTGCTGCTGTCACCTGGTTTAATAACCAGCGCCGTAGCGACAACAGTGATTTAAGTTCTAATCTCCATTGTCATGTCATCTTTCGTTTCAGAGCAAGCCTTTTGCGAAGAGCTGCATGCGAGGAAGCCTTGGTAAGGTCACGTGGGTGTGTGTTCACGTGAAGAGTGTGTTCACGTGGGTGTGTGTTCACGAGGGTGTGTGTTCACGTGGGTGGGTGTTCACGTGGGTGTGTGTTCACATGTGTGTGTTCACGTGGGTGTGTGTTCACGTGAGGGTGTGTTCACGTGGGTGTGTGTTCACGTGGGTGTGTGTTCACGCGAGAGTGTTCACGTGGGTGGGTGTTCACGTGAGAGTGTGTTCACGACTGATGGATGCGACTGTCATTTTGAACATTAAAGCATTAAAAATCGCGTTCGGAGGGGAGCCTTTGCCACATCCACTGCTGCACGAAGGCCTCGGCATGTCATGTCAGTCGTTCAGAGTCCTGCGACCATACTTCACCACCCCGGTCGGTGGTGATTGAAGGGGAGCACAGAGACGAGTTCATTTTGATGATCCTGCACTTATTCAGTCTCGTCACGTAACTCCCCGATGGGCAATTGCCTCCTTACCCCTCTTGTATTGCTACTGCCATGGCCGCTGTTCCTCCCGCGGACGTCTGGTCCGCACTGCGACACCGGCCACCATTCTGCAGGTCAATTCGCTGACACAGTCGCCCCCCGCCACTCGGCCACTCACGCCACTCACGCCACTCGCGCCACTCACGCCACTCACGCCACTCGCCTTCTGCTGCTTCCTGCTCGCCGCCCCAATTTACAATTCCCTCCCGTCGTCTTTCTTTTCCCAAAACCTCAATCATGGCCTTGCTCGGTTGAAGAAATGGACTGGCCCTCGTGTTTTTGCAACACTAATTGCGCTAAGAACAGGTCTGTCGGAAAGACAGCATCTGAATGAGACGCTCTCATTCAGACGCTGTCTTTCCGACAGACCTGTTCTTCACCTGAGGACGGCTGCTTGCGTTGTGGCCGAAACGTCGTGAGAATTGTAATTTATTATGTTTTATTTTTATTATTTTGTTATTTCCCTTCTACGTGACTTTACCGTAAGAACCAAGAAGATGAATCCCTGCAGTCACGAAAGCTTTAAATCGAAACTAATCGCGCTGTTTATCGCTAGCGGCCTGACGTATTGGGCCTTTGAACCTGTGCTCATCAACCTTAATGTAACGGAAAGATATTGCTCGTCGCTAATGTTAACAACCGTGGCCGGATATCGGCGGTGGCCACCCACGCAAGCACTACCTCGGCAGGTGAATAATAATAATAATAGCGTGTGCACACCAGTGTCTGGTAAGTCGTCGTGTAGAGCGTTTGATCGTGTTGCGTTCTCTGGCCCTGTCACCAGGTGTTTGGAAATGAACGGCTGTTCCTGGCGGACGCCCCGAAGCGCATCACCGTGTTCCTGAATCCAGCAGCGAGCAACGGGTGAGCGGCACTCAAAGTGAACGCTGTTTAACCAGCTGCGAGGGTTCAATCGAGCTCATTTTGCAAGGGTGATCTGGGTCGCCGACATTATAAAATCAAAGCAAATAAAGCAAAGTACAGCACAGTTAAGCAAATAGGAATAGCAGCAGAGAGAGAGAGAGACACATGGGGAGAAGAGAGAGAGAGTAAAGTTTGTTGAACCAGAGACCAGGAGGACATTCCCATTTGCAAGACTCAACTCTCTTGCAAATAGAAGGTTACCTCTATCCCGCATGGGGTGCCCAACGACCATCACACGTCCACCGCCTATCACACATCCACCGCCTATCACACATCCACCGCCTATCACACATCCACCGCCTGCAGTCTTCACTGAGGGCTTCCATTTTCAGAGCCCTGCCCCCTTCGCCAATCGTCCATCGCTGCGCGTGGATTTATCACGTAGGAGGCTTTCGCGACCAATAACATCCATAATACAGGTTATTTGAGTTCGATCGTATAAATATATAAATGTGTCGTTGAACCCGCCACCATCCCACACAGCCAACTAGTAAGGTTTGTCACGTAAACAGAACGTGCCGATTCGTCACTAGTAAAGCACATCGGTGTGTTGGAGAGCCAAGCCACAACATTTACAATCTGAGTACGACGTTTCGCCAGTAATTACAACCAGCTTCATCAGGCGGACAGCCAGATTAGTTGAGAAATCCTCCTGTTTCGTTCCTTAAATAGAGGCGTAGATGTGCGTCGAGTTTATAAACGTGGGGACCTCGGTGCTCGTGCGGTGTGACGGTCGCACGTGCCGTTTTTCTCCCACTGTGTGTGTGCTAAGGGTTACTCTGGGTGAAATAGGTGAAAAATAAAAGGATTACTCTGGGTGAAATAGGTGAAAAATAAAAGGATTACTCTGGGTGAAATAGGTGAAAAATAAAAGTCACGGCGGGCACTTCAGAGTCGTCCGTGGAGATGATTTGCACGTTCTGCCCGTTCTCCGCGGTTGTTTCCAGGAAGGCAAAAAACTTGTTTGACCTCAACGCCGCCCCGATCCTTCACTTGGCGGGATTTGAAGTCACCGTGGTCAAGGTAACGAGCATGTGCACGTGTGCGGGTGAGAATGTCTAGACTCGTGTGGGCTCTTGAATACATTCACAGACAGGCAAGTGCCATGAAGACGTTGTCTACGTGCATAGCCCTTGGTGTCGACCCACTGCTGGATGAGTGCTTCCCCACGCCGTGTGGTTTGTCGTGGTAGGGGGGGGGCATCACTTAACCATATTTCACCACACTGCTCAGTGCGGATTCGTGAAGGTGGGGAGCACAGATGTCGGAGCTGAGAAGTCGGAAACATTTAAATTTGCTGCTTCTCACACCCACACAGGCCCCGAAAACGCCTGTTTTACGTGTTCGTGGTGGCCCATCTAGGTGCTATACAGGCTAATACCTGCTTGGCTTTCACGACCGGGCGAGATCAGGTGCAGTCCCGGCACTTTGGCCGTAGGCACGTGGACTTGTGCATACTCCGAAATCTGGTTAATTTTTTTTTGTACAATTTCTATCACAAGTCTATTCTTGGCCTGTTTTTAAAAACGATTGTAGTGCAGCCGCTGCAACCACACTTATGACTTTCATCTGTGACTTGCTGCACAATTTCTTCGTGTGCATTATAAATCGGGTAATTTTTTTACCTACGATCGTCGTCTTGTTACGGTTACGGGAATTGGGAACCTTGAGGCGGCCTCTGGCGGCGCGCAGTGCGGCAGTCCGTGGCAGGAGCTGCCGACGTCTGGCACCGGGCTCGTCGGCGTCCACGGACGTGGCTTAACGATCCATATTGCCGGTGATACGTCTGTTGTTTTTTGCCGAAACGATCCCTTAAATAATCGGATTGCCCGCGCTCGTTTCCATGCTCGGCCCGCAATTGTATCGGGGTCATCCGGGGTCGTTCTGCGTCTGGCTTGGCCGAGAGGGAAACTGGCAGAGCGGCCGTGAACCGCTGCTGTCTGCGCGGGGTGGCCACGCTGCCGGCCGAGCTCTTGAGACGACGACGACGACAACGACAACAACGAGAGTTGCCGCGTTTGATAAGCACGTCGCGACGCTGGCGCGAGCGCGGTGTAACGGGTCGGCCTGTCGCCCGCAGACCGACCACGAGGGGCAGGCGCAGGACCTGCTGGGGGTGCTGGACCGCACCGACGCCATCGTGGTGGCCGGAGGGAACGGCACTCTGCTCGAGGTGAGTCCGCGGCGAAGCACGCGGGGGGACGGCCTGCTTGTGTGACGGTCAACATCGTTGGTTCGCGCGTGTTTTATACGTACGTGTGTTGAACTTCTTTCGCACTGTACGTAGCCTACCGTGCTAATCGGAGGTGCGGGATGTACGATGAGTTCACGTTACCCTTCTGGCGGCTAGAGGTGCTTACCATTCATGGCTGTGTCAAGAAGAACGGTGCTGGAATGGATTCGCCACCCTGAATGTTGTCAGTTCAGTGGATCTCTGGGGCGTCGTTCGAAACGTCCCCAAAACCAACTTCTGCCGCCGCTACTGCCAGTGCCGGGTACTAAGTAATGCGCTGGTCGGAGCGGTGGCGCACTGAGCAGTTGGACCCGGCAAACCTAAGTTCGAATCCTGGCCAGGGCTGACATCATTGGAAAGTGATATCTGAAACGGTCCTGGGCCCCCCCCTCCCCCCCCCCGTTCACAAACCTGCAGCAGTACGGTCACGACTGACTGAGGGGTGGATTGACAAAGGGGGCTGTGAATGATTATTTCTGCGCGAACCGTTGTCTGCTGGGTCTGTGTCTCTGCATTGACGTTGGCGTGAAGCGGTTGTAACCGCGATGGACGACGTTGTCCGTGTGCGCTCAGGTTGTTACGGGAATGCTGAGAAGAGACGATGAGGTGAGTCGACCGTTTGAGAACATCGCCGTGCGGGAGCAACGTTCATCATTCACTAGCAACGTTCATCATTCACTAGCAACGTTTATCATTCCCAACGCCGAATTAGTCTGGAATTAGCATTGCCAAGAACATCGAGGCACGGAGCTGTGTTTGTTTTGAGAGCAGCGATCTGGGTGCGACTGTAACCGCACCGCCCAGAATTTGCCCGATCTCGATTGGCCTCGGAGACTAAACGGGGTTGGATTGGCGAACGCCGATACGCGCCATCCTCTCCGAGGCGGCGGTGTTGCCGCGCTACGAACCCGGTGACCCGAGTATTGATTCTCGCTCACAGCCAACACCAGTGACGATTATTTGTACCGGTCCTGGGCCTCTCCTAGGTCCACTCAGCCTCATTGTATGTATGCACGTTGAAGTTCTTTTGCACCAACCGTCGTAATCGGAGGTGCGGGGGAAGGACAACAAATTAAACACAAAAAGCAGTTCTAAAGAAATTATTTTTCAATGAAATTCGTTTTCTCAAATGTGTACCTGGTGTTGTGTGTAAACATCGCCCCTGGGGAGACAAAGGCAGCCAGGCTTGGAGCTGGCCAGTAACCACATCGTGTGCCGTGCCGACCTAACTAGGAGCTCGCTAACAGCACTTGCCCCAGCACTCTTTTAAAGTTCATAATAAAGGTTTTTTTTGGGGTTAGATTGTGCCACCCGCAGGCCAATTCGTAAGGGTGGTGGTGGGCTAACGACACATTTATATTTACGCGATCTGACCCAATTAAACATTCACTATTGACACTATTGGTCGTGAAAGCCTACTACGTGTTAAACCAGTTTGTTAAATTTAACACTTGGTACGCTTTCGCGACCAATATTATTCATAATAAATGTTTTTGGGTTAGATCGCGTTAGGATGAATCTGTCGTATCCCTCCAGCACCCGACACAACCAGGAATGTTTGTCACGTCAACAATGACGCGTTACTGGTAATTACATCCCGCATCGTTGGGCGATTTGCTGGATGTAATTACCAGCGAAACGTCACGCTGTTCAAATTGTAAATGTTGTGGATTTACTCTCCAACACACCGGTGGGCTGAAGTAGTAACTCATTGGCGCGCTGTTTACGTGACAAACCCCTTACTGGCTGTGTCGGGTGGTGGAGGGTTACGACACATTCGCACTGACACGATCTAACCCTAAAACCTTGATTATGAACGGCCTGTTGAAGGTTATACGAGGGGGGGGGTGGTCTTTGTCTTTGTCAGGCCGACTTCAGTAAGATCCCCATCGGGATCATCCCGCTGGGCAAAGTGAACACCGTCGGCGGCATCGTTAACCTGCAGGAGGAGGACCAGGTCAGGTGAGCGAGCAGCAGCACCGAGACACCGAGACACCGAGACACGGTGGCCCCCACCCCACCCCCCCCACCCCCTCCCCCCGTGTGTGTGCTGGGCCCCCGCGATGGACGCCGCCGCTGCCGCGGGACGACGACGTAGCTCTGGGTCACACCGTCGTCACCATGGTCACACCGTTGCGTGGCACACACACACTTACACACACTCACTCGCGCACTCACTCACACACTCACACACTCACTCACACACTCACTCACTCGCACACTCACTCGCACACTCACACACACTCACTCACTCACACACTCGCACTCAATGGCACACTCGCACACTCACTGGCACACTTGCACACTCGCACACTCACTCACACACTCACACTCGCACACTCACTCGCACACTCGCTCACACACTCACTCGCACACTCACTTGCACACACACACTCGCACACTCGCTCACACACTCGCACACTCACTCACACACTCACTCGCACACTCACTTGCACACACACATACTCACACACTCACACACATACTCACTCACACACTCACTCACACACATACTCACTCACACACTCACTCACACACTCACTCACACATACTCACACACTCGCGCACACACTCGCTCACACACTCGCTCACACACTCGCACACACACTCGCTCACACACTTGCACACTCACTCGCACACTCACTTGCACACACACATACTCACACACTCACACACACTCACACACATACTCACACACTCACTCACACATACTCACACACTCACACACATACTCACTCACACACTCACTCACACATACTCACACACTCGCTCACACACTCGCACACACACTCGCTCACACACTCGCACACTCGCCCCCGGTGCGCTGAACGTCACGGTGCGCTTGCCTGTCCGGGAAAGTCTCGCTGAGCTCTCGTGACCTGTTCAGGAGGGGTCCTGCCGAGTTTTCGCGGCGAGGGATGATGATTTCTACGTCGATTTAAATCGAGTCATTCGTGGGTAAATGTTCGAATTTGGCAAATTGGACCCTGACGCCGGCACGCGACGGCCTACAAACACGAATGGCTTAACGGGATTTTTAACGCCGTCCGCCCCGCTAATAATCAGGGCGGCCGCTGGATTCGAACCGCGAACGTCCGCAACAAGCGGCGGGCACACTACCACTGGGCCGAGCGACGTGTGCAGCGCGCAGGCGAGTGGTTTCTGTTGTGACTTGTGCAAAAAAATAAAACATGGACATTGCTTGAAGCGGTGCCACTCTTGTGTCAGAATACGAGCGAGCGCGTGCCGTGCGGCGTGCGTGTGCGCAGGAGAATCACCAGCGCTGCGCTCGCCATCGTCAGGGGGAGCACGGTTCCCGTCGATGTCCTTCAGGTCGTGGTAAGGGCGCCTGTTTTTTGTTCTATTTAAATTATTTCCCCCCCCTAACCTCCAGTTTGTGTTCCGATTGTATTCTTGGTGTCTTATCACGAGGCAAAGGGTCCACTTGAACTGCTCGCACCGCTGTTTGGCCCTTTGCGACGAGCATCCGTGGTTTATATTTTTCTCCGATTAAAAGCACGGGGCCCTGCGGGGGGATGTGATCCGAATGTTTACTCGGCGCGCAACTTTCCGTCGATCGAGACGTGACATGGTGCGCGCGCTCACCAACGTTGTCTCCCGTGTCCGGTTGACCGCTGTGAACGGGACGGATCTTTGATCGTCGCTCAAAAACATTTCCACGAGATCCTGCACAGTACCGATCGGTGGCCGGGCGGCAAGCGCCACGTGACCGTGTTTTTTTTTTAAACGCTTTTATTTAACTCACTCTGTCTGTTGTTGTCGTTGTCGTATCCTCAAATCTTGTAACTCAATTTTAACCCACTTCCCAATGTGGTATCGACTGCAAACTTCATATACTTATGTCATACTTGTTGACAATACTATATTTTATCATTAAAAAATATATATTTAGATTTTTAAACCATCTTTTTTATATGTTATGTTTCGCCTTGGCTCTAACTGTCCACGCTCAACTCACGTTGGCTGTAAATCACCACGGCCCCTTACGTTATGGCAAGCCTCGGGGCCACTTCCCCGAGTCGTGGAGTTCTGCCATTACTCGTACGGTACATTTAATAAAAGCGTGTTTTTTTAAAAGTATTTTTAAATATGACTTGTGAAACGCAACGTTGCGTGCGCCTTGCTCCGTGCGCAGGGCGTCGAGGGGAAGCCAGTGTATGCCCTGTCGGAGCTGCGCTGGGGCAACTACCGAGACGCCCAGGCCAGCGCCCCCAGGTACCCAGGATCCTCAGTTTGTCATCTCTTCTTCTTGGTTCTTTTGGTAAAGTCACGTAGAAGTCTTCCCGACAGACCTGTTCTTCACCTGAGGACGGCTGCTTGCGTTGTGGCCGAAACGTCGTGAGAATTATTTTATGCTGTTTTATTTTTATTATTTTATTATTTCCCTTCTACGTGACTTTACCGAAAGAACCAAGAAGATGAATCCCTGCAGTCACGAAAGCTTTAAATCGAAATTTTGTCGTCTCTTCCTCGCACCTCCGATTTAGCGGAGAAGATCCCTCGCAGTACCGCACCCACAACCGTCTGGTTTGACAGCTGTGATCTTCTAGTAACGGAGTACGCTCATACCTGTTGTTGTTGTGCAGGTACTGGTACCTTGGCCCCTTGAAGAAGGTGGCCTCCTACTTATTGAGCACCTTCCAGGTACGTACCCGGTGGTCGTCACTCAGCGACTCATTCCGTCACAATCCTTAGCGTCGTGTGGCTTGTGGCTGTTTTATGCGCGGCGTTATGAGCACAGTCACAACGCGCGGGGAGGCAAGCGGTACAAACAAGAAGAGCAACAAGAATTGCTGGAGGCCTTCTTCAGGCTGTCGCAATCCCTCGCGTTCTTGCGGTGGAACAATCCGTCCGCCTCCTGCACACGAGCAGATTTTGTCGCGAGGTGGTGAACATCTTGCCACGGTGACGAGATGTTAACTACCTCGCCTGGGATACAGGAGGTTGTCGGTTTGATCCCGACCCCCTGGAGCCTGCTGTATATTTGGAGTTTGCGTGTTCTCTCTCTCTCCCCGTGGTCGCTTGGATTTTTCTCTAGGGTGCTCCGGTTTTTCCCCTCCGCATTTAGAATCAACAACGCGCGTTCAGAGTATTTGGTTGCTGTAAATTTCCACGTCATAAGCCACTTTCATTGAGCTATCACTTGTGGCCAGGTTACTTTTGAATAAGAGCTACGTGGTAAAATAAAAAAAGTTTAGTTGGTTTCATCTCGACGGTGGACGTACGTTGCGGGCGTGCCCCCCCCCCCCGCCCCCTCTTGCTGCCACTGCCATTCGTCTCAACCACCGGCCAAGTGCGCCAAGTTTTAGTTGACGTCGGTTCGGTGTCTTTAGCCCGCGTACGTTCTCCAATCCGTGCGTTCCTCTGCGTCGGTGAGATTCCAAGCGTTGCACCTCCTCCACGCTTCTTGGTGCGCTGTTCAGTTTCCTTCCCTGTGACTCGTCAGCGTCCAACCGTCCGATCCGTGTCAAAGCAGCTGATTGAGAACGTTGTGAAAATTCGCATTCAAGTGTGCAGTTTTGTCACGAGCCTTAATTTACATAAAAAAAAAAGCTTGCTCTTTCACCACGGGTACATTCACGTGTGTTTGGTGTGCGAGGTCCTAGGTCGACTCAGCCTTAAACAGGTACCTGCTGTGGTGTGCAAGCATTTGCACTGGGAGAGACAAAAGTGATTGGACGTGGTGCTGGCAACCCCCACCCCCTAGTGCACCCTGCCGGCCTTACATCGGTGCTGCTCGACAGCGGCACTTGCCTCGGCCGTCTGTTGGGGCTACACGGGGGATCTTTGTCTTTGTACGCTTCCCTTTCAGGAGTGGCCTCCGAGCCGCCATGCCCTCCTGTCGTACGCAGAGCCAGCGGAGAGGCCCGAGTATGTGGAGGAAAGCCCCGGCCCAGTGCCACGGGCCTCCCTGTGGAGGAGAATCTACAACAGATTCCTTCGACTGCAGGAGAGTAAAGTGCCAGGTGGGCTCCCCCACACCCCCGGACACCGCCACACTCGCCACACCGCAACACTCGCTACACCGCCACACTCGCTACACTCGCTACACCGCTACACTCGCCACAGTCGCGACACTCGCGAGGCCGCGACACTTGCCACACCGTCACACTCGCTACACCGCAACACTCGTCACGCCGCTACACTCGCTACATCGCAACATTCACTACGCCGTGCATTGCTCACGTGTAGCACAGTGAGCGGTTATAACTCTGCATCCACCCCCCCCCCCCACGTCCTACCTTTTCACCAGACCACACTTAACACCAAGACTGTGGCGTAGGCCGTCGCCCTGCGGCGATTTGACCATTGTTGATAATGACGAAGCGTGGATTTACGTGTTGTCAAATGTTCCGCTTTGTCCGATTTTGGTGAAAACGACAAATTGCCAAGGCAGTGAATCGTTTCGTCAGATTCACGTTAGTTATGTCCGTGATAATGACACATTTATAAATAACGCGATCTAAACCCAAAAACGTTGATTATGATTTATATGCTTAATACAATGTACAAAGTAATATATAGTATCGTAATTGTATAGTAAACATATAGCAGTGTGATACACATTAAGGTGGGTAGAATAATACATAGTGTTATATTAAAATGTATAAGGTATAGGGTGGTTTATAGCAATACAGTATATAATTTAATGTTGGGTTTATCTATGGCAGTATATAGTACGGTGTATGCTCGTGTGATGTAAGAGAATAAAGTTTAGATGGAAGCATATTATATAATTTTTACGACGTAGAATTGTAATGTATTACTTGCTGTGAGTAACTCAGCTTATTGTAGAGTATAGTAAGTATACTGATGGTGCTATGCAGTTTATACTTTAGTTTTTTATGTAGTTTATACTTTAGTTTTCTACGTGGTTGTTTAGTAACTGCAGCTACATACTATTAACATTCCTTTCCTTTGTTAATGCTACTCCCTGCACCCTCCCTTGGTGCTTCTGATCCTGCATAATGCATGGGCATAATATGACTTTGAAACCCCCCCGCCCACCTCCTACGCATTTCCCATGAATATGCTAAATTCCTCTTCATATGCACATTCTTTTTGTTAAGGCGCTCTTCTTGCACTTCCAACTCAGCGTATATATAAGCGCCTAGCTTGATAGTGTCTCATTCTTCACCTGAAGACGGCTGCTTGCGTTGTAGCCGAAACGTCGTGAGAATTATTTTATTATGTTTTATTTTTATTATTTTATTACTTCCCTTCTACGTGACTTTACCGAAAGAACCAAGAAGATGAATCTCTAGAACCATTCAACCGGTGAACAGTGCGGTTTTAGACATCCTGACGGGGCTCTCAAGATCCTGTTGCGTCGTTGGGTGCTCGCCCAGTGTGGGTCTGCTGGGCGACGGAGCGAGTTTACGCCGCGGCTGTACGGGCGGCTGTGTCGTGTGCCCTCATTGTGCAGAGAAGCCAGTGGAGGAGACGCCACCGACCGAGATGGAGATTTCCTCGATGGAGGTGGTGATCAGCAGCCTTAACACCGTGCTCGATCTCAAGGTTTGTGGACATCCCCCCCCCCCCCTCCCGCGTCTCCCTCGTTTCTGGGTCAGCGTCTGCATTCCTGCTCCACGATTGCAACATGCAAATGACCCGGTGGCTTTATGAATGATAATTTTTGTTGTTGTTAATGTGCGAATAATGTCACTTTTAAACAAAAAAGTTGAATAAAACACAATCAAGCCAAGCATCATATGATACATCAACCGGTCAGTCAGGTGGTGGTGGGGGTTACTGGAGGTTCGGGTCGCAAGCGGAGCGTTGTGAAGAGCCCTTCGTCCAGCAGTGGCTGCCAACTATTGTTTTTAGAACAATTCACCAAAAAAATCATCAATCATCACAATAACATTGTGACCTTAAAAGTAGAAATATCTAAAAGCAGATGTTTGGGGCAATAGCACGTAAATAATATATTACAACTATTAGGAGCGTTTAAAGCGTACGTATTTTGGTGACGCTTAAACAACAAGTTGCTTTGTTCTGACATCCCAACAGAAGCCAGATGCGGTGGACATCGTTCTGATGCCTTCCGCCGTCACAAAGATGGACTTCATTCGTGCAGGGTGAGCGAGGTTGCGGCTGGTAAACGTGAAAAGGCGAAACCCCGCGGCGCGTCGCGAGGACTTGAGTTTGAGAAACCGCTGGAGTTGGGTCGTGAGCGTGCGGAGGACACGGCAGTGATGGCGTTCGTTCCCCTCGCAGGATGCAGAAGGAAAACGCAGTCTGCGAGGACTCCACGAAGCTACAGGCCAAAGAGGTTTCTCTCAAGCCGCAGGTGAGGGAGGGTTGCATGATACGTGCGACCACATTGCTGCTTAAAAGAGATTTAATTAAATCAAACTCCTCAAGACACCCGCGGCAGCAACGCGAGCGCTTGAGGAGAAACGGGCAACCCAAACCGGAAACCACGCACTTCAAAGATACGTTGTTGGCATGTAGTTAATTAATGACATTGTTCTTATCATGCATGCCATAGACAAGATGCCAGTCAGACCACAAACATAGCAGAAGTCACCTCTTCAATGAGATGGCTCCACTTGGCTACAGTGCCTAGATAATTGCAAGATTATCTTCAAACTCTTCCACTCTGTTGTTTAGTCTTCACACAAATAAACAGAGCCATAATGTTTTGAACAGAAATAATATTAGAAATAAACCTTCGTTAACTATTAACATGGAATATTTAGGAGTGAACACATATGGAATGTATGCATAGTTGACGTGTTTTCAGAATGTCACTTAACATTATAGGCGTACCAAAAACTCGTTCAACAAAACAACAATGTGCTATTGAAGCAAATGGTAATTTCGAATGATGTTATACTACAGAGTATAAGTGTATTGTACAGCGAAAGAGCCGTGCAGACTTGCAATAGCTCATGCCACTGCTGCCAGAATGGCCTCCATAGAGGGAGTTCTAGAGCCCCATGAATAGAGGGAGTTCTTTGGCCTACTCTTCTAAACTGGCCAATCGTCTCGGAGGTGGAAATACTCGCACTTTCCCCAGCAAGCGTCACCTGCCGATCGGCTGCGGTTGTGACCAGTTACACTGCTGGGAGATGGACAGAGGCGGGGAGATCTGAGAAACTTGCAGCAATTTCAAATCTAACACAAGCAACCTCTGGATTGCACGCCCAGTGCGCTCGCCGTAACACCACAGCAAGTGTGACTGTAACGTTGTAAATGAGATGGTTTGTTGCGAATGTGAAGGAGAACGCCTTTTTAAAAATCCTTTATATTAAGTTCACTTGCTTGCTTACGACCGTGCAAATCTTTCGGTCGTTTTTTAACCCACTTCCCGTGATCCAATCGAGCTGACATTTTGCACACAGACTCGTTGTGCGTGACAATTAATTTTCGTGAAAATTTTTTTCAAAAATTTTACTCTTTTTAGGAAAAAATAAATTATATTTAATTACCAATTGCTTAATGGTGGCAGCCATCTCAAGCCAGAGGACGAGAGGACTCTAGCCGCCACGCATAGAAAGGATTTATAGTGAAAAACTTTGTTTTTACGGGTTAATTTTTCGTCGATAAGCTAGTGACCTCTTCCGGTTGCCCAGCGTTTGACGTGCTGGACGGGTCTGCCCCCCCTCCAGGTGCAGGATGGCTGGTTCAGCATCGACAGCGAGGAGTACGAGGCGATGGACGTGCAGGTGCGCGTGCTGCCCTGGAAGCTGAAGCTCTTCTGCCACAGCTCCATCCGTGACAAGCTGCTGCAGTGAATTTGGTCGCAAGTCTGCCGACTTTGTAAAATTGTTCGCGTTTCTGTGTTCGTTTTACGAGTGTGAACAAAATAAAATCCGTACAATCGAGTTGTGAATTGGGAGTTGAAATAAGTAAAGCGGACGCCGTTCTGGCAAGACCAGTACTTGCAAAGTGGAGTGGACAAATTAAATGTCCAATAAACTGTGTAAATGTCATTATGCCTATTTACATCACACATGATTTGAAAATGCCCCCGTATTAGGTTGCCATGCCATTGTGGTTTACATTGTACAAGTTTTAACAATTGCAGATTGAAACATGTTATATTCACCATTCCATTTGATGTAAATGACATTGTGAAGGAATATTTTTGGAAGTGGACAGAAGCGAAATAAAGTGAGAACATGAGCAGAATGTTTCTTGCGTGGAACAGAGATGTCGGTTTTCTGGCAATCGTTCCTGATCCGTGATTTTAAGCGAAAATGGTCAACACAACACATCACTTGTTTAATTTACGCTATGAGACCTCCTTTACCAGTGGCAAAATATTTAATATATGTAACCTTGGCATTGTCACGGTTACACATATCAATACAAGTGTTCTGTAGCTGCACCTTCAAGGCTACCAATTCTACCATGGAATGACTTCAAATGAAATAACACATTTCAACTCGAGTAACAGTAGCCGAGAGAACAATGCATTTACAAAGCTCCTTGGATGGTTCAACGCACGCCTGCTACATGCCATTTAACATGTAAACATTGACAAGTTACGGGACCATTCGACTTTGCTCATGACTAATGGGCGTGGGTTGCGATGCCGTCGGGGGGGCTTCACATTTCAGCTGGGGTCTGCCTGTGGCTCGCTGACCAAGATAATATTTCGGCAGCCGCCACACCGCACCCAGTATATACCTCTTGCCATGGCTGCAGGTCGCGTGCCAGCTCCTGGTCTACCGCGATACAGAAAACATTGAGAGAAATGAAGGTCCTGGATGCAGTAGAGTGGCAACGGTGGATGAGGAGGAGGGTGACGCCAGGGAGCGATGCGAATGTCGCCCTAGTAGGTGCCGTTGGCGTGCATATCGCGAGTCATGTCATGCTTGTCACTGACGCGCGCCTGCAGCAGCATGTGCTCCACGACCCCCACGCGCACGTTCATGTGCTCCGTCTCCTGCTTGAGGCGGGTGAGGGCCTGCTTGATGCGCACCAGGGGCCCTGTCCCAACAGAAACCGCACGCGCCGCTTTGCGTTACGGGGAGCAGTTCACGTGGCTGGGAGGGGGGGGGGGGCTACCTTGGCCTACTCGGTGCACGGTTGGCACTGCATCGTTCGGTTTGTTTGGCACCATGTCCAACGTTTTGCTCCACGTGCTGGGAGCTTCTGCAGGAACAGTGCTCTCCTATCGGCAATGGTGACAACCCCATGCATCGCGTGCACACTTGGGACAGTCTTGCTCCGGGCGACTTGAGCATCTACGGGTAGCAGCTTCGGCTCATGGGTAACAGGTAATCATCCAAACCAAGGACGCTTGGATGCCCTCTCGGATGTGAGCAGCAATATATGTGGATTCCATTCCACACGACCTCACAACGCATGTGCGGCATGCTTGTTCACAGTAAGTAAATGTTCACCAGCGCAAACGCTGCATTTGTAGTGGTGGAAGCGGGTCTAACCCGATAACGTCACATCGGTCTGCTCCCTACGGGCCTTCACAACATGCCAGGAGGGGTTACCAGCCCTGCACACAAGGTCCCTGACTGGTGGGCAGAGGGGAGTTGTGAGTCCAAGACCAGGCGGGTGCACAGTCAAGCACAAACCGAGCGTCTGTGTGGTACTGCACTGGCCATCGTGAAGCTCAAGGCGGTGGACGGTGATGTCGGGGAAGAAATGGTCCACCGCTTGGCCGATTTCTTAAGTAGAGGTTGCGTATATGCATGCAACACCATGTATACATGTACACACAGCTATGCGTGCAGCAATAAACTATCCACACTCACCTCCATCAGTCATGCTGCTTCCTCTTTCCTCCATGTCTTGTTTCACCTTTTCGAGCTCTTCTGTGATCTAAATTGTGAAAACACGCACTTATTTAATGTTGTGTTTAAAGTATAAATGAGCATAGAATACAAAATGGAGGTTCTTCAATGGCACACCGAAACATTCAATATTCTTCGGCTTATTCTGATACTGTATCTAAATCTCAATCGTTTATATAAATAGATTAAACTTACCACTGGACAACACAAGACCAGCACCACTCACTCATGACTCTTACATTACTAACACTGCCCATGCTGATCACTCGTCATACACACCACTCATGCCACTTGATATCAACTCTCACCTTTCACACAAACATCTCCACTATGTCGTCACTAAGCCACCCCTCAACAGGTTCCACCCAATCACTTCCCCCCCCCCCCGCTCTTTCACCCCTCTCACCCATCTTGGCAAAATGACAATCTGATAACGTATTTCAGTTAATTTGATGGTTAGCGACGGCTATCAACGAGCAGGCGTTCTGAATTGCTGACTCTGGTTCGGAAAGGTTCAATTACGATGCTTGCCATCCATTTAGAAATTGCGTGCGGGAAGTTCTGAGCATTGCAACGCACACCTTAGCATTTGTGAGCGAGTGAGCGTGCGTGCGTGTCCGTGCGTGCGTGCGTGCGTATCCATGAGCGTGCATTTTCGTGTGAGCGAGCGAGCGTGCGTGTCCGTACGTGCGTGTCCGTGAGCGTGCGTGTTCGTGCGTGTTCGTGCGTGTTCGTGCGTGTTCGTGCGTGTTCGTGCGTGTTCGTGCGTTTTCGTGATTGAGCGTGCGTTTTCGTGTGAGCGAGCGAGCGTGCGTGCGTGTCCGTGAGCGTGCGTGTTCGCGTAAGCGTTCGCGTAAGCAAAGGTGAATGGACAATGTTTGTCTCGCAAACCTCGGCAAGCGTCTGCGCTCGTTCGGTCACCCCTCCACTGCCCTGCCGGTACTGATCCTTGACCTGAAAGCAACAGCACCGTGTCACTGCCACTGTGAAACCATCGTCATTTGCAGCAAGTTTCACTCTCGCCTCTCATATGTATATTTCCACGT
This sequence comes from Lethenteron reissneri, assembly GCF_015708825.2. Classification (NCBI taxonomy): domain Eukaryota; kingdom Metazoa; phylum Chordata; class Hyperoartia; order Petromyzontiformes; family Petromyzontidae; genus Lethenteron; species Lethenteron reissneri. The sequence continues at coordinate 13,086,362 of NC_083781.1, forward strand.
GCCCTTTCAGCAATCCCGCTGCTGTATGGCGGCCTTCCCACGCCATGCGAGTCGCGGGAGTTACCTGGCCGTATTTCATCATGCTGGTTAGCGCGAGTTGGTGAAGGCGGAGAGAGCATGAGATGCGGACGCACAGTGCAGTACAACAATGGATTTGCTGCGCTGCCCTTTGCTGCCCTTTGCTGCTCAGCGTCGCCCCGCAAAAGCCGACGGCATCCGCTCGATGCACGGCAGTGGCCCCATCCAGGCTTAATTCTACTTGGGTTCTGAGATTCCTTAAAGGCTGAACAAAAAATTCAGCTTCCCGCTCGGCATGGAAGGTTTGCAGTCAATTGGAATGCACATCGCAATCATCGCCTCTTCTTCGCAATCACCGCCTCCTTCTACGAAGAACTTGGCAGGATCCTGCTGACAAGGAGTCGTGAGACGACTATCCTGGGTGAACGAGCGTACGAATTTTAATCGGCAACGTAATGCGAGTGCCCTGCTGTCATACCGCCTCCGGTTCTAACATTGTTGCTCCAAGTGCACCTTCACATTTAGTAAACACGTAAACCTTCTTAATCCCAAGTTGTATCTTCCATTCGCCGTTTGGTTAAATGTTGCATTGGATTACCTTCTGTAAGAATGAAAACAACTGTTTCGGACTGGCATCACCGTTAATCTGGAACAAGCATTGGAGCTATGCACTTTTAAATCTAGATTGAAAAAGTAATTTCTTTAGAACTGTATTTTGCGTTCAGTTTGTTGTCCTTCCCCTGCACCTTAGCTAAGTAGGGTGCGAAAGAAGTTCACACGTACATACATGAACGCTGGGTCTGGCATGAGTGCCAGGGCTGGTAGTGTAAGTTGATTAGGGGGATGGATGTCCTTGCCTGCGCCAGCTGCTGCTGCAGTGTTTGTCAAGGGGGTAGTGCCCAGGACTTTTTCAGACATTACTTTCCAATGATGTCAGCCGTGGCCAGGATTCGAACTTAAGTTTGCCGGGTCCAATTGCGCAGGGCGCCACCGCCCCGACGAGCGCATTACTCAGTACCCGGCACTGGCAGCAGCAGCAGAAGTTGGTTTTCGGGACGTTTCGAACGACTCCCCGGAGATCCACTGAACTGACAACATTCAGGGTGGCGAATCCATTCCAGCACCGTTCTTCTTGACACAGCCATGAATGGTAAGCACCTCTAGCCGCCAGAAGGGTAACGTGAACTCATCGCACATCTCACACCTCCGATTAGCACGGTTGGCTGCGTACGGTGCGAAAGAAGTCCAACAGACGTACGAACATTAACACTGGGGCTGGCATGAGTGCCGGGGCTGGTGGTGTAAGTTGATGAGGAGGAGGGGGGAGGGGCCTTCCTTGCCTGCGCCAGCTGCTGCTGCACGGTGCGGTACTGCTGGATGAGACCCTCGAGCTGTGCGTTCATGTACTTCTCACGGCTCGAGATTTTCTCCAGAGTCCGAGACATCTCCTCTTGCAGTCGCTCCAGCTGACCCTGAGATGTCGAGACAAAAAACAAAGATCCCCAGCGTAGCCTTAACATACTGTCGGGGCAAGTGCTGTTAGCGAGCAGCACCTATGAAGGCCGGCCCAGTACATGAGGTAGTCGGTGGTCAGCACCACGCCCAGCCACCTTTGTCTCCCCAGTGGTGATGTTTACACACTGCACCAGGTACTCATTTGAGGCTGAATCGACCTAGGGGAGGAGGCCCAGGACCGGTTCAGATAATTAATCGTCACTGGTGGTGACCGTGAGCGGGAATCGAACTCGGATCACCAGGTTCATAGCGCAGTGCGCTAACCACTACACTACCGATAGAGAGACACACACATGCACAGATTCACTTACAAACGCACCAGCACATGTACCAACAATTATTCCTCAACACATGTACACGGACATAAAAACCCGTGCATTTAAGCCAACAATAATATTAATTACAGCCCTTTATTAATACACTGCTCGATGTCATGTCATTCATGAGGATTGTTTGACCTTACTTCACCATGCTGGTCATATCAGCAGGTTGATCAGGGTGTGCATGCTCAGGACTGGTTCAGACATCACTTGCCACTGATGTTAACTGTGGTCAAGAATCAAACTCTGCTCTCCGAGTTATTAGCGGAGTGCACAGACCACTGCCACCACTGCTCCACGCATCTGCAAATCCATACATGTTGAGTACACAACATACAAAAGTGGGTCACTGCCTGTACACACCAATTCCCACACACATCAGTATATTGACTGCACCATTGATCGTTTTCGTAGATACAACAATGTTAGTATCAAGTCAGGTTGTGTAACTTCAGAATGTGTGTGTTGTGTGTGCGCACGCCTGTGTGTCTAGACGCAAGCGCGTACATAAACAAAACAAACCTTGCTGTCCAGAAGTGCCGAATCGATTCCCTGACGATGTTGGTGCATCTGCTCAATATGAGATCGCCAGTCCTAAGGGTGGACACGATCAGGCATAGATCACTCTCAGGGTAGCCTTGTTCCCAAGTCGACCTGCCAATTGTGTAACTGCAGAACACACGTGGTTCATTCAAAATATATGGTGATATGTAGCAACGCTCGGTGGACTTATTAGGAACCCGCTGGAGGTAGGCACGTTTAAATCTCGATTAAAAATGTATTTCTTGCTTTTTGTGTTTAGTTTGCAGCTTTTCCCCCGCACCTCCGATGAGCACGGTTGGCTACGTACGGTGCGAAAGAAGTTCAACACGCAGTCAACAATCACGTTTTTTACTCCATTAAGCCACCTGGATGTCTAAAGCCTGTGCCCTGGCCCCCAGATGCTGCCCTGGTGGTTGCTGCCCCAGCTATCCCTGGGGATTTTTAGTGAAAGCTCCCAGACACCCCCTGACACTGCCCTGTTGCTTGTCGATACAATACTGGCTGGTCCGGGTGCACCCCTTGGCTCGCTGTTATGTATATATGTTGAACTTCTTTCGCACCCAAAGTTGGCAACAGGGGGAAGCACAACAAACTAAACACAAAAATCAGTCCTCAAGAAATGAGTTTTCAATTTGGATTTAGAAGTGTACAGCTCCAGGGGCTTCCTATTGGAAGAGCGTTCCAGACGGCCGCAGAAGCGCATCTGAAAGCGCGCGATTTGTTCGACGCGTTAGACAAAAGCCGCTGCTGCGTGGATAACCGCAAACAGAAGGGTTTTGAGGGTGGGCCCCGGTCGCTTCGTCCGAGGCTGTCCTCTCTCCCGTGTTTCCCTGCCCCGATTGCCCCCCCACCCCCCCCACCGGCCTTTCTATCCCAACATGAAGCGTCTGGAGACGCGGTCGCATTCAGGCGCCGCGCGCGTCGAATTTCTCATCGTGTTGAGAGGGAGTTAAAACCTTGTGGTCGCTGCGCACGGTGACCCGCAGCTGAGGGAGGATGCGCTCCAGCTCCAGGCTCCACGCTGCTGCATCGGTCTGAGACTCCAGGACGTCGGCCCCAGGTGTCTCCTGTCCGTCGCCAAACCGCCACAACCGCCCAACGTCATTACACAGCAACAAACTTGATTTACAATTGTAATTGGTAATTTGAAAGTTTGAAAACTGCTATTCAAAGGCTTCCACCACCCGACATGGCCAAACAGTAAAAAATGTGTCACGTTTTTCAAAGGACAAAATAATTCACTTCTTTGTCCTTTGAAAAACGTGACACATTTTTTACTGTTTGGCCGTGTCGGGTGATGGAGGGTTACGACACATTTATAAATAACGCGATCTGACCCAAAAACCTATATTATGAATAATATTGGTCACAAAAGCCTACGTGTTAAATTAATCAAAGGCTATTTTTTGTATTTACTTAGGAATGTATCGTCATGTATATATGTCACGTTGACATCCTTTCGTCAATACACTGCTCGATGAAGGCTTCTGCATTGATGGTCATTGGGGTTTGTTTGACCATACTTCACCACGCTGGTCAGTATGTTTTGGTGAAGGGTGGGGCCCAGGACTGGTTTATAAATCACTCACCAATGATGTTAGCTATGGCTGGGAATCAAGCTCAGGTCACTGGGTTCATGGCGCAGTGTGTGCCACCGCGCCACCCCACGCATATTACAGACGTCATGGAAGGGCATATTTGTGGATGTTGTGACCAGAACAACACCTGTCTGCGAATTGTCTCCCCAGTGATGATATGCACAAATCACACCAGATACCTACTTAAGGCTCAGCTGCCCTCAGAGAGGCACAGGATAGATCTGTACACCACTTTCCACAGTGGACATCTGGGAAAAAGATCTTCAGAGCTCATCGGATTCCTACAGTCTAAATACAAATTCTGATTCTGGTAAAAGATATGCAGGCTGGCAAACACGCGACATTGCACAGAGTGTTGTTAGGAGAGCTGCACACACACATACCTGTTTCTTGCTCCGAATCTTGTCCAAGTCGAGCAAGTTTTCATCCTCCTCCTCATCTTCATAATCATCGACATTCCCCTGTTGTACACAGGCATTATTAACATCACTCAATTAACATGAACATGGACCGCACTTTTACAAATCCCCTGCTGGCTGAGGGCTTCTCCACGGCGTGCGGCGAACAGAATTATTCGGAAAGATACACACACACACACCCCGGCGCTTTCTTCCACTTTATCAAGAGTGAGCTCGGAGTCATCAATCACGATCGCCTCATCTTCCTGCACCTCCTCTGGATACAGCGGCCTGTGGGGGTGAGACAAGAATAAGGTGGTCCACTCTTATGATAAATAGAACTACGAACGATTTCATAGGTTTTGGCCTAAACCTGAACAAGAAAATATCGACAATTTAATTAAATCTTTCTTGTAGCCAGATAATCATCCACGGAACAACAAATCTCTTTTGCAGGAGAGAGACTCACGGACAAAAATTAAATCAAGGCATATTTTGCATTCGAATAAGCTGACCAAGCACAGGACGACTAACAACAGTTGCTTCACTAATGAGATGTTCACTTCGCAGTGAGTTTACATGGAATATGATGAAGAGATGAGCCGGAGTAGCTGAAGCTGACCGCGCCGAAACTAAATAGATTTCCCCAATTTTATCCCAATTATGGGAATCGTATCAACGTCACGTCATGGGACAGAATCAGCTCGGATCTCTCACCGAGCAGTGTAAGTTGTTGTTGTGTCAGAGTTGGGCACACAGAAGTCGATAGCACAGAGCCACCTGCGAAGCCCCTTCAAGTGACCTCTGGTCTACACAGCGGCTGATTCCACTTGGAACAGAATTTAATACAATTGTGCATTTTAAGATTGGTTTTGTGCACAGTGGTAATATGGCTGCGTGTAACATAGCAAAGCACAGTACATTTGCCATGCGAAGTTGCTGTGCGTCAGTGCGGCCTCTGCCAACCGATCCAGGGTGTAGCATACGAGCTCCCCACAGCCCGTCTTGAGCCGCGACGGAGGGAAATCCACCGCAGCTCCCTATAAACGCACACAAGAACACCGCAGCATAAATACATGATGTACGTTCACATGCAATTCTGCCACGGGAATCATGACATGAGACAAACATTTTTGGTGTTTCCATAACTTCCACATATTGTCAGAGAATGATTCCAGAAGGGTGACTGTGACCATTTTACAATGTGTGTGAATGCAACCCTTTTGTGCTGCTTATTTCTATTTATCGGTATTCAAACGTGACAGTAATATGTTGGAAAGTACAGTTAAGTGCTTATGCGTAAATAATATCATAATTTAGACATTGTTGGATGAAGGCCTCTATAATCCCGTGTCAGTAATGGGAGTTGTTAAATCATAATTCACCACATTGGTCAACGTGGGTTGGTGAAGGGTTCGAGGCCCAGCACTGGTTCAGTTAGTCGTGGCCAGCAAATCAAGCGCAGGTCACCGGTGCCGTAGTGTCGTGCAGCAACCACCGTGCATGCTACCCCTGAAACCCCATGATTAAGCGTCAATTAATGACATGTAGATTTGAAGCTTTCGTGACTGCAGGAATCCATACTCTTTGGTTCTTTCGGTAAAGTCACGTAGGTATAAGGTTTGAAAAACCTTTAAAACAGTCTGCATCAGCAGCAGGCCATGCTTTCCCACCTGATGACGGACGCTTGTGTTGCGCCCGAAACTTCGTGATTTATTTTATTTTTATACCTACGTGACTTTACCGAAAGAACCAAAGAGTATAGTAATGACATGTAATAATTAACATGCACAAATGAAATGACATGGCGCGGGGAGGCCTTCATCCGGCAATGGATCGATAAATGCCTTCTAATTATTGTTACCATCATCGTTATCCAAGGCATGCGTGTGGTTACCGTGTTCCGCAGCTCTGTGAGGATGCGCGCCAGCGTGGCGTTGGGGTCATCGTGCTCGTGTGGCGCTTCGAAGGGCCGTCCTGCCTGATTGATCAGCCAGCTGGCTAGTGATGCAAATGCATGGAACTGCTCGCCTGGATTAGTGGCCAATGCAAAGTAATGCCTGGGAAATGACAAAACAGCACAGCTTATAATTGACGTGTAAAATTAAAAACAAATTAAACCAAGGACTGAAATTGTAATGGAGAATTTATTGTGTCTGTTCTGCTTGTAAGAGAATGGCTCACTGCATACTTTTGGAGAGAAATGCACCAAGTAGTAACCAGTGGCACCCCGAAAGTGTTCCATTCCAATGTTTCACAACTCCAGTCCTCGTGACCACCCAAAGTCCACCTTTTCGTGATTTCCAGTCTTTTCTACTCATCCAAATTAAGCCACTGCACACACTGCATGCATCGGATTGTTGGTAATCATGGAAAGGTGTACAATTTGGCGTTACGAGGACTGAAGTTGGGAATCACTGTTCTATACCACATGCGCCCATCCTCTATACCCCATGCAATGCCCGTTTGTTCCTCCCTCCAACAGTCGTACGGTTTGAATATTACTGATAACGCAAGACAATTCTTCTTCCACCTCCAACCCAGCTTATAAATATGCTAAATTCCTCTTGATATGCAAATTATTTTGTCAAGGCGCTCTTCCCCCCTCCAACCCAGCTTAAAAAGACGCTCCAAGCCTGGGGTTGTCATTCAGACTCTTTCTTCTCGACAGACCTGTTCTTCACCTGAGGACGGCTGCTTGCGTTGTGGCCGAAACGTCGTGAGAATTATTTTATTATGTTTTATTTTTATTATTTTATTACTTCCCTTCTACGTGACTTTACCGAAAGAACCAAGAAGATGAATTCAGTTTTGATTTATACGGCATCTAAATAAAACCGCATTTAAGACGCTGCACAAAATAGTAGAACATGCGCAGTAGGGAGACAACTAAAATTGGGAGGTATATACAGCAAAATGACAAGTTGGACACTTAATAAATCTATCCGATTAAAACTTGACATAATGGGTGGCAGCAAGGAGTAAGACAATGTGCAACGTCACTAAATATGCTGACATGTCTGTGTGCCTTGCCTGGAGAGAGGCTTCATGTTGTGTTGTTTGAGGAAAGTCTCTTCGTATCGAAGGAGCTTCAGTTTATCGCCGAGTTCCTCCATCGTGAGGAACGCCTGATGTGCGGTCCCTGGTCCATGCTCACTCTCCGTCTCGTCCATCTGCGCGAGACACAAAGCATCTTTCCACTGGCCTCTGTGGGCTGCGCGGTCAGCTGACCAGTGCCACACATACATGTTCGGATGAGTGTTTGTTTTTGACTTGTGGATGACAAACCAGGTTTCAAAACCAGCTCTGGGATAATTTGAGATATTACCTCATCCATTCAATCGAGGGACAAAGTGTGCAGCACCTTAATTACATTTAATTAAGGCGACTCCCTCGGTCGATATACAAGCAGCTTGGTAGATTATGCAAGCAGGAAGCTGTGTACAAGAGCTCAGCAGACTGGGTCACAAGCAGGACTTGAGAGAACTTGCTGCTGCTGCTCAAGTGCAAAGGCGTGGAGGGGGGGGGGACCTGACCGTTCAATTGATTGCAAGCGACTGAATTGTTTATATGTGGACATCTGTGCAACCAGAAAAGTCAACATATAAGCAGGCAATTAAGTTGATCGTTTATACGGCGCAAGATGATCCGGCTTCTAACATGATCCGGCGGTCCCGGGCCGATCCGGCAAAACCTCTCCACCAGTCCGTCGATCGGCACCATGCAGCGTGACAAAACAAAGCAGCTATGCTTGATTTCAGTGTTAAATATTATGTACGGTACATTATACACTACATACAACTTAAACAATGAAAATACTGCACGTGTATATACATAAGCCCATGCAGAGTCGTCAAAATTGGAGTGGTAAGTACGGTAAAGTAACTTTTTAAAGGAGGATACGTGTTTATTTTTGTCCATTTATGCCAATTTAACATAGTAAACACATTGAAAAGGGGAAAAAAACCACCTAAAAACATGTCATCCAAGAATGTAAAAAATAAGCTATTTTAAACTATGATGATGTAGTGATTATCCGACGTTTTTGTTAAATTAGGCGCTTCCTCCTTCCCCCCCCAAAGCCGCTGGACAACCGATGATCTCTGTAAGTTGCCCAACTGATCGCTCTGGCGTGTATCCACCTTAAAAGGACACTGCCTGAATTTTCCGAACAAGACGACACAGCTGCTGGGAGAACAGCGTAGGGACATCACGACCTTGCATGGCTCGCAAACCGAGTGGCGGGGCTGCTTCGACATTCTCAACCGGGTGACAGCGAGGAGGAGAGCCTCGTGGGCTGTTCTACAAACAAGGCGGGTGAATGGAGGTGCTGAAGCAGCCACCAGAGAGGAGGATGGGGGGGTAATAGCAGGCCTGAACAGTCACCTTTAGCAGAGGGGATTATACTGGTAGGGACCTCCTGGTTACACCAGTCCACAGGGGATTATTGTGTCCGTCCGTCGTGCAGGGAGGGTGGAGAGGGGCTGGGTGGGGAGGGTGGGGCTGGGTGGGGGTGGGAGGGGTGGGGCTGGGTGGGGCTGGGTGAGGGAAGGGAGGGGTGGGTCTGGGTGGGGAGGGGCTGGTCACCCCGTGGTGCCCTTATAAAACTCAACGTTTAACCTACTCACGCCGGCTTGTGCCCGCCCTCACAGTCGGGCATATTTGCGGAATACACCACGCCGCCGTTGACCCTGGCCATTGACCGAGCAACCCAACGTTCCTACCAGCTCCCTCCGCAGGAATGTGTTTTGTGAGAGAGTAGCGAGCAAAACCACCCTCCTCACCACGGAGCGCCTGGTGGTAGTGGTGTGTGTAGATTAAGAGTGAGCGCGAGAGAATTCTGGCCACCGGTTGCTTGTGGTTTTATTTAAAAGAGCGATAAACCCGCAGCGAAGGGCCTTGGCTATCGCTCGGCTGCCTAAACTTCTGCAAGGGTCACAATGAGCAGGAGTCGCCCCTCGACGGCGTTCAACGTCCACGTTGAACGTTCACCGCGAGAGCCTTTCGAAGGAACGGGCGGCCAGCCCTGTCACACAATCATGGACCGCCTTGCCAACTCACGGCCACCAGCGGAGGGGAACGCAGCCCAAAGGCCCGAACCCACAATAGACTCAAATAAATAACCAAACCGCTGTCACACAACAACAACAAAAACCCCAATAACAATTCGAAGTCTTCAGATTTTTATCTCCAAATATATTAAAGGCAAAGTTGTGATTATATGTGTCTGTTAAAAATGTTTAGCGTACTTCCCGACATGCAACAAACTGGAAATTTGCCATGTGGGTACTTTCCAGACTGTACACCATGCAAACATTTTTAAAATGCACTTTTTTTTTTATTTTTGTGGGGGGGGGGGGGAGGTCAATAATGCAGTTATTTTTTGCACAGCAAGTGAGCTGTGACGTCCATTCCCGCTCACGGCCACCACCGGTGACGATTATTTCAACCGCTCCTGGGCCTCCCCTAGGTCGACTCAGCCTCAAACGAGTAACTGCTGCGGTGTGTGAACATCGCCACTGGGGAGACAAAGGCGGCCGGGCGTGCTGCTGTCACCCACCCCCTCGAGATTGGGTCACAACTACAAGAGAAAATCCGTCGTGTTTTTGGGGATGGGTTGACCATTTAAATCAGTGCTCGTTTCAGAATCAGCATCTTTGTTTAGACTGCTGGAGGAGGAATCCGATGAGCTATGAAGCTCTTTTTCACAGAAGTCCAGTGGGGGGCGGGTCAGCGAGTTACAGCAGCAAACAATAAAAAAAGGATTTGAAGTTTTCGTGACTGCAAGGATCCATACTCTTTGGTTATTTCGGTAAAGTCACGTAGGTGAAAATAATAAAAATAACTAAATTAAATCACGACGTTTGTATACTTCAGCGATAGTTTTTGCTGATGACGGACGCTTGTGTTGCGCCCGAAACGTCGTGATTTAATTTAGTTTGTTATTTTCACCGACGTGACTTTACCGAAAGAACCAAAGAGTAATAAAAAAATGAGTGCAAAATAGAGAAAAGAAGATAAGCAAGTCACTAAATATAAAGCACGGGGAAGACAACAAAAACAATAAAACCAATAAAACAATAAACCAGTGCCAGCCCACGGCAACACTCAGCCCGTCAATAGCTGCGACATTAACCCTCGTGGCCACTCCACTGCTGGATGAAGGCCTCTCCCCCACGCCGAGCCGCTCGTCGGGGCTGTTGGGCCATACTTCCCCACGCCGGTGATCAGTGCACACGGGTGGAGGTGAACGGGTGAAGGTGCCAGGGGTCGACTCCGACATCATTCAGCCACTGAAGTTAGAAGTCGTCCAGAATTCTACCCACAGGTTTCATCGCCTTCTCGAAGCAGTGCCCACCGCTGTACCACGAACAAAACGAGCCACCGAGCTATCTGTAAATTGCTTAGAACACCGCGCAACTAATAATGGATCATTTTAATCTTTGTGATCATTTAAATTGTTGTAATAATTGTAATCGTTGCACTCGCTTTCATTTGCCCACAACGATAACGCCACTGGCTAGTCGAGGCAGAGCCACCGGCGTACGCGACTCGGCAGAGAGAGAGAGAGCGATGAGGAGGGGTATGGGGGAGGAGGAACCTGTGTTTGGTTCGCGATGAACGTGTTGGCGACGTCGCGTGTGAGACCAAGAGAGAGAACGAGAGAGAAAAAGCGATTAAGCCGTGAAAACAACCAGCTCCCTACCTCTTGCCGCCTCCCGCTGCTGCTGCTAGGCCGCGTTGCCGTGGAGACGGCGGGCGCCGTAGCCACGTGACCCGAGGGCGGCTCTCACACTCACCCACGTGACTTGTCGCGACACGTGGGTGCCCATTGCATACCTGTCAACCGCTTATCAGTTGCCTACCTTATTACAGACCAATTTAAAGGACGGAGAGCATTCACTCTCCGTAGGCGGATGAAACCCGGATTCAAACAACAGCAGCATTTCAATGGTTCCAACATGAACTATCAGCTGGCCTCACGTAAAATTCTGATGCAAAATACGCCCACCCGACGCTGACGATGTATGTAAGGTACTTTTATTTCAAAACAAAACAAAATTACTTTTAAAAACACATTCAAGCGATACATTGCAAATACAAATGCTCACACATTTCATTTGAGAATGACTTATTAGCTAAAACGTTGCAGTTTTTCATCCAAATCGGCAGAAATTGGTGACGAGGCATCCATTTCCCCCTCCACATTTTGGCAGCAACTTTTTTGCCAGGACATGAATCGCTCCCAAAATATTAACTCCATTTATTGATCCAAATAACTCCCCAGTTACCTTTTAATTTCATGAATGACCGCACTCTTTCCCCAACGATTTGTTTGCGAATGTACCTCAAGTAAAAACAGAACATTGTTATACTGGTTACAACAGCTCACAGGGGATTATTGTGTCCATCCGTCCGTCGTGAAGGGAGGGTGGGGAGGGGCTGGTCACCCCGTGGTGCCCTTATAAAACTCAACGTTTAACCGACTCACGCCGGCTTGTACCCGCCCTCACAGTCGGCCATATTTGCGGAATACACCACGCCGCCGTTGACCCTGGCCATTGACCGAGCAACCCAACGTTCCTACCAGCTCCCTCCGCAGGACAATGTGTTTCGACACACCTTTAACTGGACCGTACTCTAAGCTGCCACCGCTGCTATTGTTAAAGAAATGGCTCCCGCGTCACTCAGTGGAAGGTCTCTCGTTCTCCACTACTGCCTCCAACGTCTGGAACGCCATTCCCCCAAATGTCCGTGCTGTCTACACCCTACCCGTTATTGTCCAGACTCAAGACCTTCTTTGCCTCTGCCAAACAACATCAGTTCGCTACATCCCCCCACGAATAAATATGCCCGCTGTGTCTGAAGAGCATCTTTAAGATGTGGCTGCATTTAGATGCTGTTTAAATAGAAAGTGTCCTGGAGAATTCATGGCTTTAAATAAACTATAACCACAATTGTAAATGTCAGTAACGTGTACAAACAATTAAGGAAAAATGCATGTCCTTGCCAAACAATGAAGCATAATAAAAAGAAAAAAGAAACCACAAATCAAACAAAAACACTTAAGAATTGGCATTGAAAATAAATACCATGCTGATATTTTAAAACCTCAAATGTCTATCTATCTACCCTTAAAGTATATTTAAAAACATGTCGCACTGTTTTATTGAGTTAACACGCACTCACAAGAACATGATCTAATTTTTTTTAAAGCAACACAAATCTTGTTTAAAAATGGATTGACCATTTAAGACATCTTAATCTGTTACACAGAGCAATCTAAAGGGCAGGGGGTGGAATAGACCTCAAGAGCCTTTACCCACAATTGAATCCTGAGCATGTTGTGACTGTAGTGGATGATAGCAACGCAAGACGTGTCTGCATTGACCAAGTTTACAATGTCCAATTTATTTCGTTTCATGAACTGTTAAAAAAATAAAGGGTGTCAATAATGGTATTGTCCATTGTTAATTACACAGCAGTTTAAGCTAGGTCAATAAAACTACACACCTAGTGGTAAAGAAGCTTTAATTGGATCGAGTTTCAGGCCTCGAACCTACCCACGTCAGCCATGGCATTGACAACGCACATCGTATTGGGATTTCAGAGTCCCAGGTGTTCTGCACTTTACCTTTTGCCAAACTCCAACATTCGACCACAAACAAACTGCTGTCTGATTACAATTCTTAAATAATGGACGATACCTTTTACGGACACCGTGTATATCAAGGATATAAGCTATTCAAATGCGAGAGGCTTTGGCAATGTATCTTATATATACACACATTCAATTCAACAATTAAGTTCCCAACCACTGTAACATTAAATAGGCAAGTGTTTGTATAAAGGCAAATGTGTTAAAGTGCCACAAAGAGGGGTTGGTGGACCGTTCATGGTACACTGTCAGTGAGCGCTGTGGTTTCCGAGCAAAGCTTGGTTTCATTGTGCATGACAAACGTAATGTCATCTGCCGCCTGGTACAGGTCTGGGTCGGGCAGTGAACTTAGTCCAGTAGAAGATAAATGATGCCACTCCATCAGCTCGGCCATGGATAAAGCCTTGGTGCTGCGCTGAGCCGACGAAGAAGAGTTTCTCGCCCGGCCCAGCTGACATGTACGCTCCACCAGGCTGTCTTTATTTGCTCCTGTTTGCAAGAAAATCAAGGAATAAAAAAATTAACATAGGGATTTTTTGACCACTCTCATTAACCGACGATGCATTTTAACATTTTAAGTTTTTCTTTTTTTATCATCAAGGATACGTTGGCAACATACACGCATCCAATTAGGACTTCAATGACATTCCAGGTAAATCCTTTAGGCATGAACAGTTAAACACATTCTTTATAATTACTGACAATTCTTAATGATAGCCGAAGTAATTATTATGTATTATGTCGGAAGGTTAATGCAAACCAAATCAATCAACGCAACATGTACAATACTGGATCTCGATACCAAGACAATCATGCCTGAGAATCCAAACGCTCTAAGCGTTTTTTAGGTTTTTATCCAGGGCTTAATTTTTCATTGAATATTTTCCAGGTTGCCCGTAAAATTGAGTAGGCGGTACGTGACTAAGAGGAGCCACAGCCATAGCGAGAGGTATCCTGGACGTGGAGTTCTGGGTGCAGAAATATATTTTTTTATCAGGTAAGGCCCACTGAGCTATATAGCTCTTTTTCAGAAACAACCTGGCCACAAATGATAGCTCAACGAAGTGGCTTATGTGGACATTTTATAGCAGCCTAATACTCTACATGTGGAGGGAAAGACCGGAGGACACGGAGACAAATCCACGTGACCACGGTGAGAATCTGCAAACTGAAAATATACAGCAGGCGTCAAGGTTGGGATCAAACCCACAACCTCCTGTATACCAGGCTAGGTAATTAACATCTCGCCACCGTGGCACCCCAAAGATCCATAAAGACCTGGCTGATATTGATCCCACTGAGCCCCGTGCTGGAGTCCTCACCAGACAAGATTCCGCCATCTCCTTGACAAGGGCAGCCCAGGAGGTCATGCGTGAAGCAGCAAGTCCCCTCGTGCAGCGTGAACAGGTTGCGCAGTTCCTCCAGCGAGAAGCGGATGTGCTCCGAGCGCGCCGACGACGCCGCATCCACCACGCTGCCGGACAGGCCCTGCTTGCTCACCTGGCGCTGGTAAATCTTCTCCTCGATAGTTCCTGTGGAACGGGTGACACGGCCGAGTAGCAGCAGCAGCGCGTTTGCAGCTTGTTGGGAGGCGTTCGTGGTTCAAGCCCAGCAGTCGCCCTGGTTAATAATGATGGAGTAGCCTCATTTTAAAACAAGCGCCATCTGCTTCACTTTAAACATTTAAGATCCCGTGATGTTATTTGGAAGGAAAAAAAAACTAGTTCATGTGTGCCGGTGTAATTGGCCAAATTTGATGAATGAATCGCAAATTAGTGAATTGGGAAGCCAGATAGCAACATGACCCACTACTGGCTGACTAATGCCCACTTGCTGGCCAGCGCTGTGTGCATCTTGTGCCACGAGGAATGTACTTCATGGGGGGTACGATATAAGCAAGCGATTATGAACAAACATGGTTGGAGTGTGAGACCAACAACTTGGAGCACACACGCCTGTGGTTCAAGCACTTTGGAGAAAGGATATGGTGGATTGAGCAGAGTTGTGAAAATCCCATACATGCTGGGCTGCAAGGTGACCAAGATATGGCAGTAAATAAAGTAGGTAGTGAACCTGTCTGTGCAGACCTGAGTGTTATGCCCTCTCTGTGTGTATGTTTTCTCTGGGTGCTACAGTTTTCTCCCACACGCAAAGCACCTAAAATGGACATCCTATTGAAAAACAGTCTTGAAACTGTGAGGCTCTGCTGGATAAATAAAACAAGCTTATTGACATGCAGGCACAATCAGGCAATTGCATCATGGTCTCTGCACAAAGTTAAATGTCACACCAGCGTTGCATGGCCATGTGAGTTTCACGAAGCACAAATCCATACACGTGCATGTTGTGCAGCACAGCTCCACAAGCGGACAACACACAAGTTGAGGTTCGTGCGTACGACTGCACAACGCACTATACCCAGAAACGCCGGTCTTCTTCCAGCCTGATATCGTGGACCACAGGGCGTGTGTAACACCTGCCTAATCTCTCCTGCAAGTCTGTGGTTGAGATAAGGTGAATAAAACCCTGTACATGAGAGCTTGTTTGTGATGCAACATGTTATAACAACTAAAACATGGGGACCCTTGTGTGTCAGGAAAGCTTCACTTTATTGCAATCCACAACATCACAGGCAGGATGAAGAGTTTGCTTTTCTTTCCATCTTATTTGTACTTTCTTGGGGTTTTGTAAACTGTGGTAAAGATGGTATTTGTTATTTGCGGATTGGCAGGCCCTTAGAAACAACAGGTGTTGCGGATAAGATGATCAGAGATAAGAAAAGCAGCACTCAACTGCAGTTGACTCTTTATTACATGATTTACTGAGGTTACTTTGTGCAGATAAGCATTAGCTTTTGTTGCAGAACGATAAAAAAATGCCAAGAAGATAAATTACTTGTAAGAGTGTATGGGTGTTTCCAATGGTGGAGCCAGGATTTTCAGCAATGAAAAATAATAGAGGAGTTGTTAGTAAGTAAGGACTTGTCCCTTGATTTTTATTCGACGCGTGTGCGGCGATGGCGCAGCCATCGATAGAGGGTCGACTTCGAACCACGTTGTGTGATCGGCATCGCGCTCGCTGAAGGTGAATGCCTTCAGAGAAGTCGTGTACTGTATACGCAACTGCGCACAATTCTGTGAGTCACTTATAACTGCTTTGCCGTTACTTATTGCCAATTATGGACTATTGTCCTATCTATGGACTATTGTCCTATCATCTCATAGAGTCCCTGGCATGTAATAATATGCTACACAGTGGCAGTGCGGGTCGCAAAATGCCGATTTATTACTAATAAACCCCAATGATCCGATCTAAATTAGGGATTTCGATCGGATCATTGGGGGGGGCATGTGCCACCCCCCCCACTGGCTCCGCCAGTGGGTGTTTCCATGTGTGGTTGACTAATTCCTTCCGCAGTTTCTTATGATATATAAATGTTTAATAGTCTCACCTGTGGTCAGAAACCTGTAAATATGCACGGTCTTGTGCTGTCCATCACGCCATACCCTGGCCATGGCCTGTCCACAAACATCGCAACAAGAAAATAGTCACCACTCATGTAAACATCATTATTGTTCAGAGTATGTATACACAATCGAATATAATGATATACATGAACTTGTTTCTAAACGCTTTCATTCGGATACATTTTCTGATATGTTTATCATAGCATTGGTATTTCAGACGATTCACATTCTGAACAAACCTTAAAATAAATGTAATAATCAGGCTCAATATTACGTTTAAAAAAAATTGCCTCCTGAAACTCGATTATAAGCAGTATGTGAGATATGCACGATTCACACAACATTGTAACAAAGTATTTCTGTTAGGCTGACATGTCAGGTGGTGAGAGAGCAACAATTTTGATTGACAAACAGTAACTAAAGATTGCCTTTTACACTGTGGTGCCCAGAGACAATTGCAAAAACTGAAGAAAGCTGACAGGATCTGTAAGCCACGAACAGACATTGATATCAAACACGGTCCCCCTTACATTTTTCTGTTTCGTAAATATTCAGAATGTTTAACTGGTTTTGTTTTTTGCATCAATCGAAATAATCAGGATTTTTTTTTATTGATCCAAAATAGTTGCTATTTCCGATTGATCTAAAAATGTGACGTCATAAGAAGTGACGTCACCAACATGTCCACCCCTTTTTCTGCCAAAAGTGGTGTCACGTGACATTGGGTTACGTCACTTTTGGTCGCATTCAGACTTGTTCATTTGTTACCTATTGTGCATGAACTGGAAATCTAAAAAGAAAACATCAGAAATTTTCCTTAAAAATCTGCATTCCTAAATGTTTTTCACGTGAAACTCATCCCTTGTACATATGCATCCCCTTGCCAGAATCTGATGAGTTTAAGCAAAAGGGCCACAGCACCTGGATGTCATTGGCAGGGTTCCAGTCGATGTCATAGAGGACGAGGCGGGAAGCTCCGACGAGGTTGAGGCCCACGCCTCCGGCCTTGGAGCTCAACAGGAATACGGAGTGCGTGGAGAAGCGGCTGTTGAAGTTCTCCAGAAGATGCTGTCGTTGGGACACGGGCGTTGTGCCGTCCAGTCGCGCCCAGCTGTAGCCCCAGCTTGAACAGCAGCGAGCCAGGACGTCGAGCATCTGGGTGGAGTTGCTTACCAGTACCACCCTGTGACACAAATACAGCCATTCTTAAGATCAAGTGATAGCCCTCTGAGACAATGGAGATATTGCAAGAGATGCCTGGGAAGTTATGGGTGATTTAGACACTTTGGCTCAAGGTCCAGGGATCATCGGAACCATCGTTGATGTCGTACACCTCACCACTTCCCATTCCATGATATTAAGCACCTGTGGAGATGCTCAGATAAGTAACCACCATGTAACGCAGCAAACAGAAATGCAGCAATATCCATTATTGCAAATGCACTGCTGCTGTGCTCCTACCTCTATGGTCCCTGCCTTCAGCACACACCGAGCGGTGGAGAAATGTGGTCGAAATAATCCCCTCGATTGGCACAGTGTGTGGAGGCCCTCGTCGAACAGTGGAATGAGAAAAGGTCTGTACTTGTACATTTAAATAAAGGTGGCATATTCATATCCTGGTCGAGGTTCAACTCGGCCCATAGCCCCCTCTGGGATTAAAGGTGGCATATTCATATCCTGGTCTAGGTTCAACTCGGCCCATAGCCCCCTCTGGGATCAATATGATGAGTAGCACGGCTTTGTGGGGTATCAACAGAGGTGGTGATGTGGAGGGACTTGTCCCACGATGGGAACGTGAAATTTCCACCACTGGCTTGGAGCCACCAACCGAGATGACCGCTGCCCTGTTGCTCGTGTGAGCAGGTTAACAATGAAGTTTACAAAAAAAAAATGTTGTTATTTTGTTGACAGGGTGGGGTGTCACTAACCGCTCAACGGGTGTTTTTTGATGCATGGCCTCCAGCAGCCGAGCTAGCACGCGCAGCTTCCCCGACTCTAGTTTGCTGGTGCTCTCTGGGTTGTAGATCAAAGAGAACTCCTCGTAAAGTCCGTCGTATAGAGACACATCCGACTCTTCCTCGGTGTCTTGCTTTTTCTGCCCCTTACGGAGAGCTTCTGCTTTCTGTAAACGGTTAAAAACGCAACCGACATCCACCTACATCAACGCCATTTAAATTCAGGGTCCCAAACAGCGAACAATTATTTAACGATTTTCATTGATGTATTAATAGGTTGTCACATGCTTATCAATTAAACACAAAAATATATAAACGTTAAAAAATATTAAATGAAAATCCAACTTCATACGTTATGACATTTATATTGATTTTATTTTCAGAATTATAAATCATGAACTAAACTTCCAAGGACAGACGCATTTTGGGAAAAATTACAGATGTGCTTATGCGTTATTATTCTTCCTTAACACACAAATTTTAGCTGCCATTATTAAAATGAGATTTTTTTTTTTTTGGATGAGGCCAAATTTCTGTTGCAAGGCCCTGCGCATGACCAGACACAGTCAAACAAGTTAAACTATGATGTGTACAAGTGTTGAACGTGCCAATGAGATTTGTATGGCTCACTGGTAAGTAAAAGAACAATCCTCACAAGCAAATGCATTGCCAATTATCGCAACCAAATTCAGCGACAAATCATTGCTAAATTTGTCTTGTTGTTCACTCTACAAAAGCTCCCTGTGCATGCGTGCGCACGCGTACCTGCAGCGTCTTGTACAGGAGGCAAGGATCATTGCAAAGCTTCTTGAGAGCGCTGATGCACACGAGGTGAGGGCTACGGTCGGTGGTCACGCGGTTCAGACAGCTCCGCACGGCCGGAGACGCCAGAAGCCTGCGGTAGAGCTGAATCTGCAGTGGCGTGGGTCGGCACATCACCACAAACTCCCGCTTGGGCGGCAGGTAGCGCTCGTTGATCTCTTGCGTGCGCCGCAGCACAAAGAGGCCCGTCAACCGCTGCAGCTCGGCAGCGCGCGTCTCCCCCAGCTGCTTATCCTCCTGCAGACGGCGTAGAAAGCACAGGCGAGCCGGTGTTCCACATCATCGTTGCAGGCTTAAGACTCATAACGTTGAAGATAAGTGGGACGTCAGTCGAAAGTTAGTGCAGCCCTATCAACACGTCGGACACTTCTTTGTTGATTTATGAGGTAGAAATTTGGAGTGGTGGGCCAGTAATTATCACGCTTCACTATGAAGCTAACACTAGTGGCAATTGGTAATCTGAACTGGTCCTGGGCTCACCTGTATCAACCCGCACTGACCAGGGTGTGTGTTGAAGTATGGTTAAACAACCCCCATGACTGACACAGAATGGGGAGTCCTTCATCAGTAAATTAAGGAAGGGATTTAAAGTAAATTATTATTGTAATACAGAAATATGACATTTAGGGTAATGGAGTGGTCGAGAGAGATCAAGCAAAAAAAAAATACTAGCAAGACAGAAGGAGATTAACAGTTATTGAATCAAATCAGACCCACGAATTGAGACAATCGAATCAAAGGTGAGGGAGAGCAAGTGGAGGTCAGTTGGTACATGTCAGTCTTTTGTGACACTGGCGACATTGAAGTAATTATCAATTGAATTCGATTTTAAAATATTGTACGTTAATTATTCAACTTGCAAAGAACACACCTTGAAAACATCAACATAACACTGTCGGGAACCACGGTGGAAATGCATTGTATTGTGGGTAATGGTGGTGGGTGAGTTGTTACGCGCACAGCAATGAGTGGCATGACTTTGGCATTGTCAGCTTTGCAAGTTAACCCACCAGGGAGGCAGAGGGCTGGTGTGACTGGACTATGGGTTCCTCAAACACCTTCCGGAAGGCTGCCGCGGAGCCCAGTATCCCAGGGTTCACAAACTCCACGATGGAATAAAACTCCTGCAGGTC
Organism: Lethenteron reissneri; assembly: GCF_015708825.2. Classification (NCBI taxonomy): domain Eukaryota; kingdom Metazoa; phylum Chordata; class Hyperoartia; order Petromyzontiformes; family Petromyzontidae; genus Lethenteron; species Lethenteron reissneri. Next base: position 13,106,790 of record NC_083781.1, read on the forward strand.
ATTCTGAATGGGCGTACCTACAAGCAGGAACGACAAGAGTAGGAGAACGGGCGTCGAGCAGTTGCAGTGAACGAAGCCGCGAGGCTCCCAAGGGGTTGCCACCCTGGCTGATGTGCGCGCGAGTTGTCACGTGACCGCCGCGCAGCGATAGGTCACCCGTGAGGAGGATGCGTCGCTTGCAGGGCAGGCTGTCGATGGCCGACGCCGTTTTGATGCTGCTGTTCTTGAGGCGGTGACCCTCGTCACAGATGACGAGGCCGAAGGGGATAACGCGCACAGCATCGATGCAGCGCAGCACCATTTCGTAGCTGATGATGAGCACCGGGTAGATGGGCGACTTCATGAACTCCTCCACCTTGTGTTCCTGTTGTATACACACACATTCAAGCCGAGAAGATCACTACGGTTGAGGAATTTTGCGCGAATGTTTTTGTTGTATTTTTCTATCTGTGCATGATTAAGCCTATAACCAAATCACCCAGAATGCCCCGAATCACGGAAGCTATGCAAGGCTGAGCCTGAGGAGTGCTTGGATGAGCGAGCACTATGCACAATGAGTTATTAGAAGCTGCAGGGGTAAATGGTGGGCAGGAGGGAACAGTGTATAGAAACAATTTTTATGTAATGTACTTCTATGGTGCCACAAGTTTGCTCCTCACCGTTACCAACCATTATTGACCAGCGTGGTGAAATATGGTCAAAGTACCCCCAAGGCTCGCACTGTGTGGGGAGGCCCTCAGCAAGTAGTGGTAAGTAAAGGGCTGTGTATGTACGTACGCTTAACCCGCCAGTGAACTAACATGCACAGTACCTATTTCTCAAGCTGGTCCGACCTTTATGCAGGTATAATGGCAATGAAGGCTCAAGTTGTTTTTAAAAACGTTGGGTGCATCGCTCAGATGGCCGCAAATTGTATCAAGAATTTGGCGACTTAATTCAGGCGGACAGCCAGAGATACAACACGATTGAGTGAACAGAACTATGTCGCGCGAATAGGAATAAGCAGTCGTGCAGCTGCCTCGGTGTAGCATCACAAAATGTGGGATGCTGCTGGATGCTTCTAGATGCTACCCAAGCGCCTCAGTCTTTGATCAGCCTGCGTACGCACCTCACGTGTTATCTCGGACTGTGCTTTACCCTATATTATTTTTTATTTATTATAACGCGATTTTTCCATAACTCGGTGTTCTTTAGGAACGCAAATACCGCGTTATAGGAGAACAGACTGTACCTGGTCAACGGTGAAGACGCGGATTCTCTCCACGCCCAGCCACTTGTTAAATTCACGGCTCCAGTTGCGCACCAGGCTTCCGGGAGTGACGATCAGCACCTTGTGTAGGGAGGGCCGATTGCCGTACGGGCCCTGCCGCAACAGCGTCCACACGAGCGCAATGCACTGCAGGGTCTTCCCCAGGCCCATCTCATCGGCCAAGATGGCTCCCTGAACAGCAGGAGACCTGGGACAGACAAACAAAAAACACAGTTACGGTACAACCATGAGAATCCGTTTTACGCTTTCTGGTAATAAAACAGGTCTTACGATGTTCAAACAACAAATAGATCGTTTTTGCAAGGATTTAAGTCTGCATTAACACTGGTGAGACTAGACCATGAAGAAGGCTGTCTCTGGTGTAGGCCAATCAGTTTAAAAGACAATGGATATATTATCAGAGGATGTATATTCACCACAAGTACGCGTGGTTAATGTAGACTTTATTCCTTGAAAAAGGTATCTATTTTGTGTTTGAAAATCTTAACACCTGTTTTATTGCTAGAAAGGGTAAAATATTTTCTTATTTTGATACTGCTAAAAGGTCACATGGTATGGTACAGCTAATTGTGCATTGACCGGTGGAATCGCACCACGCCATTTAGCTTTTGCCGAAGCCATCAATTTTATACTTCGTTTGACGTTAAAGAAGTTTCAACTCTTCAACTCAGCCACAGAATAAAGAAGTGTCACCTTGTAAAAAAAAACTACAAATGTAGATCATCACCACTTACCATAGATACATCGCACAAATGCACATTTCTTCCAATGTACTCCTTTGCTGATTTTGAGAGGCTTTGACGTGGCTTCATTCATGGGCAAACGAGGAGCTCTTCACTAGGAGGATTGTTTCATTTTGCAAGAAGTTGTTGGGCAAAGCAGTGGTTGAGAATCTTCAGCTCACACTGGAGCCACTTAATTATTACTGCAGGTGAACAACTAAACTACAAACGCAAGACGTACTTTATTTTCAATACCGAGTCAGTTTAATACAGTCAACTTCATAGACTGCCAATACGCTCACCAGCTTAAAAACCAGGCTACAGTCTACATTATAGACTGCCAGTACACTCACTCCGATTAAGAACCAGGCTACAGTCTACATTACCGGGGGGGTTTTTTCACTTCATTTATTATTATTATTATTTTTCTATCTACATGACATTACCGAAAGAACCAAATAATACCGCATTCTATTATTATATTCTTGGTTCTTTTGGTAAAGTCACGTAGAAAATATATATAATACAATAAAATTGCCTTTAAATAATACGTTGAAAATAATTGAAGCTATAAACCACCAAAAGATAGTAAAATAAAATCAAAACTGGGTTTTTTGCTTTAATTCTTTCAAAAAAATGTTTTTGTTTGTTTCTATCTACGTTACTTGACCGAAAGTACCAAGAATATGAGTTCCTGCAGTCACGAAGGTTAAGTAAAAATGTATTATTATATGATTTAATAAGAACTTCAATAATTACAAGATTTAGAAAGAATACCAGTAAAAATTTGTAAACACAATTGTTAATAAACCAGTTATAGCATTCGCATTTACGAGCAAAGTAAGCATTATTGCATTTCAATGTTTGAATGCGTACCTAAATTATGCATCGTACACATGTGTGTGTGAACAAACGTAGCCCTAAGACACGTTATGTGGCAACACAATGCGAACGCTGTCGTCCCTCTAAAGTGCCCTCACCTCATGCCCATGACGGCCTCGTAAAGAAAAACGACCCCTTCTCGCTGGTGTGGCCTTAGGTGCACGACGAGGTGGGGGTCGACCACGACGTCTCCCATGGGCAGGCCGGCCGCATTGTTCTGCCACTGATGGGCAGGACTTGGCTGGGGCATCACAAGTGCATCTGAGGACCCAAAGCAAAATCATATTTAAAAATAATTTTTAAAAAAACACGCTTTAATGAAATGTACCGTACGAGTAATGGCAGAACTCCACGACTCCAGGAAGTGGCCCCGAGGCTTGCCATAACGTAAGGGGCCGTGGTGATTTACAGCCAACGTGAGTTGAGCGTGGACAATTACACCCAAGCCGAAACATAACATATAAAAAATATTGTTTAAAAATATCTATTTTGAATTTGTAATGATAGAATATAGTATTGTCACCAGTATGACATACGTATAACAAGTTTGCAGTCGATACGACATTGGGAAGTGGGTTCAAATTGAGTTACAAGATTTGAGAATACAACAGACAGAGTTGAGGATACGACAACAGAGTGAGTTTATCAAAAGCGTGTAAAAGAATGTTTTAGAATATATGTTTTTGTTTTTTTATGAAAGAATACAGTCTTGTCATCAGTATGACATAAGTATACCAAGTTTGCAGTCGATAGCACATTGGGAAGTGGGTAAAAATTGAGTTACAAGATTGTTTGAGAATACGAAACACAGAGTGAGTTAAATAAAAGCGTGTAATAATAAAAACGCTTCTTTTGATAGGTGAACAAGGGTCTGTCTCACCGCATAAAATATAGATAGTAATTCAGTTCATCAGCCCATGGGCTAACCTGGACCAATGTTTTTTTCAGCTGCATTTGTTTTAATGGATAAATGCTGAACCGGCGTTAACTTTCTTGAATCTCATCAGCCGAGTCGTGTCAAAGGTCGCCTGACAATATAGTCAAGAGAAACTCTACGAAAACCATGGGTACCAATTCAGTGAAAAATGTTTATAAACACAAACCGCATGATGTGCTTTAGTGGTTAATTATAAGCAATAGATGTAAAAATACACATGCATCTATCTCACCACATCACATAAAACAACATTTCAGTTCCACAGCCTTTGAACCAATCATTTCCATCAGCATTTTTTGAAGCAGATAAAAACATATTCATTGCTAATGAAAACGAGTGAATGTTTTCCATGTATTATATTTTTTTACTTAATTTGGGTATGACTGGATGTGTCACTTTTCCAGTTGCTGATGAAGTCACCCTCCTTCCACCCGGTCTCCGCAGTCCACAAAGGCATCCTAATTATTGAGGAGTGGGAATGTAAATCCTATTTTGTGGTTTATCTTTGTTGTCTACAGGAGGGCGACTTAAGAAACAACTGGTGATGAAGTCACACACGCAGTATTAACTCATATGAAGTAAAATATATATATTTATTAATCAAAGCTGTGGAAACCTTGAATCTATAATGTCCACTTACACGTTAAACGCCCGTGTATGTGTATGGTCTAGTAGAGATCGTGGTGACCATACTGACCATACTTCAGCATTCTGGTTCGTGGAGATTGGTGAATGTGGAGAGTATGGATGCGGAAGCATAGAAGTACAGCATAACAATGGATTTTGTTACACTGTTTCCTCTTGCCCACCACGTAGCCCTGCAGCCTATAACACCCTTTATGCATGGTGGTCACCCATCCCAGCACTATCTAAGTGCATCCCTGATTGTAGATCTCAGGTGATTTGGTCATAAGCTAATGGGTTCTTAACTAAACCGAAAGGCACTTCAGATATCTAACCAGTGTGTCGTGTATCAAACACCTTTACCAACTGTTGTACCTTTCAGCAAGGCTACTTCATGAGAGAAACAAATATGAGCTATTTATTCTGACAGTTGCCAGTAAAGGTAGCTGAAATGTGAATGATGGCCAATAGTTATTTGTAAATAATATTGCTACATTAAAATCAAAGCACACATTTGCAATATTCCAGCAGTGCCCATCACAAAATTTTCAGACTAACGCTCAAACAATCATTGGTTAGAATGTGAGCGCACACACACACACGCACAAGGTCTTACTTGGAGCAAAGGGGTTAAAGCGAGGCTTGTAGACTTTTGTCTCGGTGACGCGGGACTTCTCTGGTGCTCCTGTGACGGCCCGGAAGGGGCTCGCATAGGGCCTAGCAGCCTTGTTCGGAGTGGCAATAGAAGCGGCCGAGTCGCAGCTGGCGCCGGAGACCTGGAAGCACCTTCCGTTTGCGTAATCTTCACACGAAATCAACCCCATCACCTCGATCTCCTTTCCGCTGATCACCAAAGTATGTCCCTCCGACAGGCTCTCCAGCTCACGCTTGTTGTAGCCTGTACCTGTGCACACACGTTACTGTGTGTGTGATTACAGTATATGCACCTGTGTACAGAGTACATTTTTCAGTCCACTGCGAGATGAGGGCCTCCACACATTGTGTGGGTCGTGGAGATTGTTTGGCCAGAATTCACAACGCTAGTCAATAGGGGTTGATAAAGGTGGATAGCATAGAAGTGCAACACCATAATGGCTCTTGCTACACTGCCTACAACGTATCCCCACAGCCTATAATATTACTACGCTGGTCAGTGCAGGTTGGCGAGGGGGGGGGGCAAGACTTGTTGAGATATCACTCCACACTGATATCAACCATGGTTAAGAATCAAAAACAGGGAATAGGGTTCATAGTGTAGTGCGATATCCACTCTACCACCGCATATAATGTGCATCATTTTAAATATCAGACTTAAAAATCCACAAATGATCCAAAATCCATTTTAATCATTCAATGATCATTGAATCATTTTAACCATTGAATAATTATGTGCCTACAAATTATAGAAATGTTCGTTATTGTAGCGATAAGACTAAATCTTAGATTGCCAAATACAAGGTGTTTCAAAAGATGGACCCGATTTGAAATCGCTATATGTTTGAAATTAGGTCAATCTTTTTTAAACACCCTGTATAATTACAGCAGATCAATACCTTTGCAGATGTCCTTGCCTTCCATGTCTTTAAGGTTCACCAATCGGCCACTTGTGATCAGAACAGCATCGCCCTCCCACTTCTTGTGCTTCTTCTTGGATGCTTTACCCCACATTACACTGTAGTACTTTGTAGCGGAACAATCCCCGTTATCTTTCATTGGATTGTTCTCTGCAGTGTGGTCATTCTGTTCCTCGGAACGCTGCACTTTCATTGCAGCAGGTGATTTTGGGGTAAGAGAATTGTAGATGTGTTTTCTTGGCACCAAGAAGGTCCTTGCTGCCTCGGGCCTTTTGATAAGATCTGCTTCGACATCTGCAGAAAACAGATACATCAGTGGAAAAACAAATTGCACTAAAGGATTTTTTTTAGGTTGGACATTACAGGAATGACTTGGAAGGTGGTGTTGCGGTTACAGCATGCAGCTTGCAATTTGGAAAGTTGTAAGTTCAACTTCCCATTGGGGGATGACTTAGCCCATCATACCTCTGTGGTTAATAAGATGAGTAACGCTTTAGGTAAGCACTGCTCCATGCTCGTTTGACACAGAAACAATGGTGATATTTCTGAACACAGCAACGTTACACAAGGCCTTGATGAAGGGAACATACTCTAGAGTACACCCACCACAGAAATGGAGTGATGAAATCAGATCGTGTGCAGGAGGCTAAATGAATTGTTACATCGGAAAACCACGAGAGATGGCAATGGTTTGGAGAAGCCTTCATCCAAGAGTGGATACATTGCAGCTGATGTCTCAATCTTACGTACAATCCCCTAGAGTTCAAAACTAACTAAACTTTTAATTTACCAGGTAAGGCCCACTGAGCTATATAGCTCTTTTTTTAGAAGTGACCTGGCCACATAAAATAGCCCAACGAAGTGGCTTATCACATGGAGATTTATATCAGCCAAATACTCTAAGTGCATGTTTCACTAATGTGCAGGGAAAAACCAGAGGACCTGCAAAGAAAGCAACACGACCACAGGGAGAACATGCAAACTTAAAATATACAGGCATCAGGGTCGGGATAGAACCCACGACCTCCTGTATAGTGTACCTACCTCCTTGCTGGTTGGAGAGCAATGTTTTGTCTGATAAATCAGGTGGGTCGGGCATGGTGGTTGCCTGGCTGTTGGGAGGTTCTGGGCTCTTCACAACCATATCTGCGGTCCCTTGAGGCATCTTGGGACACATGTCCAGCCACTTGGGCTGTACATGTGGAATAGAAAGGAGTCAGAAACCACGTGGGCAGACCAATACAATCTATGGTGTCAATGCGTAACATTTTACTTACTCAATAAAATGTAGACTTATACATGACAGCACCCACTATGCGCTACTAACACTCCAAAAGCACAAACCAGACAATACACATGGAGGTAACCATATGGGGTGAAAGAGGTAGGTTGTGTCTTTATGCTGGTAGGAACCTCCTGGTTACACCAGCCTACAGGGGATTATTGTGTCCGTCCGTCGTGCATCCAAAAATGGGAGGGGTGGGGCTGGGTGTGGAGGGGCTGGGTGGGGAGGGTGGGGAGGGGCTGGGTGGGGAGGAGAGGGTGGGGAGGGTGGGGCTGGGTGGGGGGTGGGAGGGGTGGGGCTGGGTGGGGAGGGGAGGGGAGGGGCTGGTCACCCCGTGGTGCCCTTATAAAACTCAACGTTTAACCTACTCACGCCGGCTTGTACCCGCCCTCACAGTCGGGCATATTTGCGGAATACACCACGCCGCCGTTGACCCTGGCCATTGACTGAGAAACCCAACGTTCCTACCAGCTCCCTCCGCCGGAATGTGTTAAAATACAGCACAGCATATTCGTAATCATATACACTATTTGGATGTGATAACTGTTCAAATGATTATCCCGTATTAATTCACTTCATTAACTTTCTAAATAATCTGTAACACTATAGTCTTGCCACTTCAGGTGGTAATCAGTGTGATCAGGCCAAAGGAAATAAACGGTGACATCACGGCAGCATGTGCCAGGAATAGTGGAATAAGGCCACATACCATGGCAAAAGACTGAAAGGAAGTTTGCCTGATGTATGCACATACAGGAATTTCCTCAGCATTTATTACACCTGTGAATATGTGTGTGAATTGTATCTGTTCAGCCCTTTTGTCAGATCACTGCTGGTTGAGGGCCTCCTCACACTGAGCGGGTCATAAGAGTTGTTTGACCATACGACACCACGCTGCTCAATGAGGGTTGATGGCAGGGCGTATGAATGAAGGAGAGCATATAATCTATTTGCTTGCACTACTTCTGCTGCTCATTGCTTAGCCCCACAGATTATAGCAACGTGTTCAATTCCACCTCCATAGTCCACATGACTCAATGTTGGCAGAACAGTTTGAATGATTCCAGATAATATGTTCATCAAACACTTGCATTTTCTGCAGTTGTAGACAGAGTTTTCTTCATGCGGCTTCAATATAGGCTACATGGAAAATGACAACATCTATATATAGAGCCCCAAAGATGCCTCTTTCCATCGTCTCCTACCTTTACACCCAGACATTGTGTGCAGCTCTTGGTGGGAAATTTTACTCGTGGAAAATGTGACACGTGGCATTTGGTTAACCACCCATTTCCTGAGTCGAGATTGAATGTTTTCCTCTTTATCCCAGACGAGTAATATTCACGCACAGAAAATGTCATCTCTCACCTTTTCTGTTTCTCTACGGAACTTTCCTCAACTCAAAATGCCATTACTGGGCAACAAACGTAACTACTTAAAATAAGTGTATCTACCTACAACAGTGGTACACAATTGACATTTGTTGACACTGCTCACACACCTCGTTAATAGGGCTGTCTACAGGTGACCAGAAAATAAAATTAATCAATTATTTAAATAATTAATAACTTTGCTGGCTCACTTGCACACAGGCATGGATGCACTTTGCCCTCATAATGGCTCATCAGTGAGCCATGCCCAGCTACAGCCTATGATCACCCAGACATTGTTCTGTGTAGGCAAGGAGACCCACCATTTATATTTTTTATTCCTTTTTACTATTTTATTGTTATTATTTTTTCTATCTACGTGATTTTACCCAAAGACTCAAATAATATAAGACGTAGTAGTGCATTTAGAGTGTGTGGCTGTTATACATTTCCATGTGATTCGCCACTTCGTTGCGCTATCATTTGTGATAGCCGGGACGCTTCTGAAAACGAGCTACATAGCTCAGTGGGCCTTACCTGGTAAAATAAAACAAAATGATTGGGTTTTGATTTAAAGCTTTCGTGACTGCAGGGATTCATATTCTTGGTTCTTTCAGTAAAGTCACGTAGAATGGAAATAATCAAATAATATAAATATAAAACAATAATAAACAATAAAAATTCTCACGTTTCGACCGCAACACAAGCAATCATCATCAGGTGTGAAATCCACAGCAAGAATAAATAATTTGATTATTTCCCTTCTACGTGACTTTACCGAAAGAACCAAGAATAAAAATGATGGGGTGTTTTTATTTATATTGGAACACTAAAATATATATACAGCTGCTAAAAGCTGCGTGAACAAAAACGTTTTGGACAGCAGAGGGCATTGCAGCAAAATAAATTGTTTTTACAATTCTGCTCCAACTTCTACGCTCTCCGTCTCCACCAACCCTCAAGTGACCACGAGCGTGGTGAATGAAGTAGTGTATGATCAAACAACACACAAGGTATGGGGGACGCCTTCATCCAGCAGTGGAGTGACAAAGAATAGTACACGTACATTGTGTACGTGCTTCACGAGGGTAGGTGTCGCTGAGATCACAGAGCATTCGACTCAAAATCGGATTGTCGCCTGTTCAATAAACACCCCTCCACTCCAAGGGAAACAGTGTTTGTCCTTTAGGGAGACTGGTCACCGCCATGGGAATGTGGAATTTCCACCAATGTCCCTCCGAGGCCAGCGTCACGGGAGATGAGCGCCACACTTTTTTTTCTCTCTCTCGCATAAACACCCAACCACATGTTGTTACTGTACACACAACTTAACATAACATGAACGCACTTAACAATAGATTAAAACAATGCCATTACAACTCGTACAAGCCACGCAGTTTCTCACGCAGCGTCACTACCAATTCCCACGGATCTCACTGCCGTGAAAAATCGTAACTTAGTATAGTGATAGGTTTTTACCCTTTCAACTGGTACAAAAACTAACACCTTTATACAAGGGATCATGTTTGCAATAATCACAACACAAGCAGTCAAAATGCAAACAAAAAGAAATGACTCTGATAATGAAGTTGATTGGTCCACACCCGAGACAGCTTTTATTAGAGCCTAGTCTCCACTGGTGTTGGACCAGATGACGCCAAAAGGCGTACAACTCAAAGACAGCGCACTATCAGAGTATTAAGAGCTCGGGATAAGAATTTACACCATGAGACCTTCTTTACCAGTGGCAAAATATAGTAATAGGTTTTTGCCCTTTTATCTGGTACAAAAAACTGACACATGTATACAAGGGATCAGGTTTGCAATAACCACAACATGACCCCTTGTATAAAGGTGTCAGTTTTTGTACCAGTTGAAAGGGTAAAACCCTTTTGCTATATTTTGCCACTGGTAAAGGAGGTCTCATAGTGAAAATCGTAACTTGTTGACACAAAACGAGGGACCATTTCTCCCGCACCTGGGCGGCCTCACGCCGCCACTAAAGTCATCGTCACTCTCTCACGATCACTCTCACGCTCCTACTGCCCCCCATAGGGGTTGTGTTCCTCGCACCTGAGGGGCAGCAGCAGCAGCAGGGCGATGGGCAGCAGCAGCAGGAGGCGGCATGAAGCGAGCCCTCTTGACGCTCGGGGCAGCGGAGCGACGCATGGCTCCACTTGCTCTCACCCGACCCTAGACGATGATAATCGAACGATGGATAGCCACGATTTTACCTCACGATAACGAATTGATTATTGCGGGAAAGAACGCAAATCGTTAGCGAATTAAATCGTGTTATTTAACGCACGACTCTCATGTATGCGTAAGGTAAAATTGATTGTAATGATACACGAAGCGATTCAGCGTTACACCCCCCCCCCGCCTCACTCCGCCCCCTCACTCACTCCTCCCCCCCCTCTCACCCCCCCCGACCCCCCTCTCACCCCCCGACCCCCCTCTCACCCCCCCCACCCCCCTCTCACCCCCCCGACCCCCCTCTCACCCCCCCACCCCCCTCTCACCCCCCCGACCCCCCTCTCACCCCCCCACCCCCATCTCACCCCCCCCACCCCCATCTCACCCCCCCGACCCCCCTCTCACCCCCCCGACCCCCCTCTCACCCCCCCGACCCCCTCTCACCCCCCCCTCTCACCCCCCACCCCCCTCTCACCCCCCCACCCCCCTCTCACCCCCCCCGACCCCCCTCTCACCCCCCCACCCCCCTCTCACCCCCCCACCCCCCTCTCACCCCCCACCCCCATCTCACCCCCCTCTCACCCCCCCACCCCCCTCTCACCCCCCACCCCCCTCTCACCCCCCCACCCCCCTCTCACCCCCCACCCCCCTCTCACCTCCTTCATCCCCCCTACTCACCCCCCCTCTCACCCCCCCTACTCACCCCCCCTCTCACCCCCCCCCCCCCCTCTCACCCCCCCCTCTCACCCCCCCCCCTCTCACCCCCCCCTCTCACCCCTCCCCCTCTCACCCCCCCCTCTCACCCCTCCCCCTCTCACCCCCCCCCTCACTCTCACCCCCCCCACCTCACACTCTCCCAGTCTTCTTCATGCACCCCCTGGCGAAGTCCGTAACGTCCCCCCCCCACTGTCTGCCTACTTGTTACCAGCCACGCTCACCCCCCCCCCCCCTCACCAGCCCCGCCCCCTCACCCTCACCAGCCCCACCCCTCACCCTCCCCCCCTCACCAGCCCCCCCCTCACCAGCCCCACCCCTCACCCTCTCACCCTCACCAGCCCCGCCCCGCCCCCTCACCCGCACACTTTGACACGGGGGTCTCGCGACCGCGGCTCGCGCGTTTCCCGCCTTCCCGTGCTGCCTCGCGCGCCAGCTTGAGAAGGGGTGAGGAGGGGAGGGGACGGGGTGGGAGGCGGGGGGAGGGGGCGAGTCAGGTGGAGGGGGGGGGGCTTCGCGACATCACCACCGGCGCTAACCGTGTGCGCATGCGCGAGTCTCTCTGGAGAAGGGACGAATGGAGGGAAGCAGAGGAAGGGGCGGAGTCATGGCGGGGGGGGGGGGAAGAGGCGGGGCACGTTGGGGGGTGGGGAGGGGATCCTGCGTCTTAGCCGCGTATGGGGGGGGGTGTGTAGAGAGAATGGCGCATGCGCAGTGGCGCGCTGTGACGTCACTGGGGGGGGAAGATGGAGGCGGTGGTGTCGGGGCGGCGGGAGTAGGAGTTTAGCCGGGGCGGCCTCGCTCCCTCTCCGCCTCTCTCATGGCCGGCGCGTCCAGCCACGTCGTGAGTTCGCGCGCGGTGTCGGGCGGCAACGGAGCCAAGCGGACGGCGGCGCCGGGGCTGCTGAGCGCCGCTGTTTGCGTGCGTGCGTGTTGTGTTGCGCCTCGAGGCGCCTTGAGCCGCGGCGCGGGGCCCGGGCCCAACGGGAAGCGCTGAGGGAGCGGGGGAGGGGAGCGGGATGGAGGATGGATCGTGTGGGGTACAGAGGGGGCCGAGGGAGATTAGAGCTGCGGGGGTGATTGTAGGGGGCGTGGGGAGATCACCCCGGAGGGAAGGCGCGCGATGGTGGTGGGGATGAAGGGGGTGCCGAGGGGAGCAAGGGAGAATGGAGGAGCGAGGAGGAACGGGGGGGAAGGGGGGTCGTGGATCTCGGGGTTACCTGGAGAGAGCCAGGAGGGAGGGGGGTGACATTAGTCTGGAGCATGGGGGATCAAGCGGACAAGGGAATGAGTGGTGGACAGGGGTGGTGAGGTGGATCTGCGTGAGCAAAGAGGATCTGGGAATATCACGAAAGGTGGTGGGTGGGTGGGAGGGTGTGGACATCTGGGAGGTGAATTGAACTTTGGCAGAGTAGTGTCGTGTAGAGACTCGTGAGAGAAGGATGGATCTGCTAAATCCTAGCAGAATATCAACAAGTCAAAGGGGAAAGACCCGAGGAATCTGATAATAATCCAGATTTGAAGTTTGTGATGAGGAATCTGAGAGTTTCAGGCAACCAACAAGGGTCAGGAGGGAGCATCAGTGGGGGGGGGGGGATGTTGAGAACGGAGTGGCGATCAGTGTTATGAGCAGCAATTATTGGGGGGGGGGTCAAGTAGAACTATGAGGGATGATGCAAAAGACGAGGCTATCTTGGAGATGGGGGCCACGCAATGTGAGCGAAGATTGCCCTGGAGAGGGAGGATTAGCCTGGTTAGGGGAACCAGGAGGACAGGGAAACCGGTGTGGTGGGTTATTAGCAGGAGCTCTCAAAACGGATGTTGCTGCAGCCTCAGGGGCTTCAGGAGAAACAGTGCTTTTCATTTGGATTACGAATCGAGGGTGTTTGGGTTCAATACGAACTGAGAATGTGGTGATTTAGTGGCAATACGAGGGCAAGTGGTGTATCACGGGGCCACCTTGACTGGTCCCAGTGATCCCACGCCTCTCCTCGCTCGCTCCTGTTTATATAACTCGGCCCGCAGTGAGGGGACTTGGTGGAACCACCACCACCGCATCCGCACACCAGTTTGCCTTCGTCCTCGCCACCCCCCCCCCAACACGTAGGACGGCTACATATGCGGGGGGTCCCCGTGTCTCCGGGACCAGGGGGTGGATGCTGCCGCCGTGATACCCCCACACACCCGGCTCATTGCCTAGAGAGGTGTGCGAGAGAACGCGCAAGGCGTTGTTTACTTGTGAGCCCCCCTAGTGTTGTGTGTGTGTGTCCTTGAGGTTCACCCTTGCAACGACTTGTTTAAATCCCTTGGTGTGTAAAAAAAATTGATACGAGAGGTCAGGGTTGTTTAGCCCGTGGGAGTTTTACACAGCTCAGCGGTCGTGGAATCGCGAGAAACGCGGGTTGTGAACTGCGTGTTTTAATTCGAATATCTGAGCTAATTAAAGGGACCCGTGGCATTAATTACATTCAGTTGAGTTTCAAAGCGGTGGGTGGAGCGCCGCGTGTGTTTGAAGCGCCGTCTGTCGCGCGTGTCAATATACCCGAGGCTCGGCACTGTAGTAGACATACTCTTAGTTCTTTCGGTAAAGTCACGTAGGTAAAACATGAAATTAAAATTAATAAAATAATAAAAATCACGACGTTTCGGAGGCAACACAAGTCTCCGTCATTAGGTGGGACCGTCAAAGCCAGATTTGCTGCATCAAGTGAGGCAGGGATTCCAAGATGCAAGCTCTTAAATACAAGTTAAGGGGGAGGAGAGGAGGGGGGAGCTTATCAGAATGTGGTAGCCAATATTTTTTTTATTAATTTTAATTTCATTTTTTACCCACGTGACTTTACCGAAAGAACTAAGAGTATGAATCATTGCAGTCACGAAAGCTTAAAATCTAGAACTGTAGTAGACCTCGCGTAAGAGAATCGAGGCTGAGTCTTCCCGACACAACAGGGAGTGGCCCATTGACGAGTGGCTTACAAGAATGTAATCTACTAAATTGGGCTCTTCGGAATGTGAATATTCCGACGAGACCCTGGGAAGCACAGCAGTTGTATTATTTCGTGCTTCTAACGATTCTCTGGGAGGAGAAAAAATAAACCGGTACTAGTCGTCTGCCCGGCTACAAATTACTCCCAATATGGTAATAGTTGTGTACAGTATTCCAGTAAGGTTACCATAGAAGTTGACTCAAACTTAGGCCCATCACTATTTACGCTTCCTAGTTGTGAGAATGTGATGAGAGAGTGTGAGAGGGTTACAGATAACGAGCAAGTTTACAGATAAAACGACTTTTGCCCCAGGCTATTGCTCGGAAAACCCCTGTGTTTACACGAAGCAAGGATATGCCCCGTGCTTTCTTGGTGACATGTACTTGTGATGTTGTTACCTTATGTTTTATTGATTAGAGCTTGCTGCCATTGCCTGATGGTTAGCACACGGGGCTTGCAATGAAGAGATTGACGATTTTTCTCAGTCTCGCGGCACGGAAGTTTCAACTCCGGGCACGATATAATAATCGCCGCACCTCTATCCATCCACCCAGCAGTAAAAATCGTAACACCACAGGTGACATGGTGGAATACATGTGGATACATCCACTTATCCCAAGACGTCTGGCCAGTGTTGAAGAGTAGGCCAAAATTCCCTCTGGGAGGGTCTTTCAAGGGCTCCCTCTAGTGGAGGGCCTTCCACCAGCAGTGGTGTGAGCGAGCAATTGCATGGCTGCACCTCTGTTTTTCATCTTGATTTAGGTAACTGCAGTGTAATTGTAATGTTATTTCATATGAAGTTGTTTTGGGAAACATTCGTGAAGATGCAAACTTTCCTTTCACGAACATTGCGTTCGGGGGATGGTTCAGTGTGAATTTCAGTTTTGCATCTGGCCCCTCAGCAGAGGCTCCACTCTTCTACAGAGTTACCAGTAGTCAGTAAGTGGTGGTGGTGGAGTAAAGTGTGACTGTGTGGGAGGACTAGTTTTGTGTGGAGAAGTCCGATTTGCTCTGCGGATCCCCACGCCTGGTTCACGCGCTGAGCCGCTGCATGGTCCCTGTGGACTCGGGGCGAAGGTTTTCTTTTCTAGAAAAGATTATTTACGGATAGTGTGGGATCTGCAGTCAATAGAACGAATCTCACATACCCCAGTCCCTCTAATTGCAGATTAGATAATTAAGGATAACAGGTTGTTTGAGTAGAGGTGTACTAATTCACAATCCTGATGATTCAATACATTGTTGCCATTTAGGACTGCGATTTAAGCTTGTGGTTCCTTTTCAAAAAAATTCCATCCTATCCTAAATGTAACAGCGTATAATTTGCATATAATTTGGATACATTTAAACACATAGATTTTGCAGACACGAACCAATACATGTATTACAAGCTATTAATCGATTCATCGATGCATCATTACACCCATAATTATTTATGACAAGTTGTCAAAACTCCATTAAGTTACGTGTCATTATCCCTGGCCTAAAATCAGAAGAACAGTCATCATCAAGCAGACGCATATTCTGTAGTTTATTTTTAAGACACGTTCCGTATGGTTATGCATCACCAGAGAGTTTTGCAGTGCGGAGGAGTGGGCATTCTTAATATCTGTGGTCTCGTATCTTTTGGCTGGTTGAAGCATGCACTGGAGGAGAAACTTTGTGGTTATTATTAATTTGTTGACTTGTTAAAATGTTGATCTGCCACAAGAACAACACAGCGATCACGATTTCTATCAGCTTGCTGTACTCTGGACTTTCCAATACTTTGAGTCTCACTGGTGATCAATGCTTTCATTTACTTGATTCTAATTTAAATCCCGGCTTCTAATGATTTTTTTACTGATTGCAACAATCCTATTCAAGCACGTCCGCTCTTCAATGAGCACAAGGGAGTTGGACAGTGCACAGTTTGACATAGGGAGGGAACAACACATCGATTCATTGATTGAAATTGATTTGTTTTTAGCACACGTTACATGCATCAAATCGCATGCATTACAATGTCATTTGATTTGTATACGTCTGTGACAATATCATCGGCAATGTACCTGATCTTGTCAGATCTCGGAAACTAAGGACGGTTGGCTACGTACAGCGCAAAATAAATTATCTACCTATGTCCATGGTCTCTCGATAGTGCTTGGGTTGGCGACTATCGTCATAATGTGTTTGGCGGCTGGGGGTATCGTTGTCAGCCGAGGGCACCGCATCGAAACATTTTTGTCCTTTACTTTCCAACAACCTTGCGTGCCCCCCCTTACCCAACCCACAATGACCAGGATGGTAAAGTATGTTGGAATAACCCCCAGGACCCACACAATGTGAGGACACCCTCATCCAGAAGTTGGTTGACAACAGAGCTGTACATGTACATACATTACAGAAACACTTCACTGTTGCGGTCCTTGCAGCCACCAGAGGCGCCTTACCGTAATATAAAAAAAATGATTCTTACATAAAATCACGCAATTTATTGAATCTCCGTGGGAATTCATTGTCCTTCCCCTAGTTAGATTGTTCACCTCGGCTGAAGATGTGGAAACCTATCTGGATTATGACCTTTCCTGTGGTCACCAGCTTAACCGCTGCTCATAGCCACATTTTTGAGTGAGTTTTGTGATCTACTTTCGTTTTGTAATTGTTTTTAACCGTCAGTTGGGTTTTGTGCATTTAGGGTCTGCGGTGAAGTCCACACCTTCCACAGACCCCCGAACATCCAATGTAAACAACTGCGAGGGAGACGATCTGCGGTCGAGTGATTCATCAATGGGCCGCAATGGCGTCATCTTAAATTGTTCCTCGTTTGTCTTCCAAACTATCTGCAACAACTTTGGCATTGTCAGATAAAAATGAGGAATGCGCGCTCGTCCACTGACCCCCATATTGGGAGTCGCGAAGAAGAGGACATGTGATGAGGTGGTCTGCGGACTAGAGAGAGGCCAGGGGGATTTCTGTTCTTCTGTATGTGCCCTCGTAAAATGTGACACTGAGTACTTGGCATTTGAAGCCGGAACAAGCTCCCCTCCCCCCCTGGTATACGGTGTTAAATAGTCGAGGGAATTTCAGGTACTTACATGAGCTACTTGCAAAATGTGAGGCGTTTAGGTTGATGATTTTTTTTACCAGGTAAAAGTCCTTCGCCATAGCAGTGGTGCAGTGATTCATCAGCTGCGCGATGAACCCCCCCCCCCTCCCCGTGGCGTAAGTTTCAGTTCTTGGCCACGCCTAGCAGCATTGGCGACCAGCCCCGGGCACTGCTGCCACCTTTGCCAATCCGCACTGACAAGCTTGTTCACTTGTGGTTAAACAAATCCCATGATCAGCACTGCATGGGGGGGGGCCTCCATCCAACAGTGGATTGGCAGGCGATTGACAATTAGTGCATTGTTATGAGAAACCAGTTTGAGATCTTTGTCATGGGAGCCCTTGGGAGACTAATGTGGACCTGCTTTGCATTAGCATCACTACTCCCACGTGGGAGAGGTTTCTTGTTTTTAATTGAAAGCACAGCCCAAAAGACGAACTCTTACAGGTTCACACCAAGGCTGTTTGAGCTCGCTGGACTGAGTCATCCAACACAAGTGTGATGCTCAGGGAAATGAGATGTTTACTTTTGTAGTGAAATCCAATGGTTCAAGGGTGTGGCTGATATTGTGCCGCTATAGGCCACACCCTAGTGTGACTTCACCAGGGTGTGGCAGGCCCACATGATATATGTAGACGAGAGAACATATGAGTATAAAGTAAGGAAACCGCTTTCTCCCCAACACGTTCACACATTTGTATCTTCACGTGCTCATGCACTGTGCAGCTGCACATTGAGCCACGTGTGCAACCTCGAACCCTATGCATACCTGCGGCGAAAATCCCACACCTCCATTCGCAACTACGTCACGATGCATGGTTCACTGTAGGTCACTCGGGACACGTGGGAAAATGTCTAGGTGCATCATTTGTTTTGGCAGACCATTGTTATCCATTTTTTAAATTGCTCACATCCTTTGAATCCACAGATATTAGAAAGAATTGTGGGTTTGGTGGTCTGCAAATTGTTGGTTGAGCTGAGAAGAGGATGGCAGATAGGAGTTATAATCTTTCACCTTGTGTTACAACTATATTGCTTGCTTTGTGGTTTAATGCATTTCACCATCAGTCTCAAAAGTATTGTTTTGCTTTATGCAATATGCAACAATTGTGTTACTTCGCACAGTCCTTTTGGAAGAACATAACATACAATTAAAGTAAACTAAACGAAGTAAAGGGTTGTGCTTTTATCAGGCTAACCAGTGTTGATCTCAAGTTTTTATTTGCCACCATCTTCTCACCACTGCTGCAACAATTCAGCATCATAAATCTTAGCACATGTTTTGATTTTATTTTACAAACTCACTTGTGAATCATTTTCCGGTGTAAACCACACATGGTTTCCATTCTTAAGTATCTGTCGTGAATGTTGTGCGATGCTTTTCCATCGCATCTCCTTTGCAGCCCGTACTGTGCAAAATCCAGGCCGGGGGAGCGCTTGGGCCCTGCCCTTCACCCTTGCTTGGCGTTTCTGCCATGGGAACACGTGGAGAGAATGGGGATCACGAGGAGGGCTCCGAGGGCACGCACAGGACGGAGCAGTCGCCCGCGGCCGACCACGCCTCCACTTCCACGGAGCAACCATCCACCGGCCGGCCCGGTGGCTCCCCCGGTGCCGCCTCCTCGCGGACAGCTCAGCCGCAGCCCCAGCCGACGGCAGTTCACCCTCGCAAGAAGCGTCCCGAGGATTTCAAGTTCGGCAAGATTCTTGGCGAGGGATCTTTCTCCACGGTCAGTCTCTGGGGTAGACTAGCACCGTGGACTGTGAGCGACGCAGAAAATGAAAACGCACGTGGCGGTGCCAAAGGGGTTGAATGTCCTTGATCGTTGCGAGAGGGATCCTCCTATTTAGACAAAGAATCGCAACTATGGGCGGTAAAGAAAAATACATAAAATGAAACGATACGATTGACGACATTTGTAATGTGCTGAATGTTCTGAATATTGTGTTCTCGTAAAAACAACATTTGTATGCCAGCCTTTAAATAGTAGATGACTGTTTTTGCAGTGGTAGAGATGCACAAATCCCAAAAAATGCACCTGTCGTTTAGAAGAAGGTCCATTTCCCAAAACAGCCTATGATTATATATATATCTGTTATAAGGCAGTGGTATTGACAAATGTGGTTAGTCTTCTTGTTTCTTTCGGTAAAGTCACGTAGAAGGGAAGTAATAAAATAATAAAAATAAAACATAATAAAACAATTCTCACGACGTTTCGGCTACAACGCAAGCAGCCGTCTTCAGGTGAAGAATGAGACACTACCAAACTAGGAGCTTATATATAAGCTGCATTGGGGGTTGAAGAGCGCCTTAACAAAAAGAATGTGCATGTGAAGAGGAATTTAGCATATTCATGGAAAATGCGTAGGCGTTGGGCGGGGGGGTGTCAAAGTCATATTATGCCCATGCATTATGCAGGATCAACAGCAACCAAGGGGGGTGCAGGGATTAGCAGTAACAAAGGAAAGGAATGTTAATGATATGTAGCTGCAGTTACTCAACAACCACGTAGAAAACTAAAGTATAAACTACATAAAAAACTAAAGTATAAACTGCATCGCACCATCAGTATACTTACTATACTCTATAATAAGCTGAGTTACTAACAGCAAGTAATACATTACAATTCTACCTCGTAAAAATTCTATAATATGCTTCCATCTAAACCTTATTCTCTTATATCACACGAGCATATACCGTACTATATACTGCCATAGATAAACCCAACATTAAATTATATACTGTATTGCTGTAAACCAACCTATATCTTATACATTTAATATAACACTATGTATTATTCTACACACCCTAATGTGTATCGAAATGGTTTATTACGTCCTTCCAATGATTGCTGAGCCAGAATCCATCTTCTCGGTTAAAATTGTCTCTGTGTTTGTATATGTGGATCGCCTCATGAACGAATCTCTCATGATAGCCAGATGGCTTGCAGAGAACCTCTGTCTTGGAGAAGTCGATATCATGTGAGCCCACTGAGTTGTAACAGTGATCTGCCACGGCTGAGGTGTTTGTCCTACCGTGTTTCAGGTCAGCTTTATGTTCACGGATGCGGTCCGAGACATGTCGTTTGGTTTCCCCAATGTAACTGCTACCACAGAGGCAACTTAGTTTGTAGACGCCAGGGTACTGTATGTCTGGAACCACATCTTTTACAGACGGTACCAGATCACGGATTTTATGTACTGTGTTGAATCGGACCTGGATCTTGTGTTTAATCAGGATTTTGGAGATCTTTTTTGTGACTCCAGCAATGTAGGGTAAGGTGATGGTCTTGAAAGGCTCCTCAACAGGATCCTTCTTGATGGTTGGAGTGATGGCTTTGCGGATTGTATAGTCGGAGTAACCATTTGCCTTAAGAGCTTGGCGTACGTGTTTGAGTTCACTGGAAATGTGTTCATGGTCGGAGATGCATTGGGCTCTATGATATAGAGTCTTGATGAGGGAATTCTTCTGGGATGGATGGTGGTGGGAATCCGGTTTTAGATAAGCATCCGTGTGGGTGGCTTTCCTGTAGACAGAGTGGCTCATTGAACCATCAGGTCTCCTTTTGATTAGGACATCCAAAAAGGGTAGCTTGCCATCATTTTCGACTTCCATGGTGAATCTGATGGCTGGGTGTATGGAATTGATGTGGTCGAGAAATTGGTCTAGAGCAGGCCGGCCATGTGGCCAGATGACAAAAGTGTCGTCTACGTACCTCTTCCATAAGGTCGGGCGTAGAGTGGCAGTCTGGATAGCGTCCGTCTCAAATTTCTCCATGAAGATGTTGGCTACAACCGGAGATAGGGGGGAGCCCATTGGGGTGCCCTCAATTTGCTTGTAGAAGGTTCCATTCCAGGTGAAGTATGTATTGGTTAAGCAGTGTTTCACCAGGGGGGGTACCCCAGCATTCAGTCCTTGATGAACCAAGTCTTCAATGATTGCGATGGTGTCAGGCACAGGTACCTTGGTGAACAAGGAAACCACATCAAAACTGACAAGCAGGTCGTCTGGGGACAGGGCAATCCCCTTGATTGTCGATACCAAGTCAGTAGAGTTTAGTACTGCAGAGGTGGTTTTTCCAGTGAAAGGCCGTAGGATTTCGGACAAAAAACGAGCCAGTTTGTAAGTGGGGGAGTTGATAGTAGAGACAATGGGACGAAGAGGTGTATCTTCTTTATGTATCTTTGGCAAGCCGTACAATCTTGGTGGTCTGGCTGCAGAAGGTTTCAACGAGAACTGTTTGGTCTGATCAATTAATGCGGTTGAAGCAGAAATGATGTTGTTGGTTTTGGAGACGAGGCTGTTGGTGGGGTCTCTTTTTATTTTTGTATAGCTGCCATCGTTTAATAGTTCTTGAATTTTGTTGTTGTATTCTATTTTGTCCATGATGACAGTGGCATTGCCTTTGTCGGCTGAGAGGATGACAATGTCATCCCTCTTTTTTAATTGAGCTAATTCAAAACGCTCCTGTGGTTCCAGACATACAGTACCCTGGCGTCTACAAACTAAGTTGCCTCTGTGGTAGCAGTTACATTGGGGAAACCAAACGACATGTCTCGGACCGCATCCGTGAACATAAAGCTGACCTGAAACACGGTAGGACAAACACCTCAGCCGTGGCAGATCACTGTTACAACTCAGTGGGCTCACATGATATCGACTTCTCCAAGACAGAGGTTCTCTGCAAGCCATCTGGCTATCATGAGAGATTCGTTCATGAGGCGATCCACATATACAAACACAGAGACAATTTTAACCGAGAAGATGGATTCTGGCTCAGCAATCATTGGAAGGACGTAATAAACCATTTCGATACACATTAGGGTGTGTAGAATAATACATAGTGTTATATTAAATGTATAAGATATAGGTTGGTTTACAGCAATACAGTATATAATTTAATGTTGGGTTTATCTATGGCAGTATATAGTACGGTATATGCTCGTGTGATATAAGAGAATAAGGTTTAGATGGAAGCATATTATAGAATTTTTACGAGGTAGAATTGTAATGTATTACTTGCTGTTAGTAACTCAGCTTATTATAGAGTATAGTAAGTATACTGATGGTGCGATGCAGTTTATACTTTAGTTTTTTATGTAGTTTATACTTTAGTTTTCTACGTGGTTGTTGAGTAACTGCAGCTACATATCATTAACATTCCTTTCCTTTGTTACTGCTAATCCCTGCACCCCCCTTGGTTGCTGTTGATCCTGCATAATGCATGGGCATAATATGACTTTGACACCCCCCCGCCCAACGCCTACGCATTTTCCATGAATATGCTAAATTCCTCTTCACATGCACATTCTTTTTGTTAAGGCGCTCTTCAACCCCCAATGCAGCTTATATATAAGCTCCTAGTTTGGTAGTGTCTCATTCTTCACCTGAAGACGGCTGCTTGCGTTGTAGCCGAAACGTCGTGAGAATTGTTTTATTATGTTTTATTTTTATTATTTTATTACTTCCCTTCTACGTGACTTTACCGAAAGAAACAAGAAGATGAATCCCTGCAGTCACGAAAGCTTTAAATCGAAATTTAAATGTGGTTAGCTTTTATTTGTTCTGGTGCGCATTACACTTCTCGCTTGGAAAATAGCTGTCTGTGAATGGATTCTAATATAAATTAAATAATCAAGGTTATTCCCAGTGTATGCCTAAAGCCATTGACTACAGCTCTGCTCGCCTTTTGTTCTCTTGCAGGTGGTGCTTGCTAAGGAGGTGGCAACTGGAAAAGATTATGCCAGTAAGCAAAGACACGCATGCCAATTATCATGAAAAAAATCCCTTAATGTGCAGTTGGTTAAAATATTACGTAAGCCATGCATACACACTTTTAATTTTAGTTGTGCATTGGGAAAGGGAGACTTTTTTTCCATGGAATATTTACATGGATACTTCTCATCCACATAATCTTCTGCATCTTAGTGTTTAGCACTCTATTGGTGACTTGGAAAGGCCTTCAACTAGCAATGGATTCATCATAGCCGACTATGATGAAGAGAGCTGCATTACACCCACGATATATGCTGTCTGCTGTCGTATGATATGTTGCTGGTCCAGTGACTTGTCACGAAAGCTTATTTTACAAAATGTATCGTTTTTTTTTTACTCAATTTGCATTAAATCCCTTCCTGGATTTTCCCTCTTACCAATTAGGAAGTCGTGGGTTCTATTCCATCCCTGACAACTGTAGGTTTGCAGTCTGCATGTTCTCCATGTGGTCACGTCTATTTTTCTCTAGGTCCTCCGGTTTTTCAAACCACATTTAGAAACACGCGTTTTAGAGTCTTTGGCCGCTCTATATTTGCGTGTGATGAACCGCTACGTTCAGCTTGCCGTTTGTGGCCAGCTCGCTTCTGAAAAAGAGCTACATAACTTCATGGGCCTTCCCTGGTCAAATGAAATTGTTGCATTTTAAAAGTTTTTTTAGACGTTATAAGGTTACCCTTATTAACAACTTTAATTTATGTTTTCGCAGTTAAAATCTTGGAGAAGCGACACATTATAAAGGAGAAGAAGGTGCCCTACGTGAATCGAGAGAAAGAGGTGCTTTCCCGGCTGAACCACCCATTCTTCGTCAAGCTCTTCTTCACCTTCCAGGACGAGGAGAAGCTCTGTATCCCCTCTGCGCCTGCCTGTTTGTTAATGTGACGCCGACCTCTGATGTCGATAATTGGGATAGTTCATGACTTGAAAAATCAGGTTGCAGTGGTGGCGTGGTAGTATAAACACGCCGCACCATGAACCCAGCCAACTTCGTTCGATTCCCAGCCATGGTTAGCGTTGATATGAACCAATTCTGGCCCCATCCTTCAGCAGTCTGTGTTGACAAGCGTCGTGAAGTTTTGTCAAACAACCCTCCAAGACTAACGCTGTTTGGGGAACCCTTCATCCAGCAGTAGATTGGCAAAAGTGTGTAAATGAATACAACTACCACCATACCACCTTTTAGTCTTTGCATTCAAATGTGGACTTCTCAATGTGTGTCTTATCCAGAGACTGGTTATTTGGGGTTTTCCGTGTCAAAGAAAGCCTTACATAGTTGCTCTAAAAATAATTGAAGAGGGCATGAGAGACTCCACCCACTGAATAACTCGTTAGTTGCACAATCAAACGCTATTTATTGCAATTGTGCATCGTGATTGCAATCGCCCATATATGATGCAGAAAACTTTATATCCGTTGGATACATTGCAAGTAGTCTAGTAGGTCACATGCAAACGGTGCGCAGTACATTACACCCATGGCCACTGAGGTTTTCACGGAGCTGAGATTGCGGGCTGAAGGAAGCGTGGCTGCCATCCTCTCAGCCGCATATCTCTATGGGAAAACGTATTTCTGAGTCTCTGACACAGCAACATTCCCTGACCATAATCAGTCAGCCCGTGCCTGTTTTTAGTATTTTTAGTACATGGATGCCTTTCACGGCGACATATCTTGCCTGTGACGTAATGCTCATGTCTCAGAAGGAACTTAAAAATACTTAAACTAGGGGGTGGAGACTTTTTTTCTTCTGTTAATATTAAGACAATTAGTGGCACCCAATTGTAATCTTCTCATTTGTTTGCACTGGTTGTAGAGTGCACAATGTTACATCTTTTAAATGGGACTATAACTTGGCGAACTGAGGCAGGCAAGAATGTATTCCTTGAATGGAGTTACAAAACCGAGACGGTCAATTTGCAGGGAGAGGTGTTAATCCTTACATGCCTAATAATAACGGAGACCCTTAAGAATCTCCACCGTAGACTAAGTAGTTATTATGAAATTGCCATCATGCGTGACTAACCGTGACCACGAAAAAGGTGCCACTCTTAAGGTTTTCGCTCAGGACAGCCTGATGGTAAAGTGGACCCCTCGGTATTTTGCCTCGTGCAGTGAACTTAACTTGAGCTTCGCAGACTTTGGGTTGAGCTACTGCCAAGAATGGAGAGATGCTGAAATACATCCGCAAGCACCGTTCTTTTGACGAGAACTGCACTCGATTCTACTCGGCCCAAATTGTGTCATCCCTGGAACATTTACACAGCCTCGGCATCATACACAGGTGAGAGCCCTTACCTCAGCATGGTCAGCAGGTGTGCATGGGACACGGCTGCTGTTTCCTCGTGTGTAGCTAGGGACATTAGCTAAACATCACAATCCGGGATATGTAACCAACTCAGTCCTGTCAATCACCATATTGTGTTTGCACAATCCTGTAAAATGACTTCATAATCACAGTCTTGTGGTGGCGATTGTTGTGTTGGTGATGGATACGAAAGTTTGGTGGCGCGCACAGGCTCTGTGCTAGTGGTATAATAACATCGATTAATATTGATTCTTGTAATACGTGTTACGTGCATCGATTTGTTTGTAAGAATCGATGTTTGACGATACAGTTTGTTCTTATGTTAGCGTCTTAATGTGATCACATCACAACTATGTCTCGACACAGTTTGTAAATATATTTCATTGGTTCACCTGACCCCCCACCCCTGGCCACCAAACATTCACTACTACAATGTAAAAAAAAATTTTGTTCTAGAATCGTTAACCTGAATTGCAACAATCCGTTGAATCCTGAGGGTGTGAATTGTGAGAATACTAATGGGTTGCCTTTTGTAACATTTTTATTTATTATGCACGGTGTTAGCTTCAGTCTTGTTTGACTTTATAAATCGTGAAGAAGAGAAGCTCCAAACAATTACGAATTATGTAAATAACTAATTAACAAGCTGCATATTACCCTGGTCATAGATCATTTGCTGAGCGTTTAAAATAATTATTGTTGCATATGTTTACTTGTATCATTAAATACGTTTTATTTGTGTGTGTGTGTGTTTTAGGGATTTAAAACCAGAAAATATCCTTCTGAATGAAGACATGCATATCCAGATCACTGATTTTGGCACCGCTAAAATCCTATCTGATAACAGCAAGCATGGTGAGAAATGTGACTAAATCTTGGGTTTTGGAAAGTAAACTAGTTAGAAACATTTGATATTTTGTTCACGAGACATTTTGTTAAACACCTCGCCTCTAAGTTTACGTAAATTAGTGGACACACTGAGTTGCCTCCAAAGAATCTATACCATGTCAAAGAACGGAACAATTAGCAAGGTTGTCTACGTACAGTGTGAAAGAAGTTCAACAAACATATATATATATAACTCTGGGTTTCAGCCGCCCTTTCATAAGTCAGGTTCTAGAATGTAGTGAGTTTATGGTTTTAGGCCTGTCACCAATGACTGCACAATAAACATAAGACTTTGGTTTGGTTGGCGTGTAGCAAACGCTTTTTACAGGGCGTTAAAAAAGCTGCGACCCTCGTGGGTAAAGAGGCCTACTCAAATTAATGACTTTACAAGTCTGTGACACATTTTGGGGCCATTCTCTTAAACAAGGTGGTGCACTGCCTACTTAGATTTTATGAATGAAATATATTTGTCTCTTGGTGTGTCGTCGATAGCACAATTGTATTGTAATTGGGGGGGAAATAAACCAAAAATCACAAACCGCGAGTACAAAACTTAACTCCAGTTTTGTTCACCGTATGATCAACCGCAAGTGCCAGCTCTGAAAAGCACAGTCTGTTGTACAATTCATTGGTTCTATAGGTGCGATCATCCACAATTTTGAACTTAAAAATAAAAAGATTAAAATATAAACCAATGTTTACCTTGTACTTGGGCAGTTAGTGAATCTGACTTTCGCACTGATTTAGTTTGCTGTACGGGCAACTGACCGTTGCAGAATTCGTCGTTTAAACACTCGCGGAATGGTTTTGCATTGTACGTTGCCCGTTGTAAACCGTGTTGTACTTTTGCCCGTCCCCGCCCTGCAGCCCGGGCAAACTCGTTTGTGGGTACGGCTCAGTACGTGTCCCCAGAGCTGCTCACCGAGAAGTCCGCCTGCAAGAGGTGAGCCCACCACAGTGGCTTAGCAATGCCTTGCGGTCACTGGAGGAGAGGCATAATGAGAGCGGCTTGAGTAATCCTTAGAGATAATCTCTCGATGCCATCCAAGTGGTTCGTCGTGTTTTATTACTGCGTTTCTAGATGTATTGAATGCCTAACATGTTTGCTCGATAAAGTTCGTGTTTTTTTGTGTCGAATGCAATGTACACTTATGTATTCGTTGAGATATATTTCTCTTTGTCTCTTAGATTAAGATGAGACATGGCTCATTATATTTAGACAGACATAGCAGTTCAGTTTCATTTATTTGGAAATAACCCTGTGAGCCATTCGGCTCTTGATTCGGGTGCAACCGCAACAAACAATAAAATTACAAGATACATAAAAAATTGACTGTACGCATATTGAAACATCCCTTACAAAACCAATAAAATCTTCCAGAAAAAGCACCATTTGTTTATGCTGCGTACAAAAATGTGCAAAAAAAAAAATCGCATTTTGATGTTAGATCACTATAACAATACAATCTAGATTAAAATTTAAGTATAACTCTATGCTACATTAAAAAAATCTGGCTAAACTAAACCTTTCACCTCTGTCCACCCAGCAGTAATAAATGTGCACGCCTACGTGAAGTTGCTCGCATATTTTACTCCCTATTCACCAACTCAGTCACCAGCGTGGTGATGTATGCACAAATGTCCCCCACAACTGACACGATGAGGAGAGGTCTCATTCGGCAGTGGGGGTTTACAAAATGCTTTTAAACTATTACCGTGTTTTTCCAGTCAACTCTTGATAATTATCGGGGGGTGGGGGGTTGGGCATGGCCCGAATATAAAAAAAGAATCCACAGGATAATGCAAAACACATGTAAATTAGGCTTCGCAAACGTTTACTGTGTAACTACGTAGAATGGGGGTTAAGATGTCTTCGTAGGGCATGCCACCTGTTTTTCTTGCTTCCGAAAGCAATCGACTGGCCAACTTGTTTTGTGGTCACATGTGCCACTAAGTCACTGACCCTCTATGAATGAGGAGCAACCCCAGTAAAGATTGTATGCAATTATTTTTTCACAAGCACGGTTAATCAGCAACCCATATAATCTGCCCGCGGATAATTGAGAGCTAACTGTTAATTATTTTTCAGTGCAAGAATCGAGTTTTTTTTTGCCCCTGTGCTGCACGTTGAATGGATAGCGCCCACAAGGCAGTGTTTCTATGAATTCATCACAAACGATATCAGAAATAATCGATCATTGTACACGCTATTCGATGCTTGTAGTCCTGAACATTTGGTTTGATTTTAATGTGTGAATACGTTTATGCCAAATTACGACATTTGCCTTTCAATTGGCTTGATAAACGTTCGTGTTGATCCCAATCCTATAGTTCAACGGCATTCATAGTAGCCTTTGCCAATCCTGATTGCGTCGCTTTTTACGGAATGCTTTAGTGGTGGGGGGCAGGAAGTGTGATGTGGAAGAAGGTTGTGAGATTTAAAAAAACCTAAATTTAGACTTCAATTGCTTTTTTAAGATGCTTGTGGAAAATAGTCCCGAGAGCCATGGGAAATATGCGTGGGCAAATAGACCTATTATTTGGAGAGAAAGAAACCCATTCAAGTGTGATAAGGGTCTATCCTTGACGGGCAAATAATCTACCTTGTGTCTTTATGCTGCTTAATTTGGTTTATGCATGTTGCCCGGGACTGAACAGCCCAGGCTGATTGATGTACTTTGCTGAGTAATCTTTGCTCTCTCACTTTGCTTGCAGTTCTGACCTCTGGGCACTTGGTTGTATCATCTACCAGCTGGTAGCTGGTCTGCCTCCCTTTCGTGCCCCGTAAGTTGCCACCCCCACCGGGTGTCTGCACTTCTGACTTTTAACAGTGAATTAGATTTAGACCAATTCACTCTGCTGTTTTTATCAGCCGATAACCTATTCATACCGAACAATTTCAGTGGAGATCGAAATGCACCCCCCTCCCTTTAGTATCAGTTATAGAGCATTACCGATGTATGTTGTTATCGTAAAATGTGAAATGCTAGATTGATATTTGTTATCCCCTGGCGTGTGGATGAAATTGGACAAACATCTCAATACAAAACTCATGAAAAAGAGTGAGGCTTGGTGAAGCTTTACTGGATACATATGTTACTTTATTAGTATTTATTATAGAGTGCACCAAATATATTGTGTGTCTCCATGATGTAAATAAGCATTGCCTTCCCCATCTCTGAGATCATGAGTTAATTAGACAGCTTCCTATCTCCTGTGTAAATGGATTAAACACATTGGTTGCAGTGCACTGTCCTATCTTGGGTGAGATTTCATCATTAATTTGGAACGTGTGTCTTGGTTGTTTTGTTCTCAGCAATGAATATTTAATCTTCCAGAAGATCATCAAGTTGGAGTATGAGTTTCCAGAGAAATTTTTCCCAAAAGCAAAGGATCTAGTGGAGAAGCTGCTGGTACGGACGGCCATGCCAGACTATTTTGTTATATACATTGACGCTATTCTACAGATAAAATACTTTCCTAGTAGACCTACCCCATTACATTGCCATATGAATGAGAAATACAAATGTAATGATATATGTGGTATGTTATCTGTTTTACACAGGACTAGGATGGTAGCTGTGTTTGTCTGGTTTCCCCACAGTGAATGTGTGTACATGTTGGTTTCTCTTTGTGCAAATAGGGTTATATAATTACTTGTGTAAATCTGCATAGTTATTGGTGTTTATCAGCGCCAGTGTGCTTTAGTACTTGCACATCTGGGCATGTGTAGCAGTGTATTTGTAGTCTTGTTATTGTATGCGTGTTGTAACGTTTGTGTGTAGTTTCCACGAGCACGTTCGAGTGCGTGTAAGCTGACTTGGCCTTAATCTGTGCTCAGGTCAATACTGCAAACAGCCGAGCTAGGCTGACGCAGGGATATTTGTGTTGTTTTGCACCCGGGCTTTTTCCTGTGTGCTACTGATTTACCTGTTTTTGACACAGCCTTCTGACTAGGCTTCCCATCATATGACAATACTACGATGTTTTTGTATGACATAAGAGCCACAATAATTGTTATTCCTATTGAGAAATATTGTCACATGATTAGCGTTTCTCACTTTGTTAATGTTTTCAAATATTTAACAAGACAGTATTAAATTACTACACTTGAAGTTGATAATAATAATTACATTTCTAAACAACATTTTTCACACATAAAATGAGTGCTTTATAAAAAATAATTCCAGATAAATTGTTGTTGGTTATAACGTCATTATATTCTGACAACATTGCATTTCACATAAGGGTTATAGATTGCAAAGTTACTCAAACTTATCGCAGGCTTATTTTGAGTCCAGTGGAATAACTTTAAAAGCAATATGTTTTTTTAACTTGAAGTACATCACAGCACGTAGACAGGACTACGTGGCAACAAAGTAACGGGAAATTTACATCGCTATAGTTTGATATTTTACATCGTATGTCGTCCGTGACGACGTCGTGGCAATACCCAACCTCTTAACGCCGCTGCGGCGCGTGCTTTAGGTGAGTGACCCAATGCAGCGACTGGGCTGCGACGAGTGCGGAGGGTACCCGCCTCTCAAGAGCCACCCCTTCTTCTCGGAGATCAGCTGGGACGACCTCCACCTGCAGACCCCGCCCAAGCTCACCGCCTACCTGCCCGCCATGACGGAGGACGATGAGGATTGTTACGGCAATGTACGCCGTTTGTTAGGACTTTGCAACTGGTTGCTACTGCTGCTGCCCGTTGTTTGTTGTTGTTGTTGTTCTTGTTTCTGCAATTTTATAGCAAAGCTGCAATCCTGGTGCTTTATGTGTTGTCATAGGAAAGGCAATAGTTGAGTGATTTCTACTTTGCAGTTCTTGACGCAGTTTTGTTTTGAATCTTTACACGGTGGGCAGCAGAGGGCAGTGCGGCAACATCCATTGGTGCAGTGTACTTCGGTGCGTCCACGTCAATCCAACCTACTTTCACCAATTTGAACCACTTGTGGTGAAGTTTGGTCAAATAATACCCTTACGGAGGGGAAGTGTGACTGGGGGCTTAGAAATCCTTCGTTGGTAGAGCAAAGAGTGTGCAGAGCGGAGTAAAGTAAGATGAAAGGCGGGATGGGGGAGGGTAGGTTGAGACGAGTCCATTGAGAATCTCTCGTTTATTCCACTCCGTCTTATTGAATCCTGCAGTGACTAATTTTGATAATCTAAACTAGCCTTGCCAGCCTATTTGGTCATTTCACTTGACCTCTTCATTCAGCCGGTCTCTCTCCTGCCTCCCTAATCTACCTCGTTCAGTACGACGACCTGCTCAGCGGTTTCGGCAACATGCAAGTGGAGGAGACTCAACCCATCCCCATCCCCTCTGTGGCACGGGTGCCTTCGAGCGGCGGCAGCAGCGGCGGCGGCAGCTACCGGGATGTGGGCGTGTCGCCCGGAGCAGGCGGGCGCGCAGAGAGGGAGGCCGGCTCGCTGGGTGTGTCGCCACGCGACGGAGAGAGGGTGCGCACCGGCGGCGTGGAGCAGTACATCCTGGAGAACGAGGATGAGCACTCGCTGGAGCTCGACTTCAACCTGGCACTCTCGCAGGACGACCGCAAGCTGCTGCTGAACAAGCAGGCCCGCGCCAACCCATGGTACCGTTTGTTCCGATGTAGACACCACGGTGGAGAGTGAGGCTTAGATTACGGCGAGTTTGGGGACTAACACGATTTGGATTTCCATATTTTTAAACACAATTTTGGATGGGAATTTTCTTCACATTTTTGGATCGTTTACATTTTATCATTATTTAATATGTCTTAATGCTAATGAAAGGGATCTCCACCCGATGCCGCTGTTGGTGGGGAAACGCATGTGACAACCATGCATGTGTGACACCTTTGGATCCGTCTGAAACAAAAAAATCTGAAATTTCGTATATTGGCCCTATTTTAATATTGCCGACTGCTGATGCATGTAGCTGTCGCCACACTGCCAAGGTTAGTGTGTGTCCTAGCAAGTCATTTGGGCACGTAACACCTCACCTACCTGGCGATTGTTTCTCCCCATTTGATCATCTAATTTTTGCAGATTTGATTGCTACATTAGCCTAAATGTAATCTTATCCGAAAAATGTTTCTCACGTGTACGGTTTGATGAGTGTTTTGTGAGTGTAAGCATTGATTTTAATCTGGATCGATGCATTGTTGCGTGCCTAAAGTAAATTAGAAATTGACAACTCAACTTTTAGTTGGCTATATGGCACATCGCAGTGGTGTGCACTTTCTGGAATTATTTGAATTTTCCCATGGATATGGAGAAAGTACGTTTATTCTGCATTCTACTTAGACCTTGCTGATTTCTACTGTCCCCGTTGTGTCCGTATCTAGTGGGTTCAACTCAGTCGCAGACGTAGACTTTGGAGGCAGCGCATTTATTTAGTTCCAACACGGGGTTAACTTCCCCTTAACACAACAACAACAATCTAGGCTGGTGACTACCCGGTTAACTACACTAGTTACCACATAACTGTTACTCTGGACCCGGGACCAACAGCATCTGCCCGGGTCCACGTGCTGGAAGGCTCGTAGAACTGAGATCGGAGACGAAGGGTCCCTCTCGGGACTCTGCTTAGATTCTCTGCGGCGTGGCCGGTTCCGCCCTTGGCCACACCCCCCTTCCAGAACCATCGGGAATGACCCGGGTCCCAATCACATGACCCAGCCCCCTCTTGGGGGGCCCCCCTGCCATCTTAACTGGTCACGTGTCCTCCATGGTCAACCAGAGTGCCATGGCCTCACACGACCCCTTCTCCTTGGGTCGGCACCCACACACACCGTGTCCTG
Source organism: Lethenteron reissneri (assembly GCF_015708825.2). NCBI lineage: Eukaryota > Metazoa > Chordata > Hyperoartia > Petromyzontiformes > Petromyzontidae > Lethenteron > Lethenteron reissneri. The sequence continues at coordinate 13,140,187 of NC_083781.1, forward strand.
TAGGGCCGGTACTGCACTTCCAGCATGGTGCCATCCAGCGATGTCACTACACATACATGCAAGAAGCCTGCACTCGGAAGGAATGAGCACCTGTGGTTAACGCAATTGACCAACAGGAGATGTAGTTCAATAAAGTATGTGGTGTGTGACTGGAAAATGAGTGATCCAGGCGAAAACTAAGAAGCAGTCAATTAAATAAGCCTCGTACATTATACAGTTTCTCTCGATCAGCCGTTTATGACCCTTAAGTGGTGTTTACGGGCAATTTTTTTTACCTGTGACACCCAGGGAAGGAGAGTAAAATGAAGGCGATAACGTACGGGTGAAAAAAACGGGAAAGGAAAGAGAAGAGCGAGAATCAGAAATATAAAAATGGGGAGCAAAGGGTCAGGAAAGATGAGGATAGGGAGGGCCGCATCGCTGCACAGAGCAGCGTCTGTTTCCACAGGGGGCGATGTGGGGAGGGGAAGGATTCAGATTGGGGTTGTCCACGTGATTTAGGGGAGGCTTGAGTTATGATGACATATCTTGATTTGTGTTATGTATTTCACACAGGCACCCATTTGTGGAGAATAACCTCATCTTCAAAATGGGCCCAGTGGACAAAAGAAAAGTAAGTGATCTTAGAAGCACCACTGGTGTACTGTGCTTGTTTCAATCGGCTCTCTTAGTTCCATTGGATATTTTGTTTGCAGTGTTATGCCACTGCAGATGATCCCCACTCACCCACTGATCTGGGCTGGCCCTCGCTGCTGTAAACTGTGACGTTTCATGCCAGCCACCTGTAAGGTGTGAACTGTAGCTGTTATAATAGTTTTATTGGCCTTTTTAATTTCAAATTCAGTTAACTTTTAATGGTTTGTATATTTAATTATGCTTGTTAAAACAATTGTTATTTTTACTGAGGACCTTTATGTGCAATGAAGTAGGGCCATTCCCTAAAACGTTGTCGATTGAACAACGTTTCTATGAAAGCAGTGTTATTGACGAATGTTGACTTGTTTGTTTGTTAATTTTACTTGTGCAACACTGCCAACGCAGCATCACGACGTAATTTATCCAGGAAGGACTTGCCGAGTCTAAACATTTCTTACGCAGGCTGTTGCATCGGGTGATTTGTCCACTTCCACCTTACGAGTGTTATCCTTGTTGGAGCAAACAAATTTCATCATCTTACAATGCACCCCAATTTCTGATCTCAAGTTCAAGTTCATTTATTAGGTATAACCCTGTGAGCCATTCGGCTCTTGAATCGGGTGCAACCGCAACAAACAAAAACATGAGCAAAAACATCTTAAAGTGAAGATGTAACTGAGTGCAAACAGAAAATCCAAAAAAAGACAGCAAAATATTGTAGAAAAAGCACCGTACACCAACACTGTGTGCAAAAATCCCAGTGGGATGCAAGTCAAACAACAACAACCACAAGACAACTTAGATTAAGGCCATTAGTCTCTGTACTACAACAAAGAATAGGATAGCAGGAGTGGAGTATGCATTTTTACGCACACCTTTAAATTGACTATCTGAATGCAAAGCGAGTCGTTTGGTATACCCCGCGTAAACATCTGTTCCAAGCAATGGCATTCGTGTGCACGTCTGTTGAGTGTGCCGCTGTGTCTGTGCCGCCCAGGGCCTGTTTGCCCGCCGGAGGCAGCTGCTGCTCACGGAAGGGCCTCACCTCTACTACGTGGACCCTGTGAACAAGGTCCTGAAGGGCGAGATCCCCTGGTCCCGCGAGCTGCGACCCGAAGCCAAGAACTTTAAGACTTTCTTCGTACACACAGTACGTCCTTGAGCATCACCCGAGCATGACCGGCTTATAATGGCTTAAAATGTTCAGAACAAGTTCAAACCGAGTTTAAATTAATTTTCTGATGCAGTTGACTAGCAAGAGCATACAAAACTCCCAGTCGTATATATGTATGTCGAACTTATTCCGTGCTGTACGTAGCCAAGCACGCTTATCGGAGGTACATTTATGCTTTACGCCGTGTATGTGCGTTTGCACACAGTCCACGGTGTTCACTGCGTTATTGTGTGTGTGCACGTGGCCACAGCATGCCTCGGGTACGTACGCTGTACACACGCACACACGTGCGTGTACACACCGTTAGGTCTGCGCGCAATACACATCTACAGTCGCCTCCCAGCAATTCCACACATCTGCGCTGCGTCACAATTCTAAGGTCTTAAATATATATCCTGGTTTTGGGGTTAACTTGACCCATTATTTATCCCACTAGGGTGAATAAAATGAGTATCTGTTTGTGGAATGCTATCAGTGGTTGTGGCTTCTGCCACGTGGATGTGAAATGTGCACCACTGGCTCTCACAGCCAGCGGGTGAAGGGGAATGCTGCTCCAATGCTTGTTTGAGCAGGGAGATTTTTTGTCGAACAATCATCGTCAGCAGCCATAATCAATCCACTGCTTAATTGGCCATATTCACAACTTTACCCAATGTGTTAGCGAATGTGGGTTATCAAATTGCGTGAAAACGAATGGCTCAAGGAACTAATGCTCTGCATTGGAGCACAGTTGGTATCGCACAGATTATGCTGCTGATTATTGGCCCTCCCACGTAACCATAAACCAAACGGTTACACTACACTAACAAGCACCACAATACCAATTGTTACACTTTCTCACTCGGATGACAGATGGCAAAGTTCGATAAAGCACATATGATTGAGGAACTAATCTGCATGATTATATTTGCTGGCGTAACAATATAAATGGAAGATGCACAAATATATGTCCGCACAATGCAGCTCATTATTGCAGGCTGAGATTCAATGCAAATACATAAATAAGCAATGCTTTTTAAAATAATTTAAACAACATTTCTACCTATTTGAATAAAAAGATCCCCCGTATAGCCTTAACAGACTGTCGGGGCAAGTGCTGTTAGCGAGCACCTATAAAGGCCGGCACAGCACACGAGGGGGAGGGTGGCCAACACCACGCCCGGCCGCCTTTGTCTCCCTAGTGGCGATGTTTACACACTGCACCAGGTACTCATTTAAGGCCGAGTCGACCTAGGGGAGGCCCAGGACCGGTTCAGATAATCGTCACTGGTGTTTGCCGTGAGCGGGAATCGAACCCGGGTCGCCGGGTTCGTAGTGCAGCGTGCCAACCGCTATTGCAGGCTGAGATTCAATGCAAATACATAATAAGCAATGCTTTTTCAAATAATTTAAACAACATCTCTACCTATTTGAATAAAGACATGCAGACACCCACATTGTTCGTCTTTAGACAGTGTTGCACAAAATCAAGGACGGTTTACTGGCCCTTCAGGCAAATTAACCATCAAAGGAAGCCGCAATGTTTAGCCTAATCCAACTCCTCACCTCTTTCCAGGGAAGCCATTAGCTAGCCTCGTTGGGTTTATGACCCAGAGTGCTCCGGTTTAATCAATATACATGTACTTTTAGCACTGTAACGAGAGCCATCTTAGTGTTCCTGTTACTGCCTTTGTAAATAAAAGCTGTGCGTGTGTGTGTACCTTTCAGCCGAACCGAACCTACTACCTGATGGACCCACGTTGCAATGCCCACACCTGGTGCAAGAAGATTGAAGAGGTTTGGAAAAGAACCTACAAAAACCACCAAAAGCAGAGCAGCAAATGAAGGGCAAATGTGCTTGTGGATGGCCGTGTGTATGTCTAAGTGGCTGCCACACACGTACGTGCACGCTCCCTCTGGGAGGGCCATTAGGACACGGAGTTGAAGATTTTGACCTCAGACTTTCTGCAATCACTGTCCATTACCTCCAAACAGGAGCATGGAGCATACGTGTAATGTACACCGTGGGCTTTGAGCTTACTCTGTCCTGTGGTGCGAGCTTGTATGACTAATATCTGTAAAACACTTAACAGTTTGAGACTGCCTGTTGTGGCCAGACATTGATAGCGACTGTCTCTTGTTTCACTGTGCACACCAGACCCTTGCTGTGCACCCACACACTCAGCTGCACCGGGGAGGGGGGGGGGGGTGGGGGGCGTTTGCGTGCTGCCGCGTTTTTGCTGTGCTGTGATGCTGTACGAATTCACGTGGATCCTGCAACTTGGGGGGAATTTGTAAAGGAAGCTGGGGAAGCCGTTCATGAATCACTGACGTCATGGACGCTTAGAATGATATATTTGGCAAAGTATTGATTTGTTTTAGTTGATATATCTGATTTTAATATGACAATGTAGGCCTTATTTTTTTTTTATTCCCCCCCCCCTCCCCCCCACTTTTATGTAACCGTGACTGTGTGACTTCAAGATCAGCGTTCCATATTAGAGTTATAGAGAAAGTAGATTGTTTTATTTCACACACATGTTGGGAGACTCAAGTTAATTTTCTGACTTTGTCATGAAACCAAATGTAAACAACACAAGCTTTGCGTTTTGCATACAACATGCAAACTTCGTGTAGGAGAACTTATGAAATTCAATACAAAAAAACAATGTGTAGCTCCCAATATGCCATGCAGTACACTAATATAACTACAAATCCACACAATATTAACACGAGATAAGCTACAGGCATATTGCAGGGCATAGATGGCACACAGTACCAATGAACATTTTAATTGTGAATAATACATATCAAAAATTTACAATCAACCCTTTACAGTAATTAAGCAATTCTAAAGTGATACAATATATAGGCATAGACGTATGTATGACTGCACATCAAATGTTTCTTTTGTATTGTAGTATACATCAATTATAATTAACAAATCATAGTCCTGGAAACACTAAATTTTAAAGCCAGTCTCCTTATTCAAATGCTTTTGTAAACTTATACGATGAATGTTTAACATACTTTCATTTTAATAACATAAAAGACCTTCACATTGGCCTAAGGAAAAATGCTTATTTATCGTTGCACATGTAACAGGTCTGCCATCATTGCTAGGTATTTCTAAGAGAGAAGTCATTGTCATGCACATAAAATACTTGTCTTCCATTCTTTGTAAAAATGTAGGCGGTGGGTGGCACAGCAAAACATTACTAAACACAACCAGTTCCCTGGGATGAAATTTGCTTCAAATTGTAAAATCCTACAATGTGTAATGGTACTCCTCTAAACCTATGCTTGTGTTTGGCTTGGATGCTAGCGAGTGGTGACGTGTTGAATTAGAAGGTGTAATGATGTCGTGTTCGGGAGCGTCTGCTGAGAACCAAACTGTCCATGATGAGTTGGTGACCATCCCACTGCAGCCGTTGCTCCAGCTTCCACTATATATTCCAGTCTGCAGAACACAGGGCCGATCCATGCATTTCGATGCACTCGCGTTCACAGGAGGCTTCCAGGTTTGCCACCAATTCCGCGTCTACGCAAGTTTCCTTGTCAATTTGAAGTGCTTATAAACGATATACCGTTAAGTTAAAATGTAGAAAGTGTTCCGTGTAGGCAGTTGAGTGGCAATTTAAATTGACGGGGGGGGGGGGGTGGGTGGGACTTTTAGGCTAACATGAACCTGTACAGGCATGGCAGTTCCATTGGTAATGAAAGCAGCTCTTGCAGTAATACATTGTTGGACCATTGCTGTTTAAGGCAAATGGGACATACAGATAAACAACAGGTTTCATGATGCTAGCTACTGACGGTCATATGGTCAAATCTGCCAATGAAAGTACACGTGCAAGTTGCTGATCTTAACGCAGCATGTCTTCATCGCGCCGATTGGCTGGGTTCTAAAGTCAACCATCAAGTGCGTGCACATTCATGGCACACCCGCTGCATTTGACGTGCGCCTGTGAGCAGTGACTAGATCTGATTCGTTAACTTGCGGAGTGCTCTGGACATTGTATGTTTAGTGGAGCAGTGAAGCATTGTTGATGAGAATTTTAGAGTTTGCAATTGTTAACATGTAGAGAACACTTCATATTTTTGACTAAAGTTATTTACTGGCTAATGTTTATTTAGCCATCAGTTTGTGTTCTTGTTTTATTTAAATCTAATATATAAATTCTGTACGGATTCATTTCATGTTCAAGGGCAATGTTGTGTAAGTATTTCAGATGTATAGCCTTTGAATGTGGGTTATTGTAAAATGTCAACATTTTAACCAAGCGCTGTTATGCTTTGTGTGTTTGATTTGTGGTAATATAATTGCGGTGGGATTGTGTTGGTTTTTAGCACTTTGCTTTAAATTTCCCAACACTTGCAGGTTCTCTGTATGATATGCATGTGTTTAGGCTTCATAGTGTGTAATAGCGATATTCAATCTAAATAAATTGTTTTGTTGCTTGTCAATTGGATGGTCTCATGCAGACGAGCTTTTGTAAAGGTAGCCTCGTGCGTTGACCCAGATGGTGGGGAATGTGGGATGATGGGAGTTGGTTTGTCCAGCTCTGACGTGCACAAAATGACACGTGCGAAGAATATATCACGATAATAGAAGACCAGAGAATCATTCTCGATTATTTTGGTAATGTCACGTCGAAGGGAAAGAATAAAATAATAAAAATTAAACAATACAATTCTCTCTACGTCTCGACTGCAACACATGCAACACAATGAATCATCACCTGATGATGATTGCAGTCAAGAAAGCTTTAAATCGAAATTTAAGACCGGAGAACTCATTGTAATTACATCGTGTGTATGGTTATTGCATGCATCATCAGGCAACCCGTCTTGGCTGTTGATGAGACTTCAATGTGAAACCAATTCAGGGTTATGGTTCGTGAAGACGGACGAAGGCATTATTTTCAAGTCTGAAAATAATTTTCCCATATAATGAATTATTAAACGCCAAATCTATGTAACACCGTTGAAGGCATCCCACTGCGTTCAGGAAAATAGCTGACCTTTATGACCAGGTGTGAGCCAATAGATCTTATTACAAGAAGGCCGAGAAATATGGAGACACGTTTAAATAAATAATAATTTAATGGACCATGTAACAGTCCTGTAATTATATACGGCTAGTTATTTTATTAACAATGCCTGTTCGATGGATATTGAAATACAGTATTATCAAGTGGTGCCATATGATGCACATCAAGTCCGTTAACCACGTGCAGAAGAAGTGGTGTGCCGATCAGGAATATACCAACCAAATCCGACGGGGTTTGCTAACCGCATGTTCTAGATATATCTTAATACTGGTAGGAATCTCCTGGTTGCACCAGCCCACAGGGGATTATTGTGTCCGTCCGTCGTGCATCCAAAAATGGGAGGGGTGGGGGAAAAAAAGATGGAAATATGGTTTTCGGGGGGGGGGGGGGCAGAGCTTTGTGACGTCATATTTGAGAGGGGGTCTGACTTTGTGACGCCGTGTGACGAAGGGGGGGGGGGTCAAAAATCGTACAAAATCGCGTGACGTCATTTATGGGCGGCCCCTTACCCGCAAATTCAACGATGACATAAAAATGCAACGTACCGGGCGCAGCATTATCCAGCATTTTATTTCTATTAGAAGCCACGGTTCACTATCATTGACAAGCCACTAGGGGCGCTAGTGAATAACTGCCGCGGATTACGTAACGCAACTGTGGTGACGTCACAACACGTTGACGTCACGTGCCGCGGTGCCCGCGGTCGTCACGAGTCGCGGTGACGTCACGCCAATGAGATCGTCGGCACGCCTGTAGGCGGTGACGTCATTTCTTGTCCCGCTGAAATCAAATTGGAGCATCTTCTTGTTTCTTTCGGTAAAGTCACGTAGAAGGGAAGTAATAATTTTTATTATTTTATTACTTCCCTTCTACGTGACTTTACCGAAAGAAACAAGAAGATGAATCCCTGCAGTCACGAAAGCTTTAAATCGAAACAAATTGGAGCAGTTGTGCTCAATAAGCAAACTCCTTAAAAGAAAAAACACAATACATATAATAATAGGCGACGTTTTAGACAACGACCCTTATAGCACAAAGAGACAGGCCAGAGAAAAAGGACAATTCGAGTTTTAAATTGCAATTTTACACCATGGTGATAACAATTGACAATGTCTTCTGATCAGTTTTTAAACACGCGTATGAATAGTTAATCGAATTGTGACTGAGTAACAGACACCAACCTTCAATAACAAATAAAAACACGAATATTACTCAATAAACTCAACCGAACTAAAAGTTAAATGCAGAGACATTTTCTGGCATAGGGACCGTCCATAAATGACGTCACGTGATTTTGGACGATTTTTGACCCCCCCTCGTCACGCGGCGTCACAAAGTCAGACCCCCCCCCCTCAAATATGACGTCACAAAGCTCTGCCCCCCCCCCCCAAATGAAACATGCTTCAAATCTCTTTAAACTATTATCATTGTAGCGCGTATTTAATGTGGCGCTGCACTCTGATGTTGTAGGAGAAAATATTTATTACAAAGTTTATTTAATTAAGTAGAACGTGTTGTCTATATTTATTTAAAGTTGCGCATTTTGATGTGACGTCACAAATCGTCACAAATGTCTGACCCCCCCCCCAGGTGCGTGACGTCATTTATATTTGAGGGGGGGGGGCTGACTTTTTGTGACGCCATGTGACGGAGGAGGGGATGGGTCAAAAATCGTCCAAAATCGCGTGACGTCATTTATGGACGGCCCCTGAACAAGTACTTATACTTATTCATATTCTTAGGTTTTTTTCGGTAAAGTCACGTAGGTAAGTACTTATACATCTATGACGGCAAAGGTCACCGTAGATATAAATAAGTTACTGCCCAACCCGAGCCATCGCTTGATGTTGTTGTTCATCGTTCCGAGTCTCCCCCTCTCGTCTCGCCCCTCGTTGACCAAAACCGCTCCCCGCCATTCGCCATCACGGCGCGCCTGTGCCAGGCAACGTGCACGTCCACTAAGTTGCGACTAGTTGGGGTGACGTCATAACCCCCTTCTCCCCCGCCGCCCGTCGGATGACGTCGCGAGACCCCCCTCCCCCGCCAGCGAGCATGACGTCATCCGCGCAGTGGCGGATGACGTAATTTCCGGCAAGTGCGTGCTCGCGGCGCGGTGACGTCATCCCTGCTGGTGGTCGACGAGGAGGCGGCGGCGGCGGCGAGCGGCAGCAGCAGCAGCGGCGGCGGAGGCGGCGGCGGCAGCGGCATGGCCGACACCGGAGCGCAGCGTTTATTGTTCACCGAGGACCTCGTCTCCGCGAGCTCGGCCTCGGGCGAGCCCAGATACGGAGTCGTGGGCCTCATCCACGGCGACATGAGCAGCGGCGAGAGCTCGGAGACGGACGACGAGGAGAACAAGGCCAAGCCGCTCAAGCGCGGGTTCGTGCGCGTCCAATGGTACCCGCTCGGCAGCCGGCAGGACGCGAAGGAGTGCAAGGTGAGGGGGGGGGGCACGGGCCTGGAGGGGGGGCACGGGCCTGGGGGGGGCACGGGCCTGGGGGGGGGCACGGGCCTGGGGGGGGCGCGGGGGGGGCACGGGCCTGGGCGGGGGTGGGAGACGTGGGGGGGGGGAGACGTGGGGACACGGGGGAGACGTGGGTGGGGAGACGGGGGGGGGGGGGAGACGTGGGGCGAGAGACGTGGGGACATGGGGGAGACGTGGGGCGAGAGACGGGGGAGACGTGGGTGGGGAGACACGGGGGGGGGGAGACGTGGGGCGAGAGACGGGGGAGACGTGGGGTGGGAGGACACGGGGGCAGCAGCAGCAGGAGACGATGTGGGTTTCGGGGACACGGGGGAGAGGAACGTGGAGGCGCGCGGCGAGAGGCGCGATTCTGTTGGCGGTGTGGCAGGGCCATGCCGAGGGGCATGGGGGACTTGGGGGGGCATTACGGGGGGGGGGGGGGCATTGGGGGCCTGGGATGAGAGCGATGCGGGGAGACACACGGGGTGTGTGTGTGGTGTGTGGGGGGGCAGACGGCGAGGCACGGGGAAGCGCGGGGGGGCGGGGGAGCCGCGGGTAGGCCCAGGAGCCTGCGGGGAGTCCAGGCCGAGGCGCCGGGCTGGTGTGGGCACCGTGGCGCCGGGGCCGGGCGGCGGCTCAGCGCTGTTGGCTCGGGGAGCCCGCGGGGAATCTCCGCGCTTGGGAGACGGGAGCCCCGGGGGGGGAGGGGGGGGTCGTTGAGGTCGGCACAGAAGCCGCGGAGGGGTCCAGGGTGGCGGCCTAGGCCCTGAAGGCCCGGCCTGCCCCCCGTGCTGTGCCGGGCGAGACGCCGGACAACGCAACGCCCGCTGCTGTTGATGTTGATGGATTGTCGGTGATCATTCATCTTCTTCACAAAGGTGGTCATTCCATTGCGTTGTTTTGTTTCTCGCTTCGTCAGGCACCACCACAATAATTGTAATGGCCGTTGACGTCTGTCTGGTCGAGGACCCTCCCCTCCCCCTCTCCACGTACTCGATGACAGGGGAGTGAGGCTGCGTCTACCCCACCCCCGACCATTCTCCATCCACTGCTGGATGTCGACAACGGCCAGCACATCGTGTAGTAGTAGTAGTAGTCGTATACTGCATGGACACACACACGTTGACAGCGGCCGGCCCCCACGTGGGGATTGTTTGACCATACTTCACCACGCTGGTCCCCCGTCTGTGTGGACGATATCCAGGGGGGTGGTTCTGGTATCGCTCGCCGTGGCCTGGGATTGGAACTGGGGTGGGTTAGGTTCGGAGTTGAGTGCGGCCACCACTGCAACACCGCTACTGTCAACTCGTGTCGTGTGCGTTTTAAAGGTGACCTGGATCACACAGTGGGAGATCGAATACGTGAAATAAACTCAATACAAACGTATAAATGCAGAAGAATAGGTTGGACCTTTATTGGAAATGAAACAGAAGTTCATCTTCTTGGTTCTTTCGGTAAAGTCACGTAGAATGGAAATAATAAAATAATAAAAATAAAACATAAAATAATTCTCACGACATTTCAGCCACAATGCAAGCAGCCGTCCTCAGGTGGAGAGCAGGTCTGTCGAGGAGACAGTCTGAAACAGAAGTTGTGTTAAGATGTTCAAACACCAAATAGAAACCTTTTGCAAGGAATCAAATACTTGCATTAAGCATATTTACTTGGTGGTGAACATGCTAACAAACATGATAAGATAATACATGGGGCATTGTCTTCGAAACTGCTCGGCCTACACCAAGTCTCACCAGTGTCACACCAGAGAACGCCAAAGGCGAATAGTGTAGCAATACACGTACACTACAACACAACAAAAGTTAGCCATACAACACGTGCACAAATTACATTCAAGTTTAAATCAAAATAAGCTACTCTTCTGTAGACGTTAAAATATTGGTGCATGTTTATGCACTTTAGTTTCTAATTCATGATTCAAACGCCCGGCTAATGGAATTTCCTTAAACCTCCCCAATGTTGGGTCACTCTGAACCGAGTCCCGGCTTCTCATTGAAGCTCAATCATTGTCATTATAACGTCATTATTCTGCCTCAGTTGTGAATTCATGCAGGGCTTTGTGCGGACAAGGATGACGCCTAACCCAGGCCTTTCAAACGGCCTGGGTTAGGCGACACCTAATCAATATTCTTGTCTTTGGGTCTTGAGGTTGCGGCGATTCCTCAGAAGTCAGAGTGAGTTTTGGCCCCTCCTGAGATTCTGGAATTGAATCGAGGCAGCAGTGATTGTTACATCACCCTCATGGGAAAGTCGGTGGACCCCCCCCCCCCCTTCTTTGTGGACCGTAGCTCACTGAAACGTATCTCAGTGGTAGGTCTGTGATGTCCTCTTCCACGGGCAGTTCTGCTCTGCGAATAGATTCACCGTGGCTTGCCTCGGAGAGCACAATCAGAATACAATCTCGGGGCTGGAAATAAAGGCAACGTTAAATATTCATTTCTAAAGTCGCACAACACCGAGTCTCCACACGCCACATCTCGCTGGTAGGTAGGGATGAGTGTTAACTGAGAGATGTTGTTAGAAGAAAGGTGTTGGGGCATGATAGGTGGTGTGATTGGAGAGGTGGTGTGGTTAGACACGTGGTTATAGAGGTGTTGTGGTTAGGTAAGTGTTGGGGCCAATTAGGTCTTGTGATTTGAGAGGTATTATGATTAGAGAGGTCTTGAGGCTAGAGAGGTGTTGTGGTTAGACAGATGTGGTGAGAGAGTTGTTGGGGCTAGATGATTGGTGGTGTGGTTAGAGAGGTGTTGTGGTTAGAGTGGTGTTGTGGTTAGAGTATGTGTTGTGGTTAGAGTGGTGTTGTGGTTAGAGTGGTGTTGTGGTTAGAGTGGTGTTGTGGTTAGAGTGGTGTTGTGGTTAGAGTGGTGTTGTGGTTAGTGGTGTTGTGGTTAGAGTGGTGTTGTGGTTAGAGTGGTGTTGTGGTTAGAGTGCTGTTGTGGTTAGAGTGCTGTTGTGGTTAGAGTGGTGTTGTGGTTAGAGTGGTCTTGTGGTTAGAGTGGTCTGTGTGAGAGTGGTGTGTGGTTAGAGTGGTGTGGTTAGAGTGGGTTTTGGTTAGAGTGGTGTTGTGGTTAGAGTGGTGTTGTGGTTAGAGTGGTGTTGTGGTTAGAGTGGTGTTGTGGTTAGAGTGGTGTTGTGGTTAGAGTGGTCTTGTGGTGAGAGTGGTGTTGTGGTTAGAGAGGTGTTGTGGTTAGAGAGGTGTTGTGGTTAGAGTGGTGTTGTGGTTAGAGTGGTCTTGTGGTGAGAGTGGTGTTGTGGTTAGAGAGGTGTGTGGTTAGAGAGGTGTTGTGGTTAGAGTGGTGTTGTGGTTAGAGTGGTGTTGTGGTTAGTGCTGTTGTGGTTAGAGTGGTGTTGTGGTTAGAGTGGTGTTGTGGTTAGAGTGGTGTTGTGGTTAGAGTGGTGTTGTGGTTAGAGTGGTGTTGTGGTTAGAGTGCTGTTGTGGTTAGAGTGGTGTTGTGGTTAGAGTGGTGTTGTGGTTAGAGTTGTCTTGTGGTTAGAGTGGTCTTGTGGTGAGAGTGGTGTTGTGGTTAGAGAGGTGTTGTGGTTAGAGAGGTGTTGTGGTTAGAGTGGTGTTGTGGTTAGAGTGGTGTTGTGGTTAGTGCTGTTGTGGTTAGAGTGGTGTTGTGGTTAGAGTGGTGTTGTGGTTAGAGTGGTCTTGTGGTTAGAGTGGTCTTGTGGTGAGAGTGGTGTTGTGGTGAGGTAGTGTTGTGGTTAGAGTGGTGTTGTGGTAAGGTGGTGTTGTGGTTAGAGTTGTGGTGAGAGTGGTGTTGTGGTGAGTGGTGTTGTGGTTAGACGTGGTGTTGTGGTTAGAGTGGTGTTGTGGTGAGGCGGTGTTTGTGCCGAGCTGCTCGTTGTGGTTTGTTCTCGTGAACCGGCGGCTGGCAATGGATGTCTCCAACCATCTTCCTACCCACGGCACCTTCACTCACGCACTGCCATGCCTTCACGCCGATTATGTAATCACAGTGGCTGTCGATACCAAATTGCACGTGTCGTTTTTGCAAATCGACAGCAGCGTAATTTGAATCGTCTACTTCTTAATGACACCAGGCACTGCACCATCTCTCGCAGCCCTGGTGGAGGGTGAAGTTAAATGTGTTGTACGAGAGTATTGTGTTTACGCAATGCTTGCTCGCGCAAACAGCAGTCACAGTAATATGCAACGCGTTTTTTTTCTCTCTCTCTCTCTCTCTCCCATTTTGCTGCTTTGCAGCAAGTTGATGCCAGCGAACGTAAACACCGCTGTTTTACACTCATTGTTTTCAAATTGCTATACAGTGTTAAAAAGACAGGTTGGTTTACCCCCCCCCCTCTCTCGTACATGTGTACCAGCCCTTTGGCAGTCCCACTGCGGGGTGTGTGTACGTGCGTTGAACTTCTTTCACACCCTACGTGGCCAACGGCGCCGATCGGAGGTGGATGCCTTTCCACGCGGTGGCGTAGTCGTCGGAGTGATTTGACCACGTTTTACCAAAACTGCTCTGGTGGTTTGGTGTCCATGAGGGAGAGATGCCTCGGACGGCTTCCTGCACCGCCGATATAGCCCGGTTGTCTACGTACTGTGCAGAAGAAGTTCAGCATGCGGAACATATCACGCTCGCCACTGATGTGATGTAAGCTCGTCAGATAGTCGTCTTCTCCCTGTCTCACCCCCTGCCCCACAAATTGATTAATGATTAGTATCTGCATCAATTCGAGTTGATGTAGTTAGGGACGTCTAGGTTTTTGTGGTTGAATATTTTTGCCGTGTCCCTCACCAATGAGCCAAAATATTTTTTTGCATGCTGCTTGCATGCCGTTTGTGTGTAATCGATTCTTGCATCATTTGACTGCGTGCATCGTGAGGGTAATAATCAATGTTCATGGATGCATTGTTGCATGACTGATGCGTGATGGTATAATTAGTAATCTGTGCTCGTGTCAAAACCATAATATACTGCGCCAGCATTGAACCATTGCGGCATTTGTTCAGTAAATGTTATTGTCAAGTACTTATATGTAGCAGCAATGTATGGTTTTAAGGTTTTCTTATCTAATGACCAGCCATTCTGAACCATTATTAGCTACTGCTAGATGAAGGCTTCCCCTAACCGTCGTCATTCCTCAGGGCCTTACAATGCAGAACTCAGCGTAGCCACTGCATATAAACGAATATCATTGCTCAGTCTGTGTGCTCGACAATCCTTTTTTCCGTGTTTACTCCTTCGGCTGCCTCCATATTTATGACCACCACGAGCCACCGTCCCCTTCTCACCGTAACGTGTCCTGCCGAAAGGCCACTTCCGTTTCGTGGCATGTATGCGTCTCTCCGTGCCTCCTTTCGGCACTTGTGAAAGCTGGATCGGTGAAATAAAGGCATACACTTTCAATGGAGACAACATCAACCGCATCTTGAGTGTCCTTGCTGGAAAGGTCATCATAATTTACATCTTTGGAAGATACATTTACACTTATATTGGCCATTTAAATCTCCCACATCCTAAAATGTTTTCTCAATATTTCACTGCACCTTCTATTTCTCCTGTGAAGAAGGCGTGCTTTCAGACACATTCGCATATGTGTTTTTGTTTCAGCCATAAGCAAAGTGTTTTCTAACGATGTTTTATTTAGCAAATTGACTGGTGATCTTACGGTGCGCGAACACCGACTTGTCTTTCAGCTGAAGCTCGTAGACCGATCTTTGATGCCGAGAGACATCGTCAGACGTGGCGGGAATCAGTTGGTAAGTGCCTCGCGCGGCTCCACGCAACACTGCAGATGATGCATTGAATGTACAACAACATACCACTTGTGCGGTTGGGTGAATTGTTACATCGGTGATTATGGTCTGAACAGAAGATGATCTGGGAAACCTAGTACAGGTGGCAACTGTTAATTCACACATTCACTACACATGCATAGAAATGTGTGTATACGCCAGATTCGATTACACTGCAGGAAATGGTTATCACGAAACACTCTCCTCTCTGTTGTCACCCGCTGAATTTGTTGAAGCAAATTATTCGATTGTACTGCATTTGACAGCAGTGAAGAAGCAACAAATATCAGAAAGCTCAACACAATTGTCAATACCACTCTGGCCATAAAAGAAACGTGTGATGGGTGATGCTTTGGCAAGGGGGCTCTTCTTCATAGCACACATAAATAGGGCGAGAGAGTGAATACGATTTGGATGCTGCACGATACACCATGAAAGCATGATATGAAATAAAATGTGAAAATGTTTTCTGATGAACAGTTTTAAATTGGCATATGAACTGTTACGCTCTTAGTAGATATTTAGCAACAGGTGCACACCCTTGGATAATAAAAAATGTACTACAAGATGTTGCTGGCACATTTTTGGTAACCCTGTTGCAGTGTGGTCTCTTGTTTATCAACTTGAACGCAAAATCATTAAGCATTATCTGCTTAGAGACTCATCATTCCTGGGCTCGGTTATCATTTCGGTCGGATTAACGACGCTGTCGAGAAACCTACCGATCCGCCAACCCTCTGGATATACCAGTTAATGCTCACCGATGGGAGGGACAGAGCAGTGCAAGCGAGATAGACAAATCTAGATTTGAAGTTTAATCAAGATTTGAAGATCGACAAAACCTGAGAAACATTGCAAAACGATGAAAATAGAGAAACGATTATCGAGTTAAATTGTAACCACAAGCAATTATAACTCATCAAGTTTATTTGGTCATGCCCTTGAGCTGTTGTCACGATTTTTTTTTATAAAAATGCATCGTCACTCTCACTACAAGTCCCCAGGGCAGAGCTTGATGGGTGGTTTGTCATCGCTGCTCAGTGGAGTCTCATTCACGTGAAGAGCGCCAGCAGCACTGGGGCACGCGGACGCCTTTCATGTTTGAACCAAAAGAAACTGGCCAACCCACTGCCCGAGACCCTGTTGCGTGGAACAGGAAAGGAATTCACCGACTTGAACCTTTTAATGAGCGGCAGAGACCGAGACCTTGACGTGAAACTCAGCTTCAGCCTTTGCCCAGCTGTGTTGATCTTCGATTTAAAGCTTTCGTGACTGCAGGGATTCATCTTCTTGGTTCTTTCGGTAAAGTCACGTAGAAGGGAAGTAATAAAATAATAAAAATAAAACATTATATTATTTTATTATGTTTTATTTTTATTATTTTATTGCTTCCCTTCTACGTGACAGTTACCGAAAGAAGCCAAGAAGATGTGTTGATCTTGTCGCCACTCGTGGTGTTTCTGCGTGCACGGGGGAGCTGTGGCGCGCAATTGCGAACCAGGCCACCTGAGTTTTGAGTCCCTGGCCAGACCTAGTGACAGCGGCGAGAAGAAATATCTCAAGCAGGTCTGGGAAAACTCGCCTGTAAATAAGCAGCTAACAGAGGTGGACAGTATCTAACCTATACGTTATTTAATCATGTAATTTTGTGACACGAGTAATTGGCACCTTAATTACACAGCTCAAAGTAATTGGTAATATGTATCTTAATTACATTAGACATACAATTTTGATTTAAAGCTTTCGTGACTGCAGGGATTCATATTCTTGGTTCTTTCGGTAAAGTCACGTAGAAGGGAAATAATAAAACAATATTCATATATTATATTTAATAATATAACCAAGAATACATTAGACATGGTTATTTGTATTTTAACTACATTCCTCCAGCAGTTTGTAATTTTAATCTCTTATGTCGATCTTCAGCGGCGTACTGCCTGGTGCAGAGTGTACCAGAATCAGAATCTTTATTTAGATTTCAGGAGGAATCTCATGAGCTATAAAGCTCTTGTTTTACAGAAGGCCATGAGGGGTGGGTCAGAACGTTACAACATCAAACAAAAAAAACACGATAGGAGCACGAAGTTAAAGTATAGCAAGATAAGCGAATCACGAGAAATATATATATATATAAATCTATGTTTATTTTACGAGGTGAAGCCCACTGAGCTATTAGATTCTTCTTCAGAAGCGATCTGGCCCACAAGCGTTAGCTCAACGAAGTGGTTTATCGCGTGCAAATCTATCGCAGCCATAAAATCTAAAGGCATGTTTCTACATCAGCACTGGGAAGATAAAGGCGTCGTGGTGGTTTGTGCCGGCCACGTCACCCACCAATGGGTTGCTTTGGCTCTAAATAGGCGCTTGCGAACGCCACTTGGCCCAACCCTTCTGTGTCGGCTATACGGTTGATGCGTGCCATTTGTGCGTGCTGCAGGAGGCTCAGTCTGGAACCGTGCTTGATGTCAAGGTCTACTGCACCGTTGTGCTGCTCGGATCTGGAGAAATGATCTACCCCGTGAACACCAGAGACCTTAGCTACTTCACGGTGAGTGCGGCAACACCCAACGTGAACTTTGTCGCTTGGTCAACGGAATGCGTTCTCGTCATCCAGCGGAAGTGTGCCAGAATGAGTGACTCCTGTACATATCCGTCGAGTTAACTCACTCGCCTGGGAATACCGGAGGTCGTGCGTTCGACACCGACCCTCTGTCGTCTGTAGATTTGGAGTTTCCATGTTCTCCATGGTCACGTGGATTTTTCTCCGGGTCTTCTGGTTTTTCCCCTCCACATCTAGAAATATGCATTTAGAGTATTTGGCTGCTATACATGTCCACATTATAAGCCACTTCGTTGAGCTATCATTTGTGGCCAGGTCGCTTGTGGAAAAAAGCTACGTAGCCCTTTGACCTTGCCCGGTAAAATAAAAATAGTGAAATTAACTGTAAAGGCATTGCGACATAACCATACCTGTACGTGGGACCCATATTTTAAATGCTGCTTGAAGCGCGATGAATGTTTCCTGTTGTGATAGCTGTACACCCCGTGTTTGCCGCTTCTCACGAGCTTCATCGGTATTCCTCAGCCGTATGCGTATGGGGACTACGTGCAGATGGATTGCTGGCTGGGACGTGTGCTTGACGTCAAGTCGCAGTTGATCATCACACTGTCGAATGGCGCCAGGTGAGACTCAACTCAACGTCAACACTGGACACCTCAATCTAGATTTGAAGTTTTCGTGACTTCAGGGATCCATGCTCTTTGTTCTTTCGGTAAAGTCACGTAGGTAGATAAAATTAATTAAATCACGACGTTTCGATTGCAACACAAGCAATCATCAGGTGGGAAAAACACAGCGAGATTTTTTTTTTTCCTCCCACTTCAGCAAAAAAATTCTTGCTGTAGTTTTCCCACCTAATGATGATTGCTTGTGTTGCAATCGAAACGTCGTGATTTGATTTATTTTACTTTTTTCCTACGTGACTTTACCGAAAGAACCGAGAGTACTGTACACCTCACCCCCTGGATCAACTTCGTGACCTGCACGCATGTCAAAACAATTTACCCCCCACCCCGCCTGCCCCCTCAGAATTTTCAATGAATTGTAACGATTGTGAAGTTTTGATGTCGTTGAAGAATGAATCATTCTTGTGCTCTCCTTTCTAGTCTCGATTGATTTGCCTGCCTTGTTTGTACTGTCTGTGGCGCCCATCTGTACTGTGTGTCATTCGTCTTTGATATATATTTCTGGGTCAGATCCCGTAAGTAAAATTGCGTGTCGTAAACCCTCCGCCCGATCCTGGCTCACTGCCTGACGATGCCAGTTGTAACTCTCAGCGGAACGTCGTACCCATTTAAATGTTGAGGTTTGACCCACGAAATGGATTACAATTCATAATATTGTTTGCAAAAGCCTACCCGTCGGTACTGTTCGCCTCGTCTGAAATCTGTCTTTAATGTACCATCTTGTTGCCCCCGGTGAAGCTTGGGGTTTTTTCCGGCAATTCCAATTTGCTTCCACATAGAGCCAAACGCTTACTAATGGAATTGGCCAAACATTTTCATCCAGCACCCTCCTGAAAAAAAGCTTGCAGACTCAGTCTTGTTCTCCTGGATATATAAATAAATAAAACATGTGACAAGCGACTGTGTGACTAGCTGCCGGCACACGTGTGTGTGTGTATAACAAGTTACCGACGTGTATTGTTCCATGAGGCGAGTCCACCTCTTTCAGATTGTTTTAAACAATCACTCACAGCGCATGTACGTATGTACGCTGACGTAGCCAAACCGTGATAATCGGCGGTGCGGGCTGTGCACTGACATTACCTTTCCCTCACCTCTGGCCACCCAGCAGTGTGTATGGGTAACCACAGTCGATTGGGCAGTTCTCGTGCAGTGGGGTAAAGTGTGGGTACTCCCCCCTCCTTGAAGACGTTTGACCAGCATGGAAGAATTGGCCAAATACTGCAGCAGTGTCATGAGCAAGTAATGGCGGGGCTGCACATCTTAATGTTCGTTAGTTCAACCAAGTTGGTTGTTAATGCCTCATGGTCATGTTTCGGTTTATTTATAATCCTCATCTATGAATAAGTCGCCTACATTCAGGGGGCTGGTGTCATCCGTGCAGGTGCCGGTGTGAACCCAATCTCCTCATTACAGTCCCCTTACTACGATCTGTCATACCTTGACCGTAGCCGTGACAGGCCTCCCGCGTAGAGCAGAGTTCCGTGATGCCTCGTGTGGCACGGAGACCTGGGAGCCCATTGCGCTGATAAGCGTGCAAATCCTTGAATGCATTGCTCACACACTGTAATCGTGTATTTGCTATTGTAGCCGCCTTCACCTACCCACTGTGACCAGCGCGGTGAAGTATTGTCCACGACCCACACGGCATGGGGGAGGCCCCGCTTCCAGCAGTGGATTGACAGAGGCTGTCCATGTACGATGTTTGTTAACAGTGGTATTGTAGTTTTAATTTCCCCTTCCCCCCCCCCCCCCCGCTGCCCCTCGTGGTCTGGTGGCAGCGATTGGGCATGGAGTTGCCATTCACTGGTCGGGCTGCCTGTAGCTACACATCAACTGCAGTGGCGGGCACGGTTACATTGGGAGTCTGGGAGAAGCCTGTAGACAGTGGTGGTGGTGGTGGCAGCAGAGGGAATGTACTGGCTGGCGCCTCGTGATGTATTGTATGGGAGGAGCATTTATAAATAATAAACGATGATTATGATGATGAGTGTGTACTTAAGCCTAGGCAGGTAGCCCCCTCTGCCAAACCCGACCCTAACCTACCAGCCAGACCACTGCCCCTCCACCCCACTAAAACGAAAAGGACTGCGTTCTAAACAATTGTGAGGTTCGAGGAATGGCAAAGACTGGAGAGGAGTTAACGGATAGTTTAATTGGAAGAGATTTGTCAAATTTTTGTTACGGCATTCTGCATACGAGCCTGCAGAAAGACCTCGGCAAAGATACGCGCAACTACACCACAAAAGGGTGGCAACTGACAGCCAATGGTTTGATAACCTCACGGAGGAGCAGAGTGGTCTCAAGGTAAAACAAATGCATCATCAGGGCAGAGGACAACAAAAGCGGGGATCCTAGGCGGCCACCCAAGCTCTTCGCAAAGAGATCGCACGATTGATTAATTTATTTGAAAGGGTTTCAGGAGAATCACTTTGTCAAGTCCTCCTGTGCAAGGCCTTCTGCGCCGAGGTGGCCTGGTGGCTCCGAGGAAAGCGCTGGAGCTCTGAGCTTAAATCCTGAATCTGAATCGGAGTTTTCGGCCACCGGTGATTACACTGGGCCGTCAAGTTTCATGAGATGATGCTCTCAGGCCTGGTTACCAATGATTTCACAACATCTGTCACAAAGTGTTTTTCACTGAATTGTATTTCTTTACACTTTTACGATTAACTTTGATACGGGGGGTGGGGAAATATTTACAGAATGTCAAAGTGTGTTTGCTGCACCTTCCTCATACTGGATTTGACGTAATTTGTTAACTTTTAAATGTTGAAATTTACTTTTCATTCGATTACCAAGTTACTCATGGTCCATAGGCAGGAGTAGCATGTGCTCAGCATGCCGGACAGTGTGTTGATGTTTTGGTGTTCTATTGGTGTGGGTGTGATGATGTGTTTGGTGTTAGTGGGTGTGATGATGTGATTGGGGTTCTGCTGGTGTGGGTGTATTGATGTGATTGGTGTTGGTGAGTGTGATGATGTGATTGGGGTTCTACTGGTGTGGGTGTGATGATGTGATTGGTGTTAGTGGGTGTGATGATGTGATTAGTGTTAGTGGGTGTGATGATGTGATTTGTCTTCTGCTGGTGTGGGTGTGTTGATGTGTTTGGTGTTAGTGGGTGTGATGATGTGATTGATGTTAGTGGGTGTGATGATGTGATTTGTATTCTACCGTTGTAGGTGTGC
Organism: Lethenteron reissneri; assembly: GCF_015708825.2. Taxonomy (NCBI): domain Eukaryota; kingdom Metazoa; phylum Chordata; class Hyperoartia; order Petromyzontiformes; family Petromyzontidae; genus Lethenteron; species Lethenteron reissneri. The sequence continues at coordinate 13,161,695 of NC_083781.1, forward strand.
CATGAGCGTGGACGACGCCTGCAAACTTCAAGACGTGAATCCTCACCCAAGTGACTCGGTAAAGCTCTACCAATGTGCACACGTGATCTTTGTTTTTAAAATGTATTGCCATTGCACCACAAGTTAATGTATGACCTTGTTTTTTATCTAAAAGTTAAACGTTAAATGCTTACATTTCCGCCCGGCAAATCATCCTCTATGTCGCAGATCTTGTCAGGATTTAAGAATCCAAGCAGTTTTAAGCCTCAATAACACTTGGATGGATGACTGCATGGGAATGCCAGGTATTGTAGGGTTTATCCTGTGAGGCAGCCAGGTACAATGGATTATTTTACCCGTCTGTGGCCGAGATTTGACTATTACCCGCTTTCTCTCGGTGTACCCTGCGTACCTCACACGTGTCAAGCACTCGCAAATGGAATTGGTCAAATGCGTAACCCTTCTGAAAAGTAGTCTGTAAAAGACTAAGACTCTTCTGGGTAAGCGTAGACCATTTTGATGATTGTTATTATTTGATCAACACCCTCAAATGTCACTTCACTTGTATAATAATTACGTACACCCCTTTTGGCAATCCACTGCTCGGTGAAAACCTCCCTGCTCTGTTTGGCAAGGAGGGTTTGTTTAGCCATACTTCACCGCACAGGTCTATGGGTTGGTGAAGGGGAACGGTGGACCAAGGACCATCTTGGATATCACTTGCCGTCGATGTTAGCCATGGCTGGCAATTGAACCCAGGTCGCTGGGTTTATAGCACAGTGCGCTAACTGCTGCATCGCCACTCTCCTCGCTTAAATTCATCATCCTGAGCCCTTTATCAATCTTCTACTGAATGAAGGCCTCCCCAAGTCGTCGCCGTTCTCATGATCCTGCCACGCAAAAGCCACCCAATACCTGCGCACGAGCACATTTAAAATATATATATTACATAAATGTAGCGCTGCAAATTTTTTGGCAGCATTATATTGACTGGTTCCTAAATCCTCATTGTTTCCCGAGCGCACGGCGTGAACCGGCGTAAACCACTCACTCTGCTCTTTTGTTGCCACTGCGTGCCGTTTCGTTGTGTGCGCGTTGTTCAGGGAGTGTTTTTCAGCGAGCACTCGGGGTTCTACCCCAGCCAGTTGCTCATTGGGCCATCCAAGTCCTTTGCGAACGTGCAATGGTTGTCTGGTGTGAAGCCAGTTATCCGAAAGAAAAGCAACTTTAAAGCTCTGGTGGAGAAGGTAAGAGCTGACCTAACATCCTTCACTAATTATCGCGTCGTTCAACATGCCGGCAGCCTTGATTTGAAGCTTTCGTGACTGCAGGAATCCATACTCTTTGGTTCTTTCGGTAAAGTCACGTAGTTAGGAATAAAATAAAACAAATCACGACGTTTCGATCGCAACACAAGCGGTCGTCATCAGGCAAAGGAGTCAGCCTCTAAAGGCAAACTGTTCATAAAGGTTTGGGGATGGGTATAGCCCAAGTGCATCAACAACACCGAAGCACGGGTGGTGCACGAGTGCCAATGCAGCAGCAATGCCAATGCAGCAACAATGCCAATGCAGCAACAATGCCAATGCAGCAGCAATGCCAATGCAGCAGCAATGCCAATGCAGCAACAATGCCAATGCAGCAACAATGCCAATGCAGCAACAATGCCAATGCAGCAACAATGCCAATGCAGCAACAATGCCAATGCAGCAACAATGCCAATGTAGCAACAATACCAAACGCTGGAGATGCAGAGGGAAATTAACTAGGAAAAATAGACGAGTACCCGGCAGATATGATGGAACAACCATGAACAGTTAAGGTTTTACCTGGTTAATAACATCCTTCCAATGATTACTCAATTTTTATCCATCTTCTCGGTTGAAGTTATGTCTGTTTATGAAACCATCCGGATATATAAACTACGTGACTTTACCGAAAGAACAAAGAGTATGCCGGCAGCCGCATACAGTTATCTCTCGACTTATCCGTGGGTGGATTATCCGGGTTGCGAGTGAATTAACCCAGGGACCGGTTATGATGTCACCAACGATGCCTCGAAATGGGGTCGCTGGAATCTTAGCGCAGCGTGCGAACAACCGCATGACGATGGTCCAACTTAGGTTATACTGTACACTGTTGGCAGGATTCAACGAAGTCTGTTGATTTTTTTTTACGGTGGAACATATTTCTGTAAAAATTCAAGCGTGAATGTACATCGTTGTCGTCTCCCCTTGCAGGTGGAAGTGGCCACGATGGAAGTGCGGTGGATCACCATGGGTTACTCTTCTGGGAAAGCAGTCTCTTCCATAGACCCGCCGAGTTCAATCGTTACGCAAGAGCTCCTACCAAGGTACCATCGGCATTATGCATATTGATACACGTATCCAAGTGTGAGGCTGGTTAATGCCTTTCATTTTTGTCCTCGGTCAACTATCATCGACACACAAACCTAATAATATTTAAGAAGGAAAGGAGACCCTGCCAGTTTCTTTATTTTGGTATTCATATTCAACACAGCGACGATGATGATGCTGATGATTCTTTTTAGTTCTGCATTGTATAAATTTGCATCAGACTAGGACTCTATGTCGAAGAGAGGGTCCTTGCCTGTAAGATGGGCAGTTCAGTTGCATTGCTTTAAGAAATCTGGACTGCTGATGAGACACTGCATATCTTTGCAGGAATTCATATTCTTTGGGTCTTTCGGTAAAGCCACGTAGATATAAAAATAATATTATTTTGTATGTGTAAGAATGTTTTTTATCTGGGAGAGATGGATATGTGAAGGAGATGCTCGCTTGTTTATTTTGTGAGTAATATTTAATAGGAGTACCATATTCTCCAGATTAGGAGAGGCACATTTCCCACGTGTATATTTGATAAAAAGTTTGGCGGCGCACGTTATAATCCTGCAGGTGTATGTATGTGCGAGACCAGATTAGCGTCGCTTTGTTGACACGTGGTACAAGTTCTGGATGCATCTTACTTTTCAGAATATGTTAATGTATTTTATATATTTTTTTTATCAAAGAAAGCTTCACTGCGTCTAGACATTTTTTGTAAGGTCTTTGATTTGTTATGAAGATGACAATTTTATTTTGATACGTGTTTGATTTATTACTTAAGTATTACTCACAATCCACCCAAGTTGAGCATCATGCAATTTGTACAGTTTTGCTGTACTGCTTTTAGCAGAATGCAATGTCGCAGTTTTTATTTCGGTGGCGAGACTGCCGATTGGCCTCGCAGAGTCTACACTGGTCATAGAGCTTACCTGATTCGTAAAGGAACAAGATGCAAAACATTGGTCCAGAAATCTCACAAACAGACGGACATGAATGTCTTTCATTATTTTGTGGGAGCGATTCGTACCCTTGTCTGTTTCCTCTGACCATCTTCGGATGACTACGGGGTGTCCCACTTATCCTTCGCCGCAAATGCTTCGTTTCTCCAGAATTCAGAGATTAAACTTCTACGACCACGCACGAATGATGATGGGGGAGCGCGTCATGTACAACATCAGCTCCAGCGCCAAAATCTTGCACGGCAAACCAGACAAGGACTTCTTTGATTGGAACCCGCCGTTGAATGAAAATGTTGACGATGACAAGGTAGGTGTCGCGATGGAACGTCGTGAACACGCAAATAGCGCGCATTATGATCGTCGGAGGGTGCGTGAAACGTTACAGTTGCTTGGCGTGCTTTTGTGCTTTTCTCACTCTCGATCGTGCTAGCCAGACTCAACTTGCTTAGCTTCCGAGATACGCGACCACATTGTGAAGGCATTTCTTGTCGTTTGGTTGTAACGCGAGTGTGGAGCACGGCGTACGTTGCTGCGGTTGCACGTGGCAATCACTGTGTAGTTTACAGGAGCGGGCAGTTGTGAATTTATATTGTCGTGTGTTGTTGCAGAGCGAAGAGCTGCATGTGGTGTGCATGTCTCCCAGCAACTCGGCGAGCCGGCTGGCTGGAGACTTGGCTGCCGCGGACGATGTAAACGGTGAAGGGAAAGAGTCTACGGTGAAAAAAAACGATGAAAATTGCGAAGATATTGCAGACAAACAGCGAGGGGCCTTTGGGGAACTTGAGGTGGCGCTTGGCGACAGGAGTCTAGTTTGGGAGAACCACACCCTGAGCATCGCCAATGACTTGGTGACGATTAGCTACACGCCTTTCTGCCACAGTTTCTCCGTTGACCACTTCACGGAGCAGCCAGGCGGGCGGGCGTTGCTCGCCTACCTGCACGGGAAGAAGGAGGAAGACGACCAGCTGCCGGTGTTGCTCCAGAGCTTCGTCAAGGAATTCTTAAAAAGCAGAGTGGCGGGCAACGAGAATCACGTCGTCGCGCGCGAAGCCGCGCGCAGCGACGGAGCGGTGGTGAACGACGACGGTAAGAGGCAGGGAGAGAGCGACGGCATGTTCAAACCCGTCTCCGGCTCCAAGAGGGCCAAGGTGTCCCCGACCGGACGCACGTCGGAGCCGGAGGACGGCGAAGCGGATTGGACGGACGAAAGCGACGAGACCAGTTCCGTCTCCTCCTTGAGTTCCACGGCATCCTCCCAGGGCTGGCCGCCCGGCAGAAGGAAGCAGCCGCTTCCGCTCAACGTGAAGAAGCTCAAGAAGAAGATGAAACAGAAGCGCAAGCCCAAGGTCACCCGTGAAATCCGTTGTGGTGACAGGTGAGCACGCGCCGTCCGTCCGGCGGAAGTGTGTGGCGCTTGAGCCAGGGGAGGTGCCCGCATCCCGTGTAAATGACTTGCTTGGCGAGGTCGCAGCTTGAACACCGTGAAGAAATCGATTCCTTTTTAAAGGGCTGCCCAGGGCAATGCGTTGTCTGCTCATCGTTTTTTAAAGTTCCCATCAGTAAATCCATTTTACGGAGCTTTATGGGCTGTCTTTTCGTGACCCTCACATGGCATGTAACTATCGTGTAGTGGCAACACATGGACTACACCTGCCTGCCGCCCCCCATCGTTGACTCGCCCCCTCTCGTGGCTGAACACGACAGGCCCAGACACAATAGCCCAGTGTTAAGGCAGTTGGTGGTGGCAGTCGTTGGCATCGATAGTTGCCCGGACCATTTTAAACGTCAGTTTCTCACTGGTCCTGCAATGTCATAATGCATGGGCGCCTGCAGTGGTGAGATGTTATCTGCTTGGCATGGTACGCAGGAGGTTGTGTTTTCGATCCCGTCCCTGACTCCTGCTGTATATTTGGAGTTTGCATGTTCTCCCTGTGGTCGCGTGGATTTTTGTCCGGGTCCTCTGTTTTTTTCCTTCACAATTAGAAACAACATCGCCCGTTTAGGAGTATTTGGCTGCAAAAAATTTGCACGTGATAAGCCACTTTTGTTGAGCTATCACTTGTGATTGCCAGGTCGCTTCTGAAAAAGAGCTGCGTGGCTCAGTGGGCCTTACCTGCCAAAATAAAATTAGTTGATCGTTTTTTTTATTGTTTCCATCACACTCCCGCACACGAGCCAATGCTATCGCTCCATCTCTGTGGCGGTCATCCCCTTGGACGTGCTCTCTCCTTTCCTTTGGCTGCCACCACTCCATCACGGTGCTTCACTCTCTCCGCCATCGTACCTCCCCGTTCACAAGCACGCGTTCTATTCTCGCCACGTCAATGTGGGGATGCTTCTGATTTGTGTTTGTTCCCTGACTATCTCGGTGTAATTCACAATGTGAATAACCTATCTACGTGACTGTACCGAAAGACCCAAAGAATATGATACTGCTCTTGTACTAATACCACCCACGTATATTTTTACTTGGACATTAGCCGACAACAGTCAACTCACGATTATCTGGAGTGGAAATACAAATCACGGGTTATGCACACATGTAAATATGTATTGTTTTATTACGTAGAATGGTGGTGATGATGATGATCTAGACCGGCAGTGTTGTTTTCATTGTTTCTTAAAGTGATTGGTCACTTGCCGGTGTGTTTGTGGTCACTTGAGTACCGAGTCACAGATGCGCACAGAGCGAGGAGCAGCTTGTATAACTAGAGACCGGATTACATACCTTTATTCCGCATCCCCGGAAAATCCATCCACGGATCATTGGGAGTTGGCTGCTTAAGTGAGTTTTTTTTCTTCTTCTATTGCTGCTGTAAGTAGCGTCTCCCTCTTGCATGTTCCAGGCTGGCAGTGGAGGTGGTTCACACCAAGACGTACGCAGACGTGATGTGGCAGAACGGCCAAGTGGAGGTGAATATCCGATCCAATGACTTGATTCCTGTGCAACACATGGATGAAAATGAGTTCTGGCCTGGGACATTTGTTATGGACAAACGAGGTGAGCAATCGATCATAGACGGACATCCGATGTCGCGTTCGCAGCTCGTACGTCGAATATAGTGGGACGGCGGTGGGTGTGCGCGCCCGAATTGCAGCGCTGTGGAAATGATGGTTGGTGGATCGCACAAATGTTGCGAAACTCCCTCCCTTGTAGGGGGCGTCGAGGTGCCATACCCCTGGCATGCCAGAAGTGTGTGGTACATGAAAGTGTGTGGACTAATCTTTCCATCGGTCCCTTCCCTATGGAATCGAGTGTTGCCCCCTCGCACTTGTGAGTATTTTCCGGGTGCTCCGGATTCCTCCCACCTATATATTAACATGCTTTTATTGGCTGAAAACATCTTTATATGTATAGGACCACACAGCTTGGGCAATTGTTACCGGCTCACCGCCTTGACTGTCTACCCGCTGGTCTGTGATTACTCGGCAATTGTGAGATGCAATTTGTATGAACGCCACTTTTTCATTCTTGTTTGTAAAAAATCGATTATTTAAAATGGTTGCAAATTATTTGTAATGTTACATACATCGGTTTGTGCATCGATTGTTGATTGCCAAGAATCGTTTCTGCGTCTATGAAACTTCTTTTGCCAGTATAAAAAAAAATGTTAAAAATAAGAATATATTTGACCCTTTCTGACAAGAAACCAGGTGTTAAGATGTTGTCCTTTTGGCGTGTTATGGTCTAACACTGGTGATGAGACAAGGCCATGAAGCAGGCTGTCTCTGGTATAGGCCAATCCGTTTCAAAGAAAATGCGTATATTATCAGAACATGTTTGTGTGCATGATTTGCCAAAGGTATGTGTAGTTAATGCAGACTTGATGCTTTGACAAAGGTATCTATTTGGTGTATGAATCGTTTATACAATCAATTATAGATTCCAAAAGTCACGTAATCAATAATCGAATGCACTTCACATGCTGTAATGGTTGAACTGATAGGCGCCCGAGAGTGTTCAAACCGCACGGTGCATTCCCATGCTGTTGATCACGTGACAATTCATGACGTCCAATATATTTAAAAAATCAGTTCCACCGGTAGATCACGGCCTCCCCACACACCGTATTGGTCGTGAGATCTTGCTCGGCTGTACTTCTCTGTGCTGGTCAGTGCGAGTCGGTGAAGACGCGAGGCCTATGACCGTTTTGAATATCAGTCGCCGCTGACGAAAACCATGACCGGGAATTTAACTCAAATCCGTCCGGTTCTCAGCGCAGCACGCTAATCGCCATGCCACGTTTCTACCCAGCCACCACTGTCTACGCAGTTTTTCGGTTTGTTTACAGAGCTGTCAAAGTCCCTGTCGTAAATGTTTCGCAGAGTCATCGGTCTATAACGAGCCCAAGGAAGTGTACGGCGTGGTCAAGTCTGCCGACCACAGGGGTCGAACCTGCTGCATCGCATGGTACACCTTGGATACGGACCGCTTTGGCATGAAGGTGAGAGCCCAGCGTTGACGTGTATGGTACCGGCATGCCCCTCCCAGTTTTTGCCAGAGAGCTCTTCACGTGTTGCTGCCTATACATTCAACACATTTGTGAAAAGTTGTCTTAGACGTAATGTGATTGTACCGACGTGGGAACAGATGCTGTTCACGTCCAAGTGTGTTTCTTCGTCATCACTATCATCGTTATCGTCATCATGTTAAATCTGCTACCGGACGAAGAAATGAAGCGAATAGATAATTCTTTACAATCGTGCCCCACCGATTCCATGTTGTTTGTCAGAGGATGCAATGTACAAGTGGATCCGATCTAAACTCGTTGGGCCTCACTGCAAAACGAGTTGTGGAGCACGTGTGAGGCATTGTGCTTTAGTGGCAGGAATACTATAAACCTTCCCTATATGGAGTTGTCAGAGTGGGTAAGGCAAAAAAGATTGTAAATGTTGTGGGTTACTAGTTCAGCACACCGGTGTGTTGGAGAGTAAAACCCAATTGTAAATGTTGTGGATTTACTCGCCAACACATCCGTGTGCTGAACTAGTAACGAATTGGTACGTTTTGCTTGCGTGACAAACCTCACTAATTGCCTGTGTGTGTGTTCGGGTCGTGGCGGGTTTAACGACACATTTATATTTACGCGATCTAACCAAAAAAAACCCCTCTATGGACAGTAATTGGTTGTCGTTGAAACTGTCTCTCTTGGAATCTGTTCACAGGCCCCGGTACTGCTTCATCAAGAAGAGGATGTCAGCGTTTACGATATCTCTGACCACGTAGACTTTCAGTTCCAGATCTCCGACACCGTTATCCGTTTGAGCAAAACCGAGATGATAATCCCAACCACCGAGGAGGTAATTGTGCAGCCGCATGTGCGTATATATGTATCTATGTATGTGTGTTGTATATATGTATATATGTATGTGTGTCGTATATATGTATATATGTATGTGTGTCGTATATATGTATATATGTATGTGTGTCGTACATTAGACACGGATGCTGTTTTCAAATTGTTTTTTCTTCGTACAAGTGTTACTTAACATGACTGAGGAGATGGCTTGTGATTTAATAAAGCAATGAAGTATTGGAAATATAAATGCCTTTGTTACTACAGAGGAACGTATTTAAATTGTGATGAAGGGAGAGACCAAACCCACAAATTTTCAAAAATTGTGGACTAATGTTTTGAAATATTAGGAAGCGGAGTCCACTTCCTACCATTTCCAAAAATTACTCCTGTGATCCGTGAGAAAGGTCATGAATAAATACAGACTTGTATAATTTCGGCTTGCGGTCGACTACCGTGCCTGTGGTCTGTGATAATCACGGATAACAGGAAGAGACTGGAAGGTCGGCAAGTAACTTGCCGACCTTCCCCTACTGGACATGTGTGGAAAAAATGAGCTTCATAGCTCATCAGATTCCTCCAGGATAAATGAAACATTCCGATTCTGACACGCTCAACGTGTTTCAACCATAACTTGTTTTCTTTTACATTTGCCGGCACTTACATCGACAGCCTTGGTTAAGCTGGCTCAGGGGGAGTTGCAAGGGACGGCCTTTATTCGTAATTTCACGGTCGTTTGTCAAGCCTCCGCTTGAATGGAGGTCTTCTCCCCATGCCTTGTGGGTCGTGGGGGTTGCTTGTTGGACCTGCTTCACCATGCTGGTCCTTGTGGGTCGTGGGGTTGCTTATTGGACCTGCTTCACCATGCTGGTCCTTGTGGGTCGTGGGGTTGCTTATTGGACCTGCTTCACCATGCTGGTCCTTGTGGGTCGTGGGGTTGCTTGTTGGACCTGCTTCACCATGCTGGTCCTTGTGGGTCGTGGGGTTGCTTATTGGACCTGCTTCACCATGCTGGTCCTTGTGGGTCGTGGGGTTGCTTGTTGGACCTGCTTCATCATGCTGGTCCTTGTGGGTCGTGGGGTTGCTTGTTGGACCTGCTTCACCATGCTGGTCCTTGTGGGTCGTAGGGTTGCTTGTTGGACCTGCTTCACCATGCTGGTCCTTGTGGGTCGTGGGGGTTGCTTGTTGGACCTGCTTCACCATGCTGGTCCTTGTGGGTCGTGGGGGTTGCTTGTTGGACCTGCTTCACCATGCTGGTCCTTGTGGGTCTTGGGGGTTGCTTGTTGGACCTGCTTCACCATGCTGGTCCTTGTGGGTCGTGGGGTTGCTTATTGGACCTGCTTCACCATGCTGGTCCTTGTGGGTCGTGGGGTTGCTTGTTGGACCTGCTTCACCATGCTGGTCCTTGTGGGTCGTGGGGGTTGCTTGTTGGACCTGCTTCACCATGCTGGTCCTTGTGGGTCGTGGGGGTTGCTTGTTGGACCTGCTTCACCATGCTGGTCCTTGTGGGTCGGTGAGGCAGGCCGGAGCTACTTCAGATGTCGCCCATGTTGCCTGCGGCCGTGAATTTAATTTTAAGTGACCAGGTTCCCTAACCCCATTGCACCGTCGGTCCGTGGTATTTATATATATATATACCATGGGGAACTGTAGACCTGGTAAAAATCTTAAAACATGTATTGATGACGATGGCAGGATGCATGTCTGCTGTCCTCCAATTAAGACGTTTTACATGTTATATTTTTAATTGTTAATAGGCAGAGGAGCGTAATTCCGTATGTGTTCTTTGTTAACCTCTTTCAGCCATGCATTGGACAAGTTGTGAACATGGACGAGTCTGGGAAAGTGAAGGTGCGGTGGATTAACAACAGTATCTCCAGCTTGTATCCACAGGTGAGGTACATGCAGCACTCTCCCTCAATGGCAATTCTTAATTTGCTACGAAATTCCTGAAGTTCGTAAGCATCTTAACGTTGCATTTGTTCACTGTATTGGTCCACTGAAAATGACACCTCTTGAATTAATACGTCCGTGGCCAAATGTAACTATTAAGCGTGAAGAGTAAATAACGAACCACAGTTTTTATATCAGTTTAATGGAATCGTATGTTCCTAAATACGTGTAGCCATTTATGCTAGTGCAGCAGTTTATGTGAATATAACACGTGGGTTTCTGCATTCAAGAAAGTGTAAATCGTACAATGAACATAATCTATTAGGAACTAAACTTTCATTTAAAGTTCTGTTGCTTTTAGGGACTTGTTATACACTGTTGAAATTGATCAAAGGGGTTGTCCAAAACTTTTGAGATAGAACCAGAGCAAAAATCAACCATTGACAAATACACAAACGCATTCCGCAACCGCTATTTTATTTATTTGGCTATTTATTGACTTATTTTGCACCCCCGCCTATCAGGAGCTCTTTAAGGTAAACTCGGATTTCGAGGACTCCGACCTGGACTCGTTGGAGGAGGAGTGCGAGGATGATTGGAGCGACGACTTGGACAGCTGGGAGACGGACGACGATGTCACCGAGACGGAAAACCAAGCGTCGGCTGCCGCCGTCGAGGACAAGCCCGGCGAGGGCCCCGCCGACGCGGTGCCCCCTTCTCCCGCTGCCGACAAGCGCTCCAAACCCCAGCAGCACCTCTCCGAGGCGGAGGCCGACGGCTCGAAGGGCGCGTCCGGTGGTCGTGCGGGAGCCAAGAACCCCGAAGCGAGCGCCAGGGAACCAGCCGGAGCCGAATCTGGAGCCACGGCGTCCGTGTTGAATCGGGCCAGCATGGATCTACCAGAAATTAAAGGTGAGGGCTTTGCCTGTTCGATCTAATAAGGATGAGAGATTTGTATTCGTACGGCACTTAAACGTGGCAACTCGGAGCGTCCTTGCATCGTGGCGTCTCCTCTCCACCAATTCCAGTGGCCTGCTGTAGTCTCGCCAAGGGGACTTTTGCGGTGGTAGCTGTCGCTGAGTGGCGCAGGGTGATCGCAGCAGCAGCAGCATCCTGCAATGGGCATTAGTCTGCCAGTAGGAGGACAAAATTGCTCTGTTTAGTGCTTTTTCACGCGTCCGTCATCAGAACTGGTACAGGGTTAACATCTCCCCACCGCGGGCGCCCAACTTAACTTGCGCCCCATGTCACCTCGCCTGCAGAGGCGACGGTGCGTCTGCTGGAGAGCCTCAAGAACATGACGGTGGAGCAGGTGCTCGTGGGCTCGCCAACCACCGCGGCGCAGCCCTGCCCCGAGAGGCCGAGCCGCGACCACAAGTTCCTCAACGACATCAAGAAGCTGCAGGAGCTGCTCCGGAAGACCATGGACAGCATGACGTCCGCAGAGGACGACGAGGAGGCGGAGAAGCCTTCCAATGAGGCGCGATTGCATGTTCTACGACACTAGACACACTACGCTGTACGCGAGACACCATGCTATACACTCCACACCACCATTATACACTACAATACACTATCTATATATATAAAATCGTGAATCTGTCTGTCTGTCTGTCTGTGTGTCGCCGGACCATACGCACTTTCATTGGACGAAATGTCAGGGATTTGCGACACACGATTGGTCCGGCGGTTGCCCCTGCATTGCGACACACGATTGGTCTGCCGGTTGCCCCTGCATTGCGACACACGATTGGTCCGGCGGTTGCCCCTGGCAACGGCTAGCGACGCATTCGCCATTTTTAATTCCCGTTAAAAATAGGCGCACGCATTAACACGCGACTCTGACGTTAATTCATCACAGTTTCACGTCCTCTTCAGTCCCCTCCCACCCCAATGTGTTCTATTACTGTTATAGGCTCCCTAGATATTTAAATAATAGCGATTAGACACTATTATTGTAGCGCGGGGGGGGGGAACGCCACCCGTACCCTGCCTCTGCCGGGTGGGAAATTTAGGCGAGGCCGGAGGCTCTGCACGCTACTAGGCCTCGACACCCACCACGCGAGTCTGAGGTAAATTCATCAAACTTTCACGTACTCTTCACTCCCCCCCCAACACAATGTGTGCAATTTATATTACTTTCAAACCCTACGCGCCATTAATCTATTCTTTAAATGGTGACTGTACAAATAGTCATTAAGCTGGGTGAGCGTACTGACAGTCTATAATGTCTACTGTAGCCTGCTTATTAAATTGCCTGAGTCTACTGGCAGTCTATTATGTAGACTGTAGCCTGCTTATTAAGCTCCGTGAGCGTACTGCCACTCTATCATGTAGACTCTAGCCTGCTTATGAAGCTGAGTGGGTGTACTGGCAGTCTATAATGTACACTGTAGCCTGGTTATGAAGTAAAGTTAGTCAATTTGTAACACGTACGCCGATTCCCACTCACGACCACCACCGGTGACGATTATTTCAACCTGACCTGGGCCTCCCCTAGGTCGACTCAGCCTCACACGAGTAACTGGTGTGGCGTATTAACATCGCCACTGGGGAGACAAAGGCGGCCGGGCGTGGTGCTTCCAAGTCCCGGGCGAAGCCGGGTCATGTGTATGTGTGTATGTGTTTATGTGTATGTCTGTGTGTCTGTATGTATGTGTGTATGTATGTGTGTGTATGTGTTTGTGTGTATGTATGTGTGTGTGTATGTATGTGTGGTTTTTTTTAAGTGTTTATGTGTATGTCTGTGTGTCTGTATGTATGTGTGTATGTGTTTGTGTGTATGTATGTGTGTGTGTATGTATGTGTGTGTATGTGTTTCTGTGTATGTATGTGTGTGTATGTATGTGTGTTATGTGTGTGTCTGTGTGTCTGCATGTATGTGTGTGTGTATTGTGTATGTGTTTGTGTGTATGTGTGTGTGTATGTATGTGTGTGTATGTGTTTGTATGTGTTTGTGTGTTTACGCTCGCATTACACAAATGTGTTGCAGGTCTAACGCGTTCCTCGCGCAGCATTGCCGCTTTATTATTTCAGTCGTTTACTGCCGTACGCACCCTGAAAGTCGTGTGTGTCTGCAGCAAGCGCGTGTATGTGTACCTATGGACGCGCGCGCGTGTGTTGTGTAGGGGGAACGGTAGTGTAGTGGTTAGCGTGCTGTCTGTCTGTGTGTGTGTCTGTGTGTGTGTGTGTCTGTGTGTGTGTCTGTGTGTGTGCGTGTGTGGTGTGTGGGGAGCGGTAGTGTAGTGGTTAGCGTGCTGTCTGTGTGTCTGTGTGTGTGTGTGTCTGTCTGTGTGTGTCTGCGTGTGTCTGTGTGTCTGTCTGTGTGTGTGTCTGTGCGTGTGTGGTGTGTGAAGAGCGGTGGGTGTAGTGGTTAACGCTACGCTGCGCTACGAACCCGGCGAACCGAGTTCGATTCCCGCTCACTGGCCACCACCGGTGACGATTATTTGAACCTCCCCTAGATCGACTCAGCCTCAAACGAGTAACTGGTGTGCCGTATTAACATCGCCACTGGGGAGACAAAGGCGGCCGGCCGTGAGTGGTGAGGGAGGGAGAGTGGTGAGGGAGGGAGAGTGGTGAGGGAGGGAGAGTGGTGAGGGAGGGAGAGTGGTGAGGGAGGGAGAGTGGTGAGGGAGGGAGAGTGGTGAGGGAGGGAGAGTGGTGAGGGAGGGACTCTGCCTCAAAACGAGTAACTGGTGTGGCGTATTAACATCGCCACTGGGGAGACAAAGGCGGCCGGGCGTGGTGGATACAAGTCCCGGGCGAAGCCGGGTAGTACAGCTAGTTATATACTAAAATACACCATATTCTTGGTTCTTTCGGTAAAGTCACGTAGAAGGGAAATAATGAAATAATATAGATATAAAACAATTAAAATTCTCACGACGTTTCGACTGCAACACAAGCAACACAAGCAGTCGAAACGTCGTGAGAATTTTTATATTTATATTATTTTATTATTTCCCTTCTACGTGACTTTACCGAAAGAACCAAGAATATGAATCGCTGCAGTCACGAAAGCTTTAAATTAAAATACACCACTCTACTAAATTGAAAACTCATTTTTTTAGAACTGTTTTTTGTGTTTATTTTGTATGTCCTTCCCCCGCACATCCGATGGCCACATAAGATAGCTCAATGAAGTGGCTTATCACGTGGAAATGTATTGCAGCCAAATACTCTTAAGCACATGTTTCTAAATGTGGAGGGAAAAACCGGAGGACCCGGAGAAAAATCCACGTGACCACGGGGAGAGAGACATGCAAACTCCAAATATACAGCAGGCGTCAGGGTCGGGATCGAACCCACGACCTGTATACCAGGCGAGGGAGTTAACATCTCCTAGCCACTGTAGCAGCGTAAACCACTGGGCCCTCATTTACATTCATCATCATCACCAACATCACGTTGGTCAACAATGCAGGCTGGTGAGGTTTCTGACGGTCGTGTAAACTAAAGCTACCCCTCCGCGTCTTCTTGAACGGACCCCCTAAACGCCGACTGCGTTTGCCTTGCAGAAGGAGGAAGCGGCGGTGTTCAATGCCAGCAAAACGGCCAGCGACGCGCCCGTGCTGTGCGAGTGTAGCGGTGCCCAGCCCGGAGTGATCCTCACCAGTGCACAGGGAGAAGTCTTCTCGGTGCTCGAGACCGCCCCAGGTAAAAGCGGCGGCGGAGCGTCTTGAAGAGACGCGGAGAGAGAAACATGCGGGATCGGGCGAACGACGTCATTTTTTCAAATGAACCGCGATTCCTCGCTGATGCCTCGTCAAGGAATGTAAACAGTCACGCGAACGCCGGTCATCATCGCAGCAGCAGCGGCCTTTGGCTGGCCATCGAACAGAGATGGTGGTCACCGCATCGCGGCGCTTTCGGATGCGCTTCTGCGCCATCTGGAACGCTCTTTCTGCCGATATTAAGGAAGCCACTGGAGCCATGTACTTGTAAATCATTTGGATTGAAACTCATTTCTTTAGAACTGCTTTTTGCGTTTAGTTTGTTGTCCTTCCCCCACACCTCTGATTAGCGTGGCTGGCCACGTGCGGTGCGAAAAAAGTTGAACTTACACATGCGTTCTCAGTGGCTGGTCTGCTTTTAAGAAAGGCACGCGGGCTTGGGCAGGACACGTCTACGCAAGGGACGGTGGCCGACGGTCAAGGAATATGGCAGCCTAGGATTGTAAACTCAAAACGCGGCGGGGGACGTCCGCCGGTTAGATGGAGCGGTTTAAATCGCCTCTCGAGCGGGTGCCGGGCGGATTGTTGAATTGTGGGATCCTGAGAGATGGGGGGGGGGCGGCCCTTTGGGGGACGGTGTTCCTCCAGCAGCTGGATTGACCGTCGCCGATGATGATAGCAACTGAATGCTTGAAGCATCTCCAGACAACTGTGTTTAGGGAAGTAGTACAAATAATAATTACCCTCCCTATACTCTTTGGTTCTTTCGGTAAAATAAAATAAATCACGACGTTTTGGGCGCAACACAGGTGGGAAAGCATGGTCTGCTGCTTAGGCAGACTGTTTTAAAAGGTTTGAAATGGGTGTAGCCCATGGGTCCTAAAGAAGTGACCGGGGCCAATTATGTTAATGTGAGAGATTAGCATGTAACTGTAAGATAGGAGAGCGGCCTCCTCGACGAGGGCACGGAAGTGGCTATGTTAATGTGAGAGATTAGCATGTTAATGTGAGAAATTAGCATGATGTTAATGTGAGAGATTAGCATGATGTTAATGTGAGGGATTAGCATGATGTTAATGTGAGAGATTAGCATGATGTTAATGTGTGGGATTAGCATGATGTTAATGTGTGGGATTAGCATGATGTTAATGTGAGAGATTAGCATGATGTTAATGTGAGAGATTAGCATGATGTTAATGTGAGGGATTAGCATGATGTAAATGTGAGAGATTAGCATGATGTTAATGTGTGGGATTAGCATGATGTTAATGTGTGGGATTAGCATGATGTAAATGTGAGAGATTAGCATGATGTTAATGTGAGGGATTAGCATGATGTAAATGTGAGAGATTAGCATGATGTTAATGTGAGAGATTAGCATGATGTTAATGTGAGGGATTAGCATGATGTAAATGTGAGAGATTAGCATGATGTTAATGTGAAGGATTAGCATGATGTTAATGTGAGAGATTAGCATGATGTTAATGTGAGAGATTAGCATGATGTTAATGTGAGGGATTAGCATGATGTTAATGTGAGGGATTAGCATGATGTAAATGTGAGAGATTAGCATGATGTTAATGTGAAGGATTAGCATGTAAATGTAAGCTAGGAGAGCGGCCTCCCCTATGTTTGATGGCAACTTGGAGGACGGCATTAATCATGGATTAGAATTTAGTTTTAGAGTGGAGAAATCCAATGAGCTATGAAGCTTTTTTTTACGCATGTCCAGTAGGCTCACTGATGCCACGGAGGTTTAGCGTCCCAGCATGCTGGAGCCAAGGCCGCACTTTGAGAAATACCCCCGCGTGTTGTTGAATCCTCCGTTTGATTGTCGTCGCCGCGAATGTTTTAATCGGCGCACGTTTCCGCTCTCGCCGTAGACTCGCACATGTTCAAGAAGACCGAATTTCAACCATCGGATTCCAAAAAGTTTTTCGGCTCCGTCAGAAAGGAGATGGCGCTGCTGGCAACGTCGCTGCCAGAGGGCATCGTCGTGAAGACTTTTGAGGACCGCATGGTGCGTCCTCCCATTCCACGCTTTCTCGTTAGCGCATTTGACCGAGGGTGAAAGGGGTTCATCCGTGAGCTCTTACTGCCTCTCCATCCGTGCATCGTTACCTCCGTCTGTCCATCCTGTCTGCAGATGACCCATTATGAACGAAACTTTAATAAAGATGCGTTACTATTGGGGACATAAGATATACAATAAATATGTTTCAGAAATTCTCAATACACCAGTGGATGAATGACATCCACACTGCATGTTGGTCATGGAGAGGTTGTTTTTTTTGTTATACCATACTTGTACATGCCGGTCAGTGTGGTTTTATGAAGGGGAAGAGGGCTGCACCGGTTCTGACGTGACGCGAACTCGGGTCTCCGAGTTCACAGTGCAGACACTAACCAAGCTACCACCATTCAATTTGACCGGTTTTAATTGGACACATCGTGCACTTCGCTCAATACTTTTGGTCACGGGAATGTGGTGGTACCCCTACGATTCGATGAATAGTGCTAATTATAAAGTGGGGAGGAAGGGAAGGTGGAGGTGGTGGGGGGAGGAGATGGGGGGCCGGGGGGGGATAAAAGGAGGGGGGGGAGAAGGGGAGGTGGGGGGGGGAGAAGGGGAGGTGGGGGGGGGGAGAAGGGGAGGTGGGGGGGAGAAGGGGAGGTGGGGGGGAGAAGGGGAGGTGGGGGGGGAGAAGGGGAGGTGGGGGGGATAAAAGGAGGGGGGAGAAGGGGAGGTGGAGGGGGGAGAAGGGAAGCTGGGGGGGAATTGATGTAAACTAATAATCCCATGCCCGGCCGTTGACACGTTTTGTGTGTTGTTTCACAGGACCTGTTCTCGGCGCTGATCCACGGCCCAGCGAGGACTCCGTACGAGGACGGCCTTTTTGTCTTCGACATTCAGCTCCCCGCCATTTACCCGTCCTGCCCCCCTTCCTTCCAATATCTCTCCCAGTGCAGCGGCCGCCTCAACCCCAACCTCTACGAGAACGGGAAAGTGTGCGTCAGCCTGCTGGGCACCTGGGTCGGAAAGGTATGACGCTGCTGCACGTGTGCACGGGCTCCAGCTTAAGGGCTTTGTGGAGTTCGTTTGCGTCCACGGCAGTTCGGCTCGGATTGCAGGTTCGGGTACGGCGGCCGCCCTGGTTAGTAACGGTGGAGGGGGGGTGCGTTTAAGCACCAAAAATGCACGCCGTCCGTTTCACGTTGGACGTCAGATCCCCCGCGATGTTATTTAGTAGCATCGCCTCCTTGCTGGTAGAATATCCCCCCGGCTCTCCACCCCGCTTATGCAGGCCATCGCTGCGTTTCAACTTCTGCTGAGTGGAGGCAGCTGTCACCAGTGTCCCATGGGCAAGACTGGAATGGTTGAGATGAGATGTGATGATGCAAGGTGCTTTTGAGCAGTGGTCCTGTGCATGCAAAATCTCTCCAACCCACCACCATCTACAAGTGGACGTGGAAGCCCTCGCTAGAGAATATTTAAACGACCTCATCCACGTGGAATTTTATTTCTTGCATGTCTTAACATTAGTTACTTTGTGGTTTGAAAAGGTGTTTTTTATTTATGTTTGTGGATTTTCTTCAAGTGTGTGCCGTTAAGAGGGTTTAAAGTAAAACCTCTTGTTGTTCGTTTAACACATAGGCTTTCGTGACCAATATAATTTTTTGGGTTAGAGATTTTTTTGGGGTTGGATTTGCGTAAATTTACACGTAAAACTACGCAATCTAACCCAAAAAATCTCATAGCTTGTTGTTTTTTGCACGATGTTTCAGGGAACAGAGAAGTGGACTAACAAGTCAAGTCTTCTTCAAGTGCTGATTTCTATCCAAGGTAGGACCTCCCCCCATCTCGTGAGATTGTCAACTCAGCCGTACCGTTGTTGCAAGAAGGACTCAAATGTCCATTTGTAGACCACATGCTGTTGTCATTTAAAGTTCATAGCTTTGGCCTTTATTTAAATTTTATATCATTTAAAAAAAGACCACATTTGAAAAGCGGTTATACTTTATGTTACAGGGTAATCCATTAAAGAATCGCCCATTATAAAAATATATGTAATGGCAGGGTAGTTTAAACTAGGTCAATATAACAAGCTGGGTGGTGTGACAATGTCGTTCATACGAGTCGCATCCCTCTAAGCCTCAGCACGTCCGCCACTGGCGATGGCGAGACGCGCCTGGCATGGAGATTCGTGACCGTTTTGAACCTCCGCGTGTATCATGTTCGTAGTTCACTTCGTGGGGGTCATTTAGTGGACAGTGCTATGGAGAATACCCAGTCTTGCAATCATTTGTACGGTGCCCTTCAAAACTAAACATCGAAATGCCCCTCGCTTGAACTTCAGGGCTCATCTTGGTGAACGAGCCGTACTACAACGAGGCGGGCTTCGAGAGTGACCGAGGCCTGCAGGAAGGCTACGAGAACAGCCGCTGCTACAACGAGATGGCGCTCATCAAGCTCGTGCAGTCCATGACGCTGCTGCTCAACCACCCGCCCGCCGTCTTTCAGCACGAGATCCGAGAGCACTTCCAGACGCGCGGCTGGCGCATGCTGCACCGCCTGCAGGCCTGGCTCGACCTGCACCAGCTGCTGCAGCAGCAGCAGGAGTGCCTCGCGGCGTCGCCGCTGTCCGCCGAGGACCGCGCGTCTCCGCCCGCGCTCCAGCGGGGAGCGTCCCCGCACGGCGGCTCTCGAAGCAGCAACTCCGAAGCCGCCGAAGCCCAAGTTGCGGAGGACGACTGCGCCATGGAGTGCGACTCCTCGGCCGGCGGAGGAGCCGTCGGCGGTGCCGTCGGTGGTGCCGTCGGTGGTGCCGTCGGCGGTGCCGTTGGTGGAGCCGTTGGCGGTGCCGTCGGAGGAGCTGTCGGCGGTGCCGTCGGAGGAGCTGTCGGCGGTGCCGTCGGCGGTGCCGTCGGCGGAGCCGTCGGCGGAGCAGTTGGCGGTGCCGCGCAAGCCGGCGCCGCGTCCGCGCAGGAAGAGGGGGATGCCGACGAGGGTGCCGGAGCGGTCTTCGGTGGCGAGCCGACGGGGGAGAGGGCGCGCGCCGAGGGCAAGGCGCTCGACAAGTCGGGCGAAGAGGCGGAGAGCGCCGTGAAACCCAAGAAGCGCAAGAAGAGCTACCGCACCTTCCTGCAGGGGAAGAGCGGCTACCCCGACGTGGGCTTCCCTCTCTTTCCCCTTTCCAAGGGTTTTAGCAAAAGCCTCAAGACTTGTCTCCAGCAATATCAGTCCATTCTGGTGTCCTTGGGCATCCCCGACAACATCGTGGGCAAGCCAGAGAGCAGCGCGGCACGCACAGACGCGCAGATGGAGACGGAGCCGGTACCAGAACATGAGCAACGTGACAGCGGCAGGCATTAACCGTGTCCTCCAGGCAGCTTTATCGGTCCGCTATCAGATTTACCAGGAACGCAAGACACAAACTAAAATATCAATGCATGTTTTGAAAGGTCACTAAAGGACGGTGCATCGTTAACAAAAAAAAAAATCCGAACGTGGTTTGTGGGATACCTCAAGCAGAGCTCTTGTTATTAAATTCCCAGTTCGATCGCCAATGTTTGTACGTGCGCAAATGTACAAATTCTCAGTAATATTTTTACTGTTGAGGAAAATTAATGGGAATGTGTTGATAAACCGCATTAAAGATTAAACGTGAAAAACATGGTAAACCGCTTGTGATGCCTGTTATCTGAATGTCACTTTCTGATTATAATATTTTTTTTCTATTGCCACAAGCGTGTGTGAAATACTTATTGAAATGTGTTGCCGATTGTCATATGGAGCGCACAAAGCTTTGCGTGCTTAGACGGCACAGTTGAGCCGACGTCCGTGACCAGGGTTCATCCTCACAATAGTGAAGGGGCGGTGGGCGTGTGGGTCACCAGCCTTGAGCGCTGAGCCAGCCACCGCTGAGAACCTGGTATCAAACTCGGTTCTCAGGCGTCTCGAGCTGCGATGGCATCTGCCCTGGTCACAAGCGCTTTATTGTGGCGAAATTCTCGCTCTTGGAATGACAAATGTCACTTTGACGATCACGCAAAACAAATATTCCCATTGCAGGGAGCGTGAGAGAGTGGATGACCCCTCCCGTATAAAGAATGGAAACGCGACAGAATTTTTCTGGAGCAACGAAAGATCTCTTCCGTCGTCAATCCTGTGACACGGCCAAGCGCCGCATTGCAATGTTTGCGATTTAATTAATCTCGACACACAGATGCCGAGAGCACACATTAAGAATACATTTTTGGGGAGGGGGGTGGGGAAGTAAAAAACATTGGAGCCTTGAGTCACTTTTCTGGAGGCGCGAGGTCCCGAGTATAATGACTGGTGGTCACCCAAGCTGCTGATACATTTTATCTTGCGCTTGCGTCACAGTCATCGATCCAACCGTGACATTTACACGATCCCAATTTAGCGTGTCAGAAATCACGGCGGTGGCGGCGCCGTCGTATGCCTGACATTCAGCACCGGAGGCGGCGAGGGTTTGGAGGGTCGAACAAATGTCGTGAAACTCCCTGGCACGTGGTTGTCCGGAGTGCCCCCCGTGCCCTCCAACCTGTTCCATCTGCACGAGATCGATTATTATTGGACCCATCGCACGCGCGGCTTTTTCGCTGGGTGCTCCAGTTTCCTCCCAACTGTAAATACTCATAAATTGGCCGATAACACCTTCAAATGAATCTAGATATAGGATCGCAGAGCTTGTGGAATTGGGCACCAGCGCACGCCGTGGCTGCCGTTGCCTCTGGACCTGCGCTCCCTCGCGCCTCCCGAATTGTTCTCGCGTCGGAAGCGAGCGGATGCCGCGCGGAGCGTTACACGTTGGAAGTTATTACAATAAAGAGACTGAAAAATATATATGCATTTCTTTTTGAGGTTTACAAGTCGATGATAACTTTGGGACAAAAAAAAATCCCATCTCCGTGATGATTTTGTAATCGCTCCCATGTCGCTGTCGTTTCAGGTTGCAGTGCGGTGTCCGTTCATAAACAGTGATGCGCCATGAGCACGCCTCGTTTCGCGTGTTTGTTTTCCACATGCGCACTGCGACTCGTCACCCCGCCCCCCCCTGGAAGCGAGCGCACCGCTGAGTGACGAACCGTCCGTTGCCCCTCCGCACCGCGGAGTTGATGGGTGTCCCTTGACCGAGTGCGCGTGGAATGATGGGGGAGGGGGTGCGTGCGTTGTGTTGGGGCTACCACCGAGTAAGGGTCAAGGTTCAAGGTTCATATTCACGCCCGAACGAAAAGGGGACAATATCGTGGTCGGCCTTTGCGATCAGAACTTCTGGCAGCGAATTCGCCGCGGTGCCTTTAAACCAAACCTCGGACCGAGCGCGATCGTCGCCAATTCGGTAGAGGTGACCTGCGTGGTGGAGCCCCTTGGATGCGAGTTTAGACCACGTGTTGATTGTGATGTGTGAGGGGTTGCCACCTTCGGGGGCACAGCTGCTGTGCATCTGCCAATCATCTCAGCCAACCCATGGCACCACCTGGGTCTGTCCCATGACGTCCCATGACCTCTCGTTGAGCCTTCGACACTCCACGTGGCCTCAATGTGCACCTGGCCTGGCACAAGCTACGTGGTGACATCACCGCCACTTTTGCTGTTGTGAGACGTTGACTCCATATAAAACTAAAGGTTAAGAAAATGGCATGCATGCTTTGGGAGAATGAATGAAAGACACCGCTCGGGGCAGCTGATGAATTCGCACCGCAGCAAACGCAAACATCGCCCCCTTGGGGTGCACAGAAGGCTGTACAAGATTCGGGAACTGAATGTGCGCCATTCCCAACGGAAATTGTAGATTTGAAAGTTTGTCCGCGAGAGGAATACAATATTGGAATGAAATCGCAGTGTTTTAGAAGTACCACGGCACTTTATTCGATAGCTTAATAGGCGTTCCATATGCATGAGAAATCCATTTTAAATAATGTTATGCAAAATGGGACCTTTTTTGCCAGTATCAAAAGTATGAAAAAATAAGAATAGGTTTTACCCTTTCTGACAATTTAACAGGAGTTGTGTTAAGATGTTCAAACACCAAGCAGAAACATTTTGCAAGGCATCAAGTTATTATATTCGCCGCACATGCAGGACGTGTGGTGAACATGCGAACACACACGTGGCACTGATCATATTTGGCACTGTCTTTGAAACTGATGGACCGTGTCAGAGCGTGTTCGTCTGCGTGTTCACCACAAGTACTGCATGTGTGGTGAATGCAGTCCTCGGTTCCTTGCGAAAGGTTTCTATTTGGTGTTTGAACATCTTAACACAACTCCTGTTTTATTGGCAGAATTTTATTGTATTTTCTACCCACGTGACTTTACCGAAAGAACCAAATAGTATGGATTCCAGCAGTCACGAAAGCTTCAAATCAAGATTGGTAAAACCGATGTTTAATGTTTTATACAGTATTTTTTTCCCAACTTGGATTATACAAAGGTTACCCATAAATGCCTCCTTTATCTCCCAGTCACTTTTGATACGAACTGCTACACAATGTAACATTCATCCTTGAGAATGTCACAAACTTTGGCTGTTTTTTTTACGAGTCTACATTTTTGTTTTATTGTTTTACACAATTGCATCGGCGTGTGGAAGCATGGGACCAGAATTCCGTAACAACGAAATAATTTCGTCTGCGTCACGTAACCATTCACAACATCCGCGACATCCGTGTAGTTTTGTTTTGATGTTGCCGAACTAATATTCCGGTTTGCCGAACGAATAACATTGAGGTCGCGCTCATTACACACAAGGTGCTTGCCACAAATGAACCACAATACCTTGCCGATCTCATCGAGTAGCATGAACCATGGCTTGAACTCCGGTCGTCATGCTCGCAACAGCAGCAGCGGCTATTGGGTAGCCATCAAACAAAGGCGGTCACCGCATCGCGCGCTTTCAAATGCGTTTCTGCGGCCGTCTGGAACGCTCTTCCGATATTAGGAAGCCGCTAGAACTATGCACTTTTAAATCATCTAGTTTGAAAACTCATTTCTTTAGAGCTGCTTTTCGTGTTTGGTTTGTCCTTCCCTCACACCTCCCATTAGCACGGTTGGCTACGTATGGTGCAAAAGAAGTCCGAGGAATATGATTGACGAGTGAAATTTAATTGGGTCCTGAGACTCCACCCTTAACCGACTCGCACTGGTCACAGTGGTGAAATGTGGTCAACACCACCCCATAACCATGACGAACGCACACAAGGTGGAGAGGGCTTTCATCCAGCAGTGGATTGACAAAGAAGTCCAGCATACATGCATGCTACATGGGCAACTGCGTGCTATGTGAAGGACCTCTTAAGTATTTATACAGTGGATGTGGCAGCGGTGTCTATTGCAATGGGCTCAGGAGAAATGTCCTTTAATGTGGTTTGGCATTTATCATTTTGGAGCGGGGCTTGTAAGCCATCTCGCATTTTAATCAGATGGCTTTCACGTGAATGGCGAAACGTTTGCATCAGTTCACGCAAAAAAAAGTATTGGATGAAAAGAGAGGACATTTCTGTTGCCGTATTGTGCAAGCCACTGACCCGTGTTGGAGACAGTTTTACGATGGCAGTCCGAAAAACGATGTTGCGTTCTCCGTGAAAACTTCAAACCACTAAATTTAAACCACATGGTTGGTTGACTTTTCAACTTATTGCTGTTAAAATATGGCGCCTATTCCGGTTTGGTTATTTATGTATTCTTAAGCTCGTGTTATTGACCAACCCAGAGCACACAAGACCGTGTGACGGAACACGAGAGAAGGTGATTTAAAGGCAGCTCAAGGCACAATTGTGAGCATAAGCTCGCTCCTCCCGTCGTGCCTTGCACGCACACGTGACATCACCACACTGTTAGGTTTTTTCGGTAAAGTCACGTAGGTAAAAAATTATAATAGAAAAAATGAAAATAAATCAATTAAATCACGACGTTTCGGATGCAAATTATTTTTATTTATAATTGTTTTCTATTATTTTTTTCCTACGTGACTTTACCGAAAAAACCTAAGAGTATGAATCCTTGCAGTCACGAAAGCTTCACATCTAGAATCACCACACTGCTTGGATGATGATGATGATGCACGCAGCACTGCGTTAGACCAACTCCAACGATTCCAAAACGAAGACGCGACTCGTACTGTACCCTGCGCTGCTCTGCAATGCGTCGTGGTGGTGATGATGGTGGTGTCAACTGGAGGAAGAACACCCCCCACCACCACCAATCTCAAGGGCATAAGTTGCCATCCCGGTCAGGGCTTGAGTAGGATCACTCGGTCCTTCATTGCAGTCACCGCATCGCGCGCTTTCTGATGCGCTTCTGCGGCCGTCTGGAACGCTCTTCGCTCCGATATTACGAAGCGACTGGAGCTACGCACTTTTAAATTATTGAGATTGAAGACTCATTTCTTTAGAACTGTTTTTTGTGTTTAGTTTGTTGCCCGCATCTCCGATTAGCACGGTTGGCTACGTCAGGGCTATATTATAATCCAATAAATAATCACAGTAACAAGCACTGTACCTAGGGCCTATGAAAATTACATTTGAGCATGTTTTTGTATGATACAAATGTTTATCAAGATATATTCTTGAATACATAGATTTATATAGCAAGGATAAGCACAGTGTATAGACAAATAGGCAGAGTGGTGTCACTCGTTTTTTTATTTATAAGGTGAAAGGTAAATTAACACCGGAGATTAACTTTTCCAGATTTTTTTCATTGCAAACTTATCAACATCTTCAAATGGTGATTATTCGCACACTGTCATTCTCAATAGAGAGTGGAGCATAAAAACCATGACCACTTTGTGGAAGGTCACTGGTGGTTTGTACTTTGCGTGCAAATGGAATTCCCGCAACTTGGCTTGGGGCTTCGAGCATGAGGATGAACTTCACCCGGGATTGTTTTGAGCGGAGACTTTGAGTCTCGTTTTTGTTTTGCCGGCGCCGTTCTCTCTCGCGGCGGCAGTGGAACCCTGAACCCTGAACGGCGCTCGCACGCAGCACGGGGATGAACGGCGTCGTTCCTCCATCGGTGGGGGAAAATAAATCAACGAATCGCCAAACTGCGACTGTGGTAAAGCCGTGGACTTAAAGCTTTCGTGACTGCAGGAATTCATATTCTTGGGTCTTTCGGTAAAGTCACGGAGATAGGTTCAAAGAAAATAATAAAAAATAACAGAAAAAAAATGATAGCTTTATTTTTCATCTACGTGACTTTACCGAAAGAACCGAAGAGTATGGATCCTTGCAGTCACGAAAACTTCAAATCTAGAAATAACAGAAAACGACGACGTTTCGATCGCAACGCAGGAAAAGGAGGGTAAGCTTCCAAGGGAAACTGTTTCTAAGGGTTTGAAATGGGCGTAGCTTGGAAGCGAACCCCCCTTCTTCTGAAGACGACCGCTTGTGTCGCGATCGAAACATCGTAGTTTTCTGTTATTATTTATTATTTTCTTTTAACCTATCTACGTGACTTTACCGAAAGACCCAAGAATATTTGGTAAAGCCCAAACCATCAAACTCATCACCGACCAGTGGCGCCATCATCCAAACAATCCGCACAGCGTCTCCTGCCGCATTGCATTGGTTCAAGGACCTTAACATCCAAGTAGTGACATCATCTGTACAAACTGTTGCTTAGAGGCCATACGAAAGAGGAATTCTCGTTTTCTCTCTCTCCAACTTACCGTGCGTTCCATTTGTGCTCTAGCTATCTTGTCGCGTGATGATTATCTGACTATTCGGATATCCTCGCAGAGATCAAAATGTAGCTTCTCTCCGTTTTTAGAGAGCGGCCCTCTGGAAGTGGACCACCCTGAACTAGTTCCGAGGCCTCTGTCATTGTCTCTCGTCGACACTAGGGGGCAGTGCGCCTTCTAAAATAAACTTTGTATTTTATTTGACCAGGTAAGGCCCACTAAGCTATGCGGTATAGCTCTTTTTTTCAGAAGCGAATTGGCCACGGCAATGTATAACATCCATATGCTCTAAACGCGTGGTGTTGATTCTAAATGTGGAGGGTAAAACCGTGGAATCGAAGAGAATAATCCACGGGGAGAACGCGCAAAATCCAAATATCGAACAGCAGGCGTCAGGGTTGGGATCGAACCCACGACCTCCTGTATACCAGGCGAGGTCGTTGACATCTTGCCTCACCACGAGTCCTCGGTTGTGATTCAGCTGCATTAGGTGAACACCCAAATGTGTAACTGGCGACTGCACCGAGACCACCATCGACTGTTCCTCTTTATATTTGAGAACCTGCTGGATTTTGGAGGCCCGAAGCAACCTGCCCCCCCCACCCTCCATCACCGTGGTTGCTGTTCAGCACCGTGATCCCTGCGGAATTACCTGCGCAGTGACGTCATGTCGGTGGCAGTCATGCAGTGACCTCATAACCGGTGACCTCGGGGTCCCAACACCACCGGTCAGACGCTCCTGATGACGACCGCTTGTGTTGCGATCGAAACGTCGCAGTTTTTTGTTATTTGCTTTGAACCTATCCACGTGACTTTACCGAAAGACCCAAAGAATGTGAATTGCTGCACTCACGAAAGCTACAAGTCGAGATTTGAGTTGAAGGGAGTTTGCATCTGAAGTGACGTCATTCCTGTGGTATGTGGTTGATGATGTTGAGGGGGGGGGGGTGCTTCTGAAGTGACGTCATCCATGTAATGTTGGGCTGGGTGTGTGGGGGGTCCATACGATTACATCATGCCCATGGTGGGGGGGGGGGGTGCTTCTGAAGTGACGTCATCCATGTAATGTTGGGCTGGGTGTGTGGGGGGGGTCCATACGATTACATCATGCCCATGGCGGGGGGCGGGGGGCGTGGGGGGGGGGTGCCTCGCGCAGTGACGTCACGCCGGTGGTGGGCTATTTAAATGTCCTCACGTGTGGAGGAGGGTGCACATCTCTGGCGCACGCTCGAGTCGACGTCTGGCGCGGAGCTGTCATTGCTGATGTGAAGTTCTCTCTCTCTCGTTGGACAATTTTAACAGTCAGATTTGTGCGCCTTTACGAGTCGTGTTTGTTTGTTTTTGATCTTCGCGCACCGCGCGTCTTGAAGATAATGTGAATTATTCTGGTGGGACTTACACATTCGAAAGGTGAGTACGCTACGCGCACGGTCCGGTTGAGACTCCACGACGCAGGTGTTCGAGAGCGGCGCGGACTTCCTGTGCAGGAGATTGCGTGTGGATCTGTCTGCGTGGCGCAGTGGTTCGAGTCGAGTCCATCATCTCAGAGCACAGATTTGTGGAACGCGAAGAATTGGTCGTTCTGTGGATGTGCTCGCCATAGCAATGCGGAATTTCCACTGCTGGCTCGGGATGAGCACACGGCCCCGTGCCTGAGTCGGCTGAGACGCCGCTGTGTATGTTGTATGGACGTTGTATGTACGTGTGTTGAACTTCTTTCGCACCGTACGTAGCCAACCGCGCTAATCGGAGGTGCTGTGAGGTGTGTTGAGGGCTGTGTGTGTGTGCTTCATGTAGTGTGATCCGAGTTTGATTCCCGCTCACGGCCAACACCGGTGGCGATTATCTCTGAACCGGTAGCTGGGCCTCCCCTAGGTCGACTCGGCCTCAAACGATTACCCAGTTTGGTGCGTAGTGAACATCGCCACTGGGGGAGACAAAGGCGGCCGGGCGTGGTTGCTGGCCACCCACCCCCTCGTGTGCCACGGTGCCGGCCTTCATCGGTGCTGCTAC
The DNA here is from genome assembly GCF_015708825.2 of Lethenteron reissneri. NCBI lineage: Eukaryota > Metazoa > Chordata > Hyperoartia > Petromyzontiformes > Petromyzontidae > Lethenteron > Lethenteron reissneri. The sequence continues at coordinate 13,190,570 of NC_083781.1, forward strand.
TCGCCCACAGCCCCTCGCCCCAGCAGGCTGTTCGAGGCTACACGGGGGATGTTACACGGGGGATGTGGTCCTGACTCGCTTGGCACAGCGAGAATGAGCAGTTGTTGGTGTGTGCAGAATGTGCAGTTGTCGCCTGGCACAGCGAGAAAGTGCAGTTGTTGGCCCGTGCGCGGCCACGAGCTGCACAAGCCGAGTGCGGCGTGGCGATCGCTGTCCCCTCGGGATGACGCGTCTCCTGGACGTGCCCCGTGGGTCCCGTGGGTCCCGTGGGTGCCGTGGGGAAAGGTCGTCTCCACGAACGGACAAACACACGAAAAAATATTTTTTTAAAATTCTGTTTTCAGAACAACTGCTTTGTTGTGCGTTAGTTTGCTGTCCTTCACCCGCCTCCGATTGGCGCGGTTCGCTCCGTGCGGTGCGTCAGACGAAGTCCCACAACGCGTGCACGGACACACGAGCCGAGACACGGACACACGAGCCGGGACACGGACACACGAGCCGCGTGCACGGACACACGAGCCGCGTGCACGGACACACGAGCCGGGACACGGACACCCGAGCCGCGTGCACGGACACACGAGCCGCGTGCACGGACACACGAGCCGGGACACGGACACCCGAGCCGCGTGCACGGACACACGGGCCGCGTGCACGGACACACGAGCCGGGACACGGACACCCGAGCCGCGTGCACGGACACACGAGCCGCGTGCACGGACACACGAGCCGGGACACGGACACCCGAGCCGCGTGCACGGACACACGAGCCGGGACACGGACACACGAGCCGCGTGCACGGACACCCGAGCCGCGTGCACGGACACACGAGCCGGGACACGGACACACGAGCCGCGTGCACGGACACACGAGCGCTGGGCTCGTAGCGCGGGGTGCTCCCCGCCTCGCTGCCCCGGCTCAGTGTAAGCCGGAGTAGTGAACTTCTGATTTAAAGCTTTCGTGACTGCAGGGATTCATCTTCTTGGTTCTTTCGGTAAAGTCACGTTGAATGGAAATAATAAAATACAAATAAAACATAATAAAATAATTCTCACGTTTCGTCTTCTCGACAGACCTGTTCTTCACCTGAGGACGGCTGCTTGCGTTGTGGCCGAAACGTCGTGAGAATTATTTTATTGGTTAATTTTTATTATTTTATTATTTCCATTCTACGTGACTTTACCGAAATAACCAAGAAGAAAAAAGTGAACTTCTGGTCACGGTGGCCAGATGTTAACTACCTCGCCGGATGTACAGGAGGTCGTGAGTTCGATCCCGACCCCTGACTGACGCCTGCTGTGTATGTGGAGTTTGTGTGCATGCTCTACCCGTGGTCGCGTGGACTTTTCTCCGGGTCCTCCGGGTTTTCCCTCCACATTTCGAATCAACATCACCACGCGTTTAAAGTTATTTGGCTGCTAGAATTCTCCACATGATGATGATGCGCGGAGACACCGAGAGAGAGACACCGAGACGACACGAGACACACAGAGACGACACGAGAGACGGAGAGATCCAAGGAGACACAGAGAGAGAGACACACAGAGAGAGACCGAGACGACACGAGAGACAAAGCGAGATGCAGGGAGACACGGAGAGAAAGCGGCCGCACAGTGATGGTGAGAAAGACAGCGAGCGAGAGAGAGACACACAACAGAGACACGGCGAGAGGTCGGGACAGAGGCACGAGCAGATAGACGCACAGACACAGCAGGTGGACATCGACATGGCGCGAGATCGACATTCGGGCAGAGAAGAAGACGCTGAGAGACGAACGCAAGCCATTGTGAGATCTAGGCAGAGAGACAGAGACATTGGCAGAGAGACACGCAGACCAGCATGGAGAAAGGACAACAGACACAAGGGATAGCCACGAAGAGAGGCTCGTCAGACACGCGGAGAGAGCTGGATGCAGTAAGACAAGGTCGGATCAAAAGAGACACAGAGACGCACAGAGACGCAGAGATGTGAGCTGGACGTGTCTCTCTCTCCGGGTAACACGGAGAGATGCATAAGGAGATAGACGCTGAGACAGATACGGAACATCGGGGGAGCCTAAAATAGCGAGGTGCACAAAGTTGAGTTTTGCGTAAAAAAACACACCAACAACATGTTATTGTTTACAAGAGATGTTATTGTTTACAAGAATTGTTATTGTTTACAATAGTTATTGTTTACAATAGTTGTTATTGTTTACAAGCGATGTTATTGTTTATAAGCATTGTTCGTCTGTGCAAGAGTTGTTATTGTTTATAATAATTGTTATTGTTTACAGTAGTTGTTATTGTTTGCAAGAGCGGCGCCTTCTGTGCCAGCTGCGTGTTGAGATTTGGAGTCCAAAGCGACAGTCGGAGAGAGACGAGGAGGAGGAGGAGGAACCCGTAAGATCAGAATCTGTATTTAGACTGCAGGAGGAATCCGATGAGCTATAAAGCTCTTTTTCACAAATGTCCAGTAGGGGCGGGTCAGAAAGCTGCAACAAACAGTCCAAAACACGATAGGAGTGCAAATATAAGTAGAGTAAGGTAAGAACATTGCTATAAAACATGCATGTCTATATTCTTGGTTCTTTCGGTAAAGTCACGTAGAAGGGAAATAATAAAAATAATATAAATATTAAAAAACAATTCTCACGACGTTTCGACTGCAACACAAGCAATCATCATCAGGTGTGAAATCCACAGCAAGAAAATTTGAAAAAAATTGAAAGAACCGAGAATATGAATCCCTGCAGTCACGAAAGCTTTAAATCAAAAAATGCATGTCTATGTTTATCTTACCAGGAGGTTACGGCCCACTGAGCTATTAGCTTCTTTTTCAGAAGCGACCTGGCCACAAACGACAGCTCAACGAAGTGGCTTATCGCGTGGAAGTTTATAGCAGCCAAATCATCTCAAAACGCACGTTTCTAAATGTGGAGGGGGGAAAACCGGAGGATACGGAGAAATACAAAATCCACGCCACCACGGAGAGAAGAGAGAGACGCAAACTCCAAATATACAGCAGGCGTCGGCCAGGGTCGGGATTTAACTCCTCGACCTCCTGCATACCAGGCGAGGTAGTTAACATCTCATAGCCACCGTGGCGTGATCAGGGCACCAGTTCAAATCAGAGACCCCCGTGTTGACCGTCTAGGGAGGCTGAGTGAAGTTGCGGCGGACACTCCCACGGCTCGAAGGGACGGTGGCTTGCGGACAGGACTGGTGACAGAATAGCAGCCAGAGAGAGATAATGCATCCGTGGAGATGGTTTCAAGTGTACGCGGTTTAATCGGGCGAGAATTCGAGAGTGACCTCCCATGGGGTCAGAGTAGAGGGATGGGATCTGCGCACGGGGCAGAATGAGACGAATTGCAACATCGCAGAACCGCGAGGGATGACGACGGCTGTAATAGGAAGGCCTTCGCCTAGGAGTGGATAGACCACGTACGTATCGATCGATGTTGAACTTATTTTCGCCGCCGTGCGTAGCCAAGCGTGCTCATCGGAGGTGGGCCCATGGCTCACGATGGTGATGACGATACAAAAAATGTGGTGATAAAACTTTAACTCATCCGCGCCCTGTGTTAGAAAAACCCGCAGACTTCACTCGAATCTTCGCTATCATTGAGATTATTTATATTATTTTGCTGCTCTAAATGTCCACGTGATAAGCCACTTTGCTGAGCTATCGTTTGTGGCCAGGTCGCTTCTGAAAAATAAGTTAATAGCTCAGTGGGCTTTTACCTGGTAAGATAAAAAAAAATTGTTTAGTATTACTGGTAGATATTTTTTTGAAAGGTTTACCTTCCATATACTTTGCACTTCTATCGTGTTTGTTGTTTTGTTTGTTGTTGTAACATTCTGACCCCGTGCCACTACTGGGCATCTGCGAAAAAACGAGCTTCATAGCTCATCGGATTCCTCAAGTGCAAATACATATTCTGATGAGTTCACGCTGCAGTGTGCGCATCTTCTCTTTGAAGCCAAGCGACTTGCACTGCTCTTGTACGTGGTCAATCCACTGCTGGACGAGATATTTAACCATACCTCACCACGCTAGTCAGTGCCGGTCAGTGCCGGTCGGTTGAAGGCGGGAAGCATAGACAGTAACTAAGTACAGCACAACAATGGATGTTTGCCGCACTGCACAGCAGGTATCCCTGCGAGCCGAGAACATCCAAGCGCTAAACAGGCTCAACAATCCCCGCTTATCTTGCGAGAAGATTCATCCACATCTGGCGCATTGTCGGTGGGTTTGCGCAAAGGCTGAACTTACACCGCGTCTACAATTGTACTATTGTGTCAAGCGCTGTGATTCTACTCGTACGATATTTGTACGTGACGCCGACCCCTCCTCCTTTTAAGTCACAAACGAACTACGTCTTGGCTCGCCAAGAAGCTCGCTCACAGGAGCCCCCCTTTGTATTTGCAAGTCAGGCAGATTAAAGGCAAATTGCATTGTTCTGACTTGTATTGTATTGCACCTTCCTGAGTGCTTGCCTGGGATTAATGCCCCCCCACCCCACCGCCCACGCGGCCCCCCCCCCCCGCCCGTCTCTCGTGAGCGAGGGGCCGCCTCTGTGACCCCGGGTCACCGGCACTGCTCTGCACGCGCAGCTCTGCCAGCTCGCCTCTTTCGAGCAATGAGATTGTATGCCGGTGTCTCTCTCTCTCTCTTGAGTACTCGCCTGGTTAGGCAAAACAATCCGCAGCTTGCGCTCTACTGCGGAGCGCAAGAAGATGGTCCCGTCCTGATGGAGCAAAGTACATTCTGTTGAGTGCCACTTTCCCCTATAATTTCTCTCCATGTGGATAACAAAAACAGATTTTGTTTTTATTGACCTACGCATTACATATCGAACAGAGAGAGGGCCATTGCCTTCAAACATCTGGCAGTTCACCCGGCATTGGTTTTAAGCCAGGGCTCGGTAACCAAAATAACAAGAATAGACATTTTTTTTAGAATTCGTAAACAAAAAACTATATTTTAAGAGCCGCAACGCGCGTGAATAACATCACGCAAACGACCGCGACTCGTTTGCGCGATGTTTTAACGCATTCTAGAAGGTGACTCGCTGCAGCGGCAATGGGCAACCGTGCATGGCATCCCCGTGTATCCCATTCAGAGCTCGGTAACGGGTGCTCGCTAACAACGCGGTCCGCGCTGACTAAATAGGCGACCTCTGTCTGCAGCGTGGGCCATGGCGGACGACCCTGCCCTGGAGCAGACCGCGACAGACGCCGCACAGCCAGAGACGGAGCCTCTGCCGAGCCTTGGACGCAAGCAGGGGACCGCAGCAGCCGCACAAGCAACCGAATCGTCACCGGCGACGGCGGCGGCGGCGGACGACGCGACGACACCTCGCGACGTCAGCGGCCGCGACGACGCCGCCGCCGCGGCGTTCCCGCAGAGCGAGCAGCGCCGCCAGCGGCTGCAGCTGCTGGCGGCGACGGGCGGCGCCGACGGCTCCTGCTACAAGTGCCTGGTGCCGTTCAGCGCGGCGCTGCTGGTGAGCGGCTCCGCCGTGTGCGCCCTGGCGTACGGCCGCGGCGCCCACGGGAGCGCCGTGGCGCCGCTGGGGCTCGGCATGCTGGCCCTGGGCGCGCTGCTCGCCGCCTGCTGCGCCGTCGGGTGGGCACGGCACCGGCGGCGCCGGAGGGCGAAGCTGCGCCGGGACAGCTTCGCGGCGCTCGTCGCGGGGCCCCTCGCCGCCGGTGCCGCGGCGGACTCGCCCAACGCCGCCGGGTGACGGTCGGCGCGGGGGGCGGGAAGGTCGTCGCCGGCAAAACTTCGGCGTGCGTGGAACGGAGGTTGGCGCTGGACGGCTTGCAAGATAATCGGCGCGGATGACGAACATGAAGATGATGTTGATGATGTTGATGATGATGAGGATTTCCTCTCTCTCGAGACTCAGCCCGTGGGACCCGGGTCAGCTCCTTGGCTACTGTCACTGCACCTCGCGTATTCCACAGCGATCTCTCCCTCCCGCTCCCCGTTCCCGCACACCGCCAATGCGGGTGTAAAGTTACTCCACTCGTGGGGAGGAGCTGTTGGCTCACTCTTCCACGCTGCTCAGACATATTGGTAGCGGTAGGAGTGCCCACACTTGACCCTACCACACGCGACCTGCCGATCGACCGTGGGCAGTTGCACCCATTTCTACCGCTGGATGGACAGAAGCGGGGAGAGTTAAGCAACGTGCCCCAATTGCTTTCGGCCGCCGTTGTCACCGCCGCACGTATGCGTGTGTGTACGTTGCATTTCTTTCGCACCGTACGGAGGTGCTGCCTAAATCGGCGACCTTTGACTGTCTGCAGTGTGGGTCATGGCGGATGACCCTGCCTGGCGTGCCGGTGTAACGGTTAGCATGCTGGACTTGCGGTCCAGAAGTCGCCAAAGTTGAGAAACGCTTCTGTAACGGAGGCCAGGGCTGTGCGGTAAACATTGAGGTATATCGGGGACAACGCGTACATTGTCTCCCATAGACCCCAATGTTAAAGTATCCCATAGACTCCAAAGTTAAAGTCTCCCATAGACTTCAATGTTAAAGTCTCCCATAGACTTCAATGTTAAAGGCTCCCATAGACTCCAATGTTGTTAAAGTCTCACATAGACTTCAATGTTAAAGTCTCCCATAGACTCCGATGTTAAAGTCTCCCATAGACTCCAATGTTAAAGTCTCCCATAGACTCCAATGTTAATGTCTCCCATAGACTTCAATGTTAAAGTCTCCCATAGACTCCAATGTTAACGTCTCCCATAGACTTCAATGTTAAAGTCTCCCATAGACTCCAATGTTAAAGTCTCCCATAGACTTCAATGTTAAAGTCCCCCATAGACTCCAATGTTAAAGTCTCCCATAGACTTCAATGTTAAAGTCTCCCATAGACTTCAATGTTAAAGTCTCCCATATACTTCAATGTTAAAGTCTCCCATAGACTTCAATGTTAAAGTTTCCCATAGACTCCAATGTCAAAGGCTCCCATATACTCCAATGTTGTTAAAGTCTCACATAGACTTCAATGTTAAAGTCTCCCATAGACTCCGATGTTAAAGTCGCCCATAGACGCCAATGTTAAAGTCTCCCATAGACTTCAATGTTAATGTCTCCCATAGACTTCAATGTTAAAGTCTCCCATAGACTCCAATGTTAACGTCTCCCATAGACTTCAATGTTAACGTCTCCCATAGACTTCAATGTTAAAGGCTCCCATAGACCTCAATGTTATAGTCTCGCATAGACTTCAATGTTAAAGTCTCGCATATACTTCAATGTTAAAGTCTCCCATAGACTTCAATGTTAAAGGCTCCCATAGACGTCAATGTTAAAGTCTCCCATAGACTTCAATGTTAACGTCTCCCATAGACTTCAATGTTAAAGGCTCCCATAGACCTCAATGTTATAGTCTCTCATAAACTTCAATGTTAAAGTCTCCCATAGACTTCAATGTTAAAGGCTCCCATAGACCTCAATGTTAAAGGATCCCATAAACTGCAATGTTAAAGTCTCCCATAGACTTCAACGTTAAAGTCTCCCATAGACTTAAATGTTAAAGGCTCCCATAGACTCCAATGTTGTTAAAGTCTCACATAGACTTCAATGTTAAAGTCTCCCATAGACTCCGATGTTAAAGTCTCCCATAGACTCCAATGTTAAGTCTCCCATAGACTTCAATGTTAATGTCTCCCATATACTTCAATGTTAAAGTCTCCCATAGACTCCAATGTTAACGTCTCCCATAGACTTCAATGTTAAATGCTCCCATAGACCTCAATGTTATAGTCTCGCATAGACTTCAATGTTAAAGTCTCGCATATACTTCAATGTTAAAGTCTCCCATAGACTTCAATGATAAAGGCTCCCATAAACTTCAATGTTAAAGTCTCCCATAGACTTCAATGTTAAAGGCTCCCATAGACCTCAATGTTAAAGGCTCCCATAAACGTCAATGTTAAAGTCCCCCATAGACTTCAATGTTAAAGTCTCCCATAGACTTCAATGTTAAAGTCTCCCATAGACTTCAATATTAAAGTCTCCCATAGACTCCAATGTTAAAGTCTCCAATAGACTCCAATGTTAAAGTCTCCCATAGACTTCAATGTTAAAGTCTCCCATAGACTCCAATGTTAAAGTCTCCCATAGACTCCAATGTTAAAGTTTCCCATAGACTTCAATGTTAAAGGCTCCCATAGACTTAAATGTTAGGGTAGGATGATGACCTTTCAACACGGGGTGCACTGCGGAGCGTGAACAGCGCCGCAAAGTCCAGGCCCAATTCTGGGCCGAACGGCTCTTTTGTGGATTTCGCACAGAAAACTCTCTCGGAGTGACTTCGTGAAACATTAAGGTGGAAACAAAAAACCGCATAACAATGACAACACAACAAATGGCACGCCTAATATTGTGTTCGGGGGACCGCAGACGGGAAGGGCGTTGTGAGCAGCATATTCATCGGCTCGCGCGTGTGTTGCTAAACCCCCCGACGCAATATATACACGAACCTGTGCAACGGCGACGAGGTGTCTAAGTCGACTGGTCTAAACGGGCAGTTGAGTCGACTGCGTATTTGTCATCAATATCACGGGAGACGGAGGAGGTGGTGTGGGGGGGGGGTTCTTTCTTCCTCCCTCCGTAGAGACGTAGGATTTCGTCCGAGCCAAGAACCGTGATCCACATTTTAGTTTTTCGGGTGAGGCACATCTCGGTAAATACGCATTGTTGGAACAACATTGCCATTTTCGGTTGGAAACGTTGGCCCAGCGTTCGTCCCTGTTTACTGTGATGGTCGTTTTCCCGCATGAGGATCTCAGCGGCTTGTGTCCGGTCATCGAACAAAGGCGGTGGCCACTGCACTGCGCGCCTTCGGATGCGCTTCTGCGGCCGTCTGGAACGCTCTTCCTTCCGATATTAGGAAGCCACTTGAGCTATGGCACTTTTACATCATCGAGATTGAAAACTCATTTGTTTTAAATGCTTTTGTGTTTAGATTGTTATCCTTCCCCCGCACCTCTGATTAGCACGGTTGGCTATGTATGGTGCGAAATAAGTTAAACATACATACGTTAATCTGCGCATTAAATGCTCCTAACAAATGATTGTTAGTTATTAAGCCACCGTTGAGGAGCTTCCTTGGTCAGATTTTGATCGATACATCAGCGCGTATCGATAATGAGAATTATATCTGTGTAAACATGACATTCTTGTCAGGTGGTTGATGATAATTTTGGCGTAGAAACTACCGCCACGTGGCCCGAACACAAAGACAAGTCCGGATCGCACTTTTCCATCTTCACAGATCAGTTTCAACATGGCACTTCTTAATGTACAATGATATTTTCTTTGTCTTATATGAATCTGCATACCATACATACGAGTATATTTTGGTGTAATCTTACTAGATCGTTTGTATAATGTAATAAATGATTTTTTTGTTATTATTTTGCTGTTTATCCTTTGCCATGCGTCCGGTGTTTATGGTTGTAATGATGTCTTTATTTAAATATCGTTTAAAAAAAATCCCAATTATTTTCAAATCGTGCTGCTGGCATCAAGCATTGAGATGAAGGCAGCTCGCGGTGCATCAACCTGTGTCAAGCGCCAACTTTTAATCGGAGGTGTGTATGTCATCTATGATATATTGAGTTTCTTTAAAGGCGGTGTTATTGGCGAATGTGCTGTGTTGTTGTCGATTGTGTCCATGTCGTGTTGGCCATCGCGGTGACATGCGGTGACATTCCCCGAGAACGGGCTGCACGGGGACACTTGTTCAACGGTTGGATTTGTGTTGCCAGGTCGCTTCTAATCAAAGAGCTCTAAAGTTCAGTGGGCTATACGTGGTAAAAAAAGAGGATTGAAAATGGTATGTCGACTGAGGTTCCATTTACCTATCCCAAGCGTACATTGTAATTTTGTCCCCTAACAGTGCTAAAAATAATTATATAGTGTACAGGCAGTCCTCTACTTAGGATGGGGATGCGTTACGACGACCCCATCGTAAGTCAAAAATATCGTAAGTCGAAGATGGCCCAGCCTACCCAGGAGTTTTAAAGAATGGTGATAATTTAGCAAAACAGAGCAATTTACAGTACCGTACTGTATAAACTATATACTGTATGTATTTATTAATTACAATACTGTATTGCACAGTAAACTTAAAAAAACAAGGTAAATTCTGAGCCTACCTAGATGAACTGCAATTTAATAGGAAGTTTTTTTCAGGAAACAATCCTATCTGCATCACACAAGGCGGAAGATGCGCGAAATGTAAAATATTTTACAATTTTGTCGTATCGCCATCGTAAGATCAAAGTATCGCAAGTCGGATCATGGTAACTCGTGGACTCTCTGTATTTCGTCATGCGAATTAACCTGGAAAATGCTACAATGTCAGCGAAACGAGTGAGTCGGCAAAAGGAAATACCGTCATCTATAAATTACAAAACGCTCCAGAGAGATTGTACCAAAAACCTGCCCCCGATGTCAATAACGTGAAACAAATCTGGCCTCGCACACCTACCAGGTTATCAGAGGCACCCCCGACGCCTGCTTTAATATACAAGGGAGATCAAGTGACCCGTGCAATCCGGAGTGTTCAATAGCGTGCCGCTGACTTGTTGAAATTCGCAGGGAATGCATCGGCCAGGTCAAAGTGCAGCTGAGAATTCCGCAGTCCATGGGGCTGTGAAGGTTCATGGCCTTTTTTGTGAAACAAAAATTCCATGGGGTCCATATAAAAATAACCGCCATTGGGTTCGCCCTCGCCTTACTGGGTGGGTGGGTGGGAGTGGCAGTGGCAAGGTGGTTGATGCGCTGTGCTATGAACCCACAAACTGAAGTTCTCAATCGAACTCCGGTCATCGCAGCAGCACCAGCAGCGGCTTTTGGATAAGCATTTGACAAAGACGGTGGGTACAGCATCGCACACTTTCAGATGCGCTTCTGCGGCCGTCTGGAACGCTCTTCCTTCCGATATTATGAAGCCACTGGGGCTATGCACTTTTAAATTTAGATTGAAAACGAATTTCCTTAGGACTGCTTTTCGTGTTTGGTTGGTTGTCCATTCTCCCGCATCTCCGATTAGCACGGTTGGCTACGTATGGTGTGAAAGAAGTTCAACATACACACATACACGGGTAATACGATTGGCGAGTGAAATTTAATTGGGTCCTGAGACTCCACCCTTAACCGACTCGCACTGGTTACAGTGGTGAAATATGGTCAACACCACCCCATAACCATGACGAACACACACAAGGTGGAGAGGGCTTTAATTCGAGCAGTGGATTGTCAACGGGATGTAAATTGTTATGATACAGATGCGTGCTATTTTGCAACGAGACCAGCCAGGGAAGATAAGGTTTTGCAGTGAAGAAGGCAACATTTCAAAGTGGCAGAACGGTTGGAAAGCGACCACCCCCATCAGTTGCTCTGCATTCCAAAGAATCCTCCCCACGTGACGCATTTCAAAAACGCCAGAGGTTCGTTAAAGGCAATTGTGAAATTCCTCATTTTAAACGCTGCTCAAGAGATGCTCGTTCTACTATTTATTTCGCCCTGCGTAAGATTTTTCAGACGTTATAAATGGATGGATAGATCTTCTTGGTTCTTTCGGTAAAGTCACGTAGAATGGAAATAATAAAACATAATAAAATAATTCTCACGACGTTTCGGCCACAACGCAAGCAGCCGTCCTCAGGTGAAGAACAGGTCTGTCGAGAAGACAGAGTCTGATTACCTTTTGATTAGAGAAGAGACTTTGAGATGGACAGACGAGAGAGCAATTTTGTTTGATATTACGTCGGTTAATGAACCGATGTTTACTCTGATTTCAATTGGAGCTGATATTTGATGCATCATTTTAATCGTGAACCCGATGGCCCTTGGGTTGCCTGGGTTTCTTCAGCGTTTACTGTACGGCACTTAGTTTACGTATTGCCTGTCACGGCCCCTGGTGCTCCTCTCTGTCCCGAAGGGTAAAAAAAACGTCTCCTCTGGCAAGACCATCCCAATCACACGGAGTTCCAGCATTTAAGACGGGGGTTTCGGGCATACATCGTCATATTCATAATCAACGTTTATGGGTTAGATCGCGTTATTTATAAATGTGTCATAACCCTCCACCACCCGACACGGCCAATCAGCAAAAAAGTGTCACGTTGACAAAGACAAAGCGTCATATACTGAAAGTTGTGGTCTGTAAAAGGCACATGCTGTAATAACAATGCCATCGTGCCGATAGCCATTGTGGGTCTATGTTGCAGCATTATCGATCAGCAATGAATATCAAATACCGTGCATTATGCTTACAACCTTTGCACACTTTGACTTTACAGCGCTATCAATCTTTTTTTTTCAAACAACAAACGAATATCATACCATGACTATTCGGCCGCTATAAATTTCCACACGATCAGCCAACTTCCCTGAGCTATCATTTGTGATCGCCAAGTCGCTTCTCAAAAGGAGCTACTCAGTGGGCCTTACCTGGTAAAATAGTTTATATCTCTTTCGTAAACAAATCGATACATACGCACGCACGCCTCTAAACTGCTTTGTGGTTTTTAAAATAAATTGCGTCCTCCAAATCTGCTCGAACTCTCTGCATTGGCGTCTCTAATTGCTGTGCTGCAAAGAAGGTCCATTCCCCGAAACGTCGCCTGTTATGTATACATTTTTTACCTTTGAGCCCACGTTGTTATTTGAGTGTGTTTGTAGTCGTTGTCAATTGTGCTTTTGTACCAACTGCTACAGAAGCGGCAGTAGCAAGTAGCATCATTCACCAAAGTGATTTGCATTTTTGCCTCGAAGGTGAAAGAAAAACCTCTCATCTGGCAAGAGCCTCCGGGCCACGTGCGCCTCCTGGTCAGTGCGTGGTTTGAGTTTCACGCGGCGCGCTCTCTCATTGGTCAACGGTCGCCACTTCAGCGGCTGGGGGCGGGGCGTAGGCAGAAGGTGGTGGGGGCAGTGGGGGAGGGGGGGGAGAAAGTAGGCGGGGCCGGCTCACGAACGGACCAATGGGCGACGAGCGCATCCTCGCTAGACCACGCCCACCGTTCGAATCGCCAACGGATGACGTCACCGCTAAAAATAACGACTCCGCAGTCAGCAGCAGTCGCCGCCTCGGCTGAAGCGGAACGCCGCCTCGCTACCTCCCCCCGCCCCTCAACTAAATTACTTAAACATTTATACCGTAACATTGTTTAGATTTACACTGCGTCGTTGTTGTGGTCGTCGTTGCTTCGAACGCCCTTGGTGATGAGGCGAGAAGGTGAGTTCGAGAGTTGCGTGTCGGCGTTTCGGACGCCGCTGAGGGGGGCGAGTAAAGTTAATTGGCGGTAAAAAAAGAGTTTTGGATGTTCGCGAAAGTTACGATTCGTGTCGCGATTCGTTTATTTATTTAGTCGGCCGTGTTTTAAGAGTGAAACGAAGCGTCGTATTCACGCGGGATACTCATAAATAAAGTTTGATTAGTTTTTAACAGTCGCTCGCATACGTTAAAGGCGAGGCCTGCACCGCAGCCCGCTACCGCCTGAACGATGTAGTTTGAATGAACGTGTTTGTAAATTATAAATGTATCGTTAATTATTAAGGAATTAACTTACGTCAATTACCGCGCCTATTGATTACGTTAAAAACTTCACCCCCGCCTCCCCCCCCCTAAAGGCCGCCAACAGCAGTCACCCAATGTGGTTCATGGATCCCGCCATACGACTGTGGAATGGTCATCGTTGGTGGCTCTGCATGGGGGATTGAGCGGGAAAGCTCTTGGCTGAGCTCCTTGAGGTTGTTGAAGGCGGGAGGCGATGAAGCCGTTAAGGGAGATTAACATCTCGCCTCTGGGCGAGTGTAACTCAACATCTAAATGGATGAGAATCCGTTGAATCTCATTGCATCCATTGAGAGTCATTTGTCAATCCACTGCTGCGGTCAGTCTTGGGGGTTGACATACTTCACCACTTGGGTCAATGGGGGCGGTGGGGGGGTCCAGAGGCCAGGTCTGGTTCAGATGTCACTCGCCCGCCACTTCTCTTAGTCGTAGCCGGGAATCATCTCATTCAAACGTACTCTTGTTAAAAGTGTCTTCAAGTAAATCAACATTGAATGAGCCCCATTGTATCACGTACGTGTATAACCGCGGTCTTTACCCAGCGATACCATCTAACGCCAATGACCAAACCGACCTGAATGCCTGTGATGTTTTCAAATTTGAAAAGCCAAGCAGGTTTGAGCCTGTCCTAGTGCTTGGTACGAGCGACCGATATGTAAATTGATCGTTATAATAGGCATCCCGTGGGGTCTACGTGGTTGAGAATCGGTGGTTCGTGTCCGCGGCAGCCGTTGTACTTTCGAACCCGTTCGACTTAACGAAAGGAGCCTCGGGAACGGAACCCCGTTCGTGAGTCGAGGACTGCCTGCCCCGTGCTTATATGGCCCCTCGGCCGTTTCCTTAAACACCACACTGAATCACTTCACCACAGTGAATCACTTCACCACACTGAATCAATTAACGACCCTGCAACGGCGTGGATAGAAGGACCCCCCCCCCCTCATCGCAGTGGATCGATACGCAAGGATGGGGTGGTGTGCACGTGTTGTTTACCTTGCGAGGAAAACAATGTATACACAGCGGCATGTGATACATAGCGCCTCTGTGATAGCCCTTCACAAGAAAGGCGTTAATTCAAATGTACGAATTTTTTTCCATGCGTAGTTTATTGCCTTGTGTTGTTAACCCTGTGTTTCACTCTTAGACTAAGGTGTTGTATTTGTTCAGGTGCATTAAACAGCGTGGATAGCAAAAACTCACGTAGCTTCCTATTTACATTATTGTTAATTCACGGGGTGTTTCACTTAAGTTGTTGAATTAAACTGGCCGCTGTTTTAATATTAACAAAAATATGATTCCGAATGATGGTATTTCATAATTTTAAAACATTTCGCCCGGAGGTCGCAAAGTGCTATACATAGCTAAAAACAGAAATACGCTTTTTTCAGAAAAAGAGTAACACAACCTTAATTAAGGACGCAGTCTAGTGATAACACAACACGCAAAGGACTGCTCGTCTCAGTTGATGTGTGTCCTGGGCCGTTCCACGCGGCCACCCGAGTTTGAAATTATGGTAATGAAAAAAATACGTAAAATGTCTACTAAGCACATCGTGACGTCGCTAGAGTTACTTTTTTGTTTGAATGATGTCGGTATATTGACGTCACTACAATTATTTTCAAACTAAACTTTTCCCCATCTTAATGTAGCATTATTGGTGTTTTAGTAGCCAGACCGGTGGCAGTTAGTTAATACTCTTTATCCACGTGACGGCCTCGGTGAATACAAGATTAGACGTATTCCATTTTCTCCCAGATTATAAGATGTCCCGTGAAATAAATCGCATCCTAAACGTGTGCCTGCTATCAATAAAGTTATAGAAATCTAATGTCTCACGCACACCTACCAGACTACACGTAAGATTGTATTATAAAACATCTAATTCTTCCATACTCTGTGGGCACTCAGTCGGGTAGTGCCATCTGTTTTAGGAAATAATCACTGGCTGCCACAGTTGTGTTGCGTAACAAGTCACGGTGCCTTCACTTTTCCACAAGCATCCTGTGCGGTCCTTGCCTTCATTGGTGGCCCTGAACCAGTATCAAACTTACAAGTCCACATTCCTGTTGGGTCCGTAAAGCAGACATCGATAACGGTCCACCGATTCATCGACCAAAATAACTTATTATGCTCATGATACGCGCATCAAATTGCGCGTGTTAAGATGTTATTTTTTTTATTTGTACATGTGTAGTTTCACCCTCAAGCCTTCAGCCACTAGATGCAAAGTATGCTTGGCAATGATTAAAAAAACGTCTTAAATAACATGGCAACCCTGAATTGTAACGTTTATCAACTCACACGGTGCAAATCATCCATCACACGCCTCGAGTAAGATGAGCACCTCCTGGTGCGGCCAGTACCACTTGCTGGAAAGGAGTGACTCTCCTTAGGCGAGATTGTCCCCCCTTTCCGTCATAGGAACGTGGAATTTCCCCCAGTGGCTCAGGTCCACCAGTGTTAATGAATGCAGCCTCGCACGTATTTGAATAATTGTTTTACGAACCGCGAGCCCTTCTAACTTAAGTAGTCATTTTGTTGTCACTCTCTTGCTTGCAGTCATGCCCAGCTTCCACGTCGGCACGCGATGCCTTGTAATGGCGCTCATGTCGAAGCCGTGGAAACCCAGGCTCAATCTGCTGGAGCTGCCGGAGGATGTGCTCATGTGTATCTTCAGCTACCTGCCCGTCACTGACCTGCTTGCTTTCCAGGCCGTGAGTACGGTCCCCTCCCTGCCCCGCGTGACCACTGATTGATGTGCTCCTGTGGCCAGCCGTGTTAATTTAATCCGCCTTGTACTCCTGGGATGATAACATGTAGAATTGTATTAATTATTTTTATTTGGGTATTATGTAGTCGTTAAATGCTGACTGCTAACATTTAATTTTAACAACGATGGAAGTTTTCAGCCTTGAGTAATCAGGAGGTGGGGGTGGCTGCCATTTTTAAAGGTGCCCGGTTAATCGACCACCAAACAAAATGTTCTACAATTTTAAGTCAATCGATTAATTGTCCCAGCGCTCGTTACCTCTCCGGCTGGGTGTTACGGTTAAATTATCCCGGTGTGATGTGCCGCTTGGTGTACAGGCCCACCCACAGCTGCGGCACCTGGTGGAGAGCCATCCCAGCGTGTGGGCCAATCTCTCCTTCCAAGGGGTGTGGCCGTGTCCAGACACCATTCAGCTTTTCCAGCGGTGAGTGGCGACACACACCCACCCACCCAACCATTTCTTAAGGCTACGATCCACTGTGGCAATTTTATGGCAATCATCGCCAGCTATGGTTGACACAGTATTTATTCTTGGACATGTGCGAAAAAGAGCTTAATAGCTCATCGGATTCTTCAAGTATAAATACATATTCTGATCCTCATTTCCTCATTGTAAAACAAAACATTTTTTTAATATAAACAAATATGATCGCATTTCCTCTCAAACTTCTAATCGGATTGCATACTGTTCAAGCTCTCTTAAATTGAAAGAAATGGCTGCCCCAAGTTTTGGTACGAGTGGATGTGGAAGAGATGGCGTCGTGTGATGGTGTGGTGTGATGTGATGTTGTGGAATGGTTGTGTATTTGTGTGATGTGTGATGGCATGGTATGGTGTGTAAAGATGGTGTAGTGGTGTGGAGATATGGTGGGTGTTAGTGTGGTGTGATGGCGCATGGTGTTTTGGTGTGATCATGTGCTTTGATGGTGTGGTGTGATGGGTCAAGATACGCATGATGGGACTGACCTATTTCAGAAGATTAATTTCAGCTACGCACTACTGTGATGGGCTCAAGAGAATTCTGCCACTCAATTGTGTTGCCTGCCAAGTTTCCAAAGTCGCTCGTGGTTAATGTGTTGCTGGTGTTGATTGCCGTCAATGATTGCCGACGTGGATCCTTGCCTCTGCAGCGTCGATGTATCTGTGCCTTCTTAAACCTATCAGCTGGACATGTAAGAGCGTAGGCTTGTGATCCAGAGATTAGTTGGCGGCAGGAGATGGTGGATCGTGTAGAGGGTTGGGAAACTCCCAAACCCGCTGGGCTGAGGTGGCTGGGATATGACCGAACATAAAGTTGGGTTGTGAACCCCCGTTTTTGTAGAGCAATGATTCTGCATCCACACGCACCCGATGCAGACCCTTCCACTCCCGTTGCGTGTTGTTGTACCTGGTACGGCCTGAATAAACGGCACGTCTACACGACCATTATGCAAATGAAGCTGGAATTACCCGGATGTGACGTCAATGATGACGTCATATCCGCGTCTTTGCTTCCAAGAATAGGGATGGCAGCCATTGCTTACAAAATGAAACGTGTTTTGCTGATGTTGTGATGGCGGTTGTGCGCAAGCACAATTCGCACACAAGCAACTACATATTCATCAATAACGCTGCCTTACAGGAAAAATATACAACAGGCTATATTTTGGACACTAACCCTTATAAGGTGTGCTTGCAGCAGTGACTGCTAATACAATTATCCAGGTGAGATTGTATTATGCTTCAAATATCCGTTTTTAGTGGTAAATCAATGCCTATTGTTAATTTTGCACACATTTGATGGATTTCGGCGATTTGAAGTGAAGTAACAAAATCAGCTAAATGTTTATTGAAAAATATGTACAAAAATGTACAATAGGGAACAGACGCAACCACTAAAAACTTAAATTTTGACTTAACTTGCGTGACTGCAGGAATTCATATGCTTTGGTTCTTTCGGTAAAGTCACGTAGATAGAAAAATAAGAAAAAAATAAAGTGAATAAAAATAATACAAAATAAAAATGAAGAACACTAAAAACATTTGATGTGTAATTATAGCTGTACATGTCACCTGTATACTTGCATTCAAGACAAAGCTATTACATAATCCATTGCGTCACGTTCTGGTAAGATTCTGGCTGTATTTGAGGGTAGCCCGACTCTGAAGTCGGCCGTCCAGCGCAGAGGTCGCAACCGGGTACCCGATACCCGTACCTTACCCGATACCCGGCTACCCGTACCTTACCCGATACCCGGCTACCCGTACCCAGCCAGGTACGGGTACCCGTATGCGACCCTGGTGCGGCCGGGTACGGGTAGGCCGTGAGCCACTGGTGAGTAACCGTTTGTCACTCATTTCGGGTAGGGTACGGGTACGGGTAGGGAACGGGTACCCGTACCCGGCCGGGTACGGGTACCCATTTGCGACCCTGGTGCGGCCGGGTACGGGTAAGGAAACAAAACCCGTTTGCGACCTCTGGTCCAGCGTGGCTCCACACCGGCTGGTCCAGCTACAGCCCCGGAATGTGATAGTGTGGCCATCTCAGACCCAGAAGGGCCTGAAGCCAGCCAGCTTTTAAACACGCGTGTGCTACGCAGCATCAGTGTTAACTCCCTCGTACCTGGTGGGGTTTTTTCCACCAAATTTTCTTCTCAGATGCAAAGCACTCCAACCTTGTCATTATTGCAGGACCCTCTTCTTATACAGAACCTTGAGTGGCAGATCATGTTAGTACTCCTTATACTCTTGCATGTAGTCTGTTGTGAATATTGATTTTGAAAAAATATTTTTACATCGTAGATGTTTAATATTCAAGACTCCTACAACCTGATAACATTTCTACTTTTTTAGGGTTAAGTAATTAATGGTTTAACCTCCTTTTATGGTTCATGGTTGCTTCATGGCAATTGTTAGACATTTCGGTGGTTTTTGATTGTGTGTGCCTGGTGTTTGTATTCCTGTTGTGTTGTGCAGGGCGTCCAACTGTGGAAACTTTGAGGCATCCGTGAAACTTGCCCTGGCCTACCTCTACAATGAAGGCAGTGAGTGCCACTCAAAGTTCTGTAGGCACCAACGCTACATTTCGCGTGGGTGTAACAAACAGGTCATTATGCACATTGTGTAATAGCAGTGGAGCTCTTCTTAGCCACATTGATTAGGGAGGTACTGTTTGCAGATGTTATTAACAACTATCCATGGGAAATCTCCTGTATAAGTATGGATGATCGGAGTGATAGGCTGCTACTTCAGGTTGACTCCTTTTTTGCGGAACGGCTGTAGATAGCAGCAGTCGTGATTTAAAGTCTTGGAAAGATTGCTCCTCTGTCTGTGAAATGGCCATGAATGATTGGTGCAATCTGTCTTATTGCTAAAGGGAGTTTCTGCATATAGTTTCTGGCCACGGATAACAGGCACTATGGATAATCATTATTGCAGATAATAGCGGTCGACTGTAGTTCACGGAAAGCCTGCAGCCAATCTGTATTTTGTGCCCACCACAATGGCACAATCGAATAATGAAGCCGGATTCACGGTAGGCAGTGAAACGGTGAACCGTTACATACCTAGCAAGTTTGTAGGGAACATCGTAAACATTGCAGGGGTACCGTTTGATTTTTGTTTTTATTGGTGAAACCCAAAACGGATTAAACATCCGTTTTAGTTATCACTTCCCTTCTATCAAATATTTTCAAGTCCTAATTTCCTGTTGCACGACCGTGACGCTAAACACGTTTAGCGAGAACTAAAGCTGTCAAGTGAAACGTTTTCAAGAGAGGAATCTTGTTTGTGTGTGTGGCGGTGGCGTGTCGCAGTAGCGGTGGCCGAGGAGAGCCGGCCAGAGCGCAACGGGCGCAAGGCAGCGCACTACTTCAGCCGCGCCGAGCACCTGAGCTGCGGCAACGTCGGCATGGCGGTGCCCTTCGTGTGGATCTTCATCCGCCCGCCGTGGTCCATGAGCGGGGCGTGCTGCAAAGCCGTTGTCTTCGAGAGCCTCAAGACGGAGTGCGAGCTGGCAAAGGTGAGGGGTTGGGAACTTGCTCATGATGAAACCCAGCCAGTGACATTCGAATGCAGATAAAGAAAATGCGGTCGTGATCTCTCGTGACGGAGGTCCAATATCCTTTCACAGTATATTATTGTAAAAGTTTTTGCTGGCTGCCTGGCCACGTGTTGCCCAGCACACTTTGCGACTGGCTGGATGCCATGCACCACCCAGTCCGCAGAAGGAAGGGGGCGTGCGGGTAACTCATCACGCGGGTGGAGGAGCACGGTGGGGGTGGACACAGGGGAAGCGTGGGGGGTGGGGCTGGGGACGCACCGGGGAGGGGTGCGTGAGAAGGGATGTGCCAGTGGGGGGGGTGACTGGGTTGATCTGTGGGTTGTCACCCGCGAGAGAGGGACCCTGAGGGTTGTCGTCAGTGAAAGAGGGACAAGTTGGGGGTGGGTACATTTCACATCGTATACTATATTGTAGTTTGGTATATCAGTTTGGCTGGCTAATGGGATGGAGGGACGGTGGATGGTAACGTCCAAGGACGTGCACGTTGCTCGTGTGTGTCTGTCTAAGTGCCTTTACTATGCACAGTGCCGTTGGCAGATCTTTACTATTCCCTCGCAAGTGAACAGTTTTTAAATGCAAACAGTCGACGGTGTAATAAGGTAAAGTCAGGTTCACTAATGGGGATTTTTCAAGCTTTTTGGAACACATGAAAGGCATTGTTTTACTTTTTTTACGACCAAGTAAAACCCTGTATTTATCCAATTTCAGTATGATGCTTTTACTTGTATGAATAAGTTGAGGATGATTTCACACAGTGGTCATGACACTAATGTCTTTACCGTTGTCTTGCAGACCGGTGGTGCTCGTCTGCTGTACTGCCTAGGAAAGGTTCTGGGATTTTTTGATGTAAGTACTTCGTTTGCAGTGTTGATTTTGTCCGATAAGAACTATAAACTCGATGTTGAGGGAAACATTCCAGAAATTTTAAATGCCATGCACTTTTTTATTAAGTGCCCTGTTCGTGAAGCAATATTTCCATGCGTCTTTTATGCTTCTGATACAACTTTTGATAGTATTCCAGCACGTTTGCTGCTGGCGGTGGACACGTTAAATCTGCCTTTCTTTCGGCGATCCAGCACTCGAACCTGCGTACGCTTGCTGGGCATGCGTAAGACACCCGTATGCCTCCCTTACAGGATGAAGAGAAGAGAAGCGAGGCGTTGCGGCTGTTTGATGCGTCCGCACAGCAAGGCTCTGTGCTCAGCGCCTATCTCACGTGGAAGTCGAGGCATCGTTCAGTGGTGGGCCACAACTTTTATTCATTTGCCAGTGGTTTTTCGTGATCTATACACGTTCGTGTTTGCAGGATGGCGAGGTGAGATGTAGTAATCACTTGTAATCTGCCTGCCTCGCCTTAGTAGAACAATGTGGATCTTTGTGTGTATGTATGTATTATGAACTTATTTCCCACGTTTATTTAGAAGCAGGAAAAAGGAAAGCTAATACATTGGCGGTCTGGATGATTTCATGTCTCTACATATCAAGCTGATTGTGTTCGGACCTTGAGGGTAACACTATTCTTACATGATTTGGGCAGGTGTAATATTCGTGGGTTGTTTTTTAATCAAAAGTAATTCTTTAATTCCTTTTCTCTGTTTCGCTAACCAACCCGTTACATTTGTTTCTGCTTCAGGCCTCGGACCCAGGCCGACTGCTGCAGAATCTCCGAAGGCTCAGGGAGTTTTCGGACCGTGGCTGCTGGGAGGCACAGGTGTGTGCACTAGTGGCGAGGCGCTTTCAGCGATCGTCGTTTGCAGATGTTCTACGGATAACATCTAGAACTGCATATTCACTGTACAGCAGAACCCCAGTAATTCACAACTCGCTCAATTCTTGACTCCCCCCCCCCCTCTTTTGTCAGTGTGCGATGAGGCTCTGCGAAGGGAAATATTTTTTACACCTTTTCAAACGTAGCTCTATAGGGAAGAACAACGCTGCCGAGAGACGGTGAAACTCCAGATTGTTTAACGTCGCACAGCCTAGCCGTGCAGACTTCACCTGGTTGCTGAGAGGATTGTGCGTTTGTTGGACTTGGATATCAAGTCACAAAAATGCAAACAAATACATATGGCAGATGTTTTGCATTTGTCCGTTTGGAAAATGTGGGAAACTTGCTATAATCAGCAATTTGTTTGCATATTTTTTGGAACTTGGAGAGCATTCTCTCCCATATCAAAGCGTATTATCCGAGTTGTGCCCAATTGTCCTTCCCCCCCCAGTTACATTCTCACTGTTTGAATTGATCACATTGTTTTCATCAAAAGAACGCAAGCCAATTACGTTATACACACACGTCAAAAAAATCAATTTGCGTGCACGCGTAATTGGATGCATGCATACCAAGCTTCGCAATAATCGTTTTTTAAACAACGCATCCATGACATGCCTTAGAGGGGTTACCCACCGTCCCATACAAAACCACAACTTGCGCGGTCTCCCCAGGTCTCGTTGGCGGTGGCCCTGGCACAGGCGTGCACGGGCGGCTGGCTCATGGACCCCGAGGTGCCTGCGGCGCACCACTCGGTGCTGCGCTTCTTCCAATCGTCGTCGCCGACGCGGACCCACCGCCTCTACCGGGTGCAGAAAGGCATGAACGAGAACATGAGGTGTGCGAGCTCTCCCCACCCCCCATCACGCACACGCCAGCACGGCATTGCCGCCACCTCCACTTGCCCGCCCACCCCTCCCCCAAGTGGCGACAAGCCGCGTCCTGCCGGCAGAGTGGGCATCTTAAGTGCAGGCGTGGTTGTGCCACCCCCCCCCCCCCCCCCCCGCATTGTTCTTTGTTCTCCGGAGCGAGAGCACCGGTGTCATTTTGTTGATGGGAAAGGGTGGCTGCTGGCTGCGAGAGGCTTTGCGGTTTTTGTGCGGGTGGATGGGGAAAGCGGCTGCCCAAGTCCTTTGGCCGGTCAGATATTTGTACGACCAAATGTATCAAAACTCGTATCGGTACAGGTTTAATTACATGGCTAATAACAGTGCCTTATTTGATAATCCACTCAATTACAATGTGTTTGTTATAATCGCAGTTCACTGCTATTGGTCACGTAAAGAAATTGCAGCCACCTGCTGAAATATCTGATCTCGGCGCATGGGGCTCTCGATGCGAGTTTAACCGTGCGAGCTCAAGTCGGCGGGACGCTGATGCCAGCACCGGCGTCGTGCAGCTGCTTTTAATGAAACGTAAATATAAGTTCTTGTCGAGTAGTGAGTGCTGGAGATTTAACAATCTTTCCTTTCCACGATTTTGAGAGCATCGTCACAATTTGAATCACGAATCAATTGTTTTGTTGTCCTTGTGAAGCTTGGAGTCTGCATTGGCTGCAGGGTTTCAGTTACCCAGTCACACCATGCATACATGAATCTGAAATGATTTCGCACAACTGTGTGTGTGTCATAATGATGGTAAGAATCTCTTTTTAATTGACAATTAGTTACATGGGGTTGTCTGATGGGTTTTCGGGTTCTACTTCACGTTGGGCAAGATGTCCCATGTCTTCTGAAGAAATTCAGTTTTTCTTCAGTTCTCTGGCAACTTCTTTAGTTCTTCAGTGCCTGAAGAAGCTCCGCACATGGCGGGAAACGGTCGTCATCCTGTACGCCACACGGCACAACCTGACAGCACATCAGAGCTACGCAGCACAACTGCGAAATTCGACGTGATTGGTCACAACCCAATTAAGGGCCCTCTCCTGCAGACCGATTGGTCATGCTTTGGCGTAGAGGTTGGGCACTTATCTCTCGCCGGGTGATCGACGAGTGATTGCCGCTTGTTGACGGCTGCGGGGGTTCGCCGCAGGTACCTGCTAATCGACTGGCTGGCGGAGGTGGTGACCACCAAGGAGCTGTCAAGTGCGTGCTTGCACACGACGGTGCAGTGCCTCGATCGATACCTGCTGCAGCGGCCGGTCGAGCGCTCGAAACTGCAGCTGCTGGGCATCGCGTGCATGGTCATCTGTTCACGGTGAGCACGAGCGTGTGACGGAGCGGTGAAACCCTCTGTGTGGGATCTCACACGCTGCGTCAAGAGCGAGGCTCGGGCCGTAGCTCTTGGATGGTCACCGTTTGTCCTTAAGAAAAGCTCCTTTTAGGTGGGAGGGAGCGGGGGTTTGGGGGGAAGGGGGTGGGGATGTTTTCTGGATCCAAACTTGTGGCCTATTCCTCTGAAGAAGTGCTTAAAATTGTGATGATTGTTATGCTGTTCTGTTGAGACCTAATTAGGGTGAATGTAATTGTTCATTAAACAACTTCCCAAATAAATTGTTTATAGCTCTGGGCGATTGCATCTTTTTAAATGTATATCCACAGGCAACGTGATTGTCAGCCAGCGAAGAAGTGATGGGGCATGGGTACACAAGCGTGGCAGGCACGTTGACCGACTGCCGCTTGCGCCTCTGGTCGTGTTCGTGCAGGTTCTTGTCTCAGGATATCCTCACGATACGCGAAGGCGTGTGGCTGACGGACAACACGTACAAATACGAGGACATGGTGCGCATGATGGGTGAGATCATCGCCGTGCTACGGGGACGCATCGTGGTAAGTTCAGCGCGCAGTCGCCAATCCTGTACTCCGGTGGGATTAGAAATGGGAGCGGCACGTGTTTGATGCTGCTAATTGTGTTGGTACCAGATGACTCACTCGGCTTGGATGTGTCACGTGCCGTTAATCAACATTTGACGATGTTCTGTTTTCTGTAAAAGTCCCCAGGGAACTAAAAAAAATGTTGATGGATAAACTCTATGTAAATCAGAATTCAAATAGTAACATTAATCGAGGCTATATGGTGCCAGGCTATCCCAGCACTCGTAATTGTTGTAGAGGTTTCGTTTTCCTTTAATTTACCCGCCGTTAGTACCGCGAGGTCTGTGCACAGTGGCCTTTGTGGTTATGCCGGTGGGTGAGACGATCAGGCCGAGCGGGGCATGGTTGCCTGCGACGGGCGGTGATGGTTCCCCGGTCCGCAGCGCTACCGCTCGGCGGACACGACAACTGCGTGTGTGCGTGGGAGCGTCTTGTCGGTTAGAGGGATGTACGTGGACTCAGAAAAGGGGTGGCATTTAATTACATTTCCAAAGTTTGTCGAACCATGCTGATTGAAGAACTTAACCTTGAAGTCCGAGTCTATAATACGTGGTATTCAAGGTGATATCTAAATACATTTCCAGAGGTTTTTGGTTCATTTGTGAATTCATTCCAATACGGATACTTCATTGCAGACGGTCGGTTTACTTTCCGCAAACAATCGGGCCTGAGTAAGGCCTCATGAGATAACCTCCGAATGCCGTGTCGTTTTCTCTCGGTACTCGTGCGAGTCCACGAGGCCAAAACGTTCCGTGAAGGGGGGATGACCTTTGCGTGACTCGGGTAAACAACTTATCGCCTCGTACGTAATGCTCCCGGGGCGGCCGCTGTAATCACGCCAGCCGCAACTATCGCCTCGCTTCCTCCTTCACTCTCGGCGCCCGCCGGTCTGATCCCCCCGCTAATGGTGGCCTAATTTCCAGAGGCACGGCAAGGAGAGAGAGAGCTGCGTGCAGGCGAGGCGGCGTTGAGAGAGGAGGAAGTCCAAATGTTGCGGAAACGATCGGTGGTGCTATGTGCGCGCCGGCTCGTGTGTTGTTGAGCGGCTCGGTCGGAAGCGTGTGCGCCGAGCGCTCGCTCGCTGAGCTCACCCACGTTGTCCGCGGGGGGTTTTTGGCAGCGTTTTAGTGGCATTTTTAATTAATTAAGTTGAGATGATTCGCCCTGTGACCGAATCTTCCGGCATGCACGTACGTTGAACTTCTTTCGCGCCGTACGTAGCCAACCGTGCTTATCGGACAGAGGTGCTCGACCGTGTCCGATCTCGGAAGCCAAGCACGTTTCAGCCTGATAGTGCTTTTATGTGACCGCCCTGCACAGCAAGTTAGTATAGGCTTCGGGGCTATCTGTTGGGCAATGTAGCAGCATCAATTGCTGTTCTGTACTTCTAATCGCTATGCACTCAAATGTCTGCATTTGATTCCTGGTCATGGCGAGCGTCGGTAGACCAGTGATGTCTGGACTGTTGCCACCCAACCTGACCGCCACCAACGTGAACAGACCATTGTGGTGACGTACGGTCACATGACCTCATTGACTCGCACGGTGTCGGGGATGAAATCAGTCCAGTCGAGTACCAAATGTGTTCAAGTGTAATCAATCAGCGCAGGGTTTCCACCTTGAGTGTTGCATTTTTCAGACGACATTGACAGAGCATGCTACCACCTTGAAATCACATTGTGTTTTAAAGTTTAACAAAACAAGGTGGTTGCTTGCAACAAAAATAATAATTAAATATCCTTGCTTTGAAAAACAACGCCTGGAGTGGTTTTTAAATGGCATAGATTTTTTTTTTGCTTGCAATTATTTTAAAGTAAACAAGCTCTCTTGTAAATGCTGCCAGGCTGCTCGTGTTTCCTGCCATTACAACAATTACCCTTGTTTGTGTTTATCTTCTTGGAGATAAGGCCATTGATGTAAGCCCAGCTTTTGCAAACTCTGATGTAATCGCCATTACCCAACAGCACAATCTGCAGGGAATTGCAACATTAAGGAGTTTTTTTTCACGTAAAAAGTCCATTACAGGAACCTCTACCCCATTAAGGTAATGTGTGCGCAGGGCTCATTAAAAAAAATAGGACCTTTTCTGGAGATTTTGCTCGTTCTGCAGTGGGACAGACAGGTGGCAGCATTTCTCATTTTAAACAGTTGATGATGATATGCTTGACGAGAGGTTTAGATTCTTACGTTACAGAAAACCGACTGGATATCGGCCTGCAGTGCACAGACTCGGCAGTAGAATTCTCACGGGTCTGGTTTGTATTTCTGTTTGTGGCAAAAACGGCAGTAAATCTGATTTGTACTCCACGCACGAGCCCCACCGGTGGCACCGTGCGTACGTTGGGCTGCTTGTGGGTGACCGGGCGGGCGTCCGACGTTGCCCTCTCGCTTGTTGTTTCACATTGCCTCCCGTGCGTGCCTCTTGTTCCGGGCGTGGGGCGTTATCACCCTGCCTCCTTGACGTAACGGCGCAGGATGTCGCGTTGTGCCTGAGCAGCTGGATTGCCGGCACTGCGATAAGCGCCACCTCCGGCTTGGCTCGCGAGGGCCTCCTTGTTTGTATATTTTTTTTGGGTTTCGGGGAAAATTACCGACGGCTTCGTTTGAATGCCGTTTTTATATTTGCCGTTCGTTGGACCGCTAACGATGCGGCAGGACTTGTCTGCGCCCAAAAGGCGAAAGTGTGTAACGGTGATGTCCTATTAAGATCAACGGAATTTCCTGGTGTGATTTTTTTTTCGTCCCACCTTTTAAAAGCCACACTTCTTTTCCAAAAGTATTTGTGTGTCTCTGGGTCCGTTTGGTATGCGGGTACAAGGACCACACTGCGCTCGCAGCATTTCTATCTCGTAGCCTTTTATTTCGGTTGCACCCATCGAGTCTTCTTTCTCGCAGCAAGTCGATGAGTCAACTGTTAAAATCCTCCTCTTGCACAGAGGAGCACAGCTATTTATCATTGCTTCACCGCCTCAACAAGGTTCACGCTAATTGACTGTGATAGGAATAATGCAACCATATTGGTAGTTCATCGGCGGTTAATTAAGAATTGATTAAAATACACTCACGGTACATGCATCAAATGATTGTGCATATTGGTATCGGTCATAGTAGTTTTGATGATATAGTTTTGTGTAAACAAAAATAAAACTTACTTGGTTATAACAGAGAAATATTAAGTGCCGTTTTTATATTTGCCGTTAACTTTAATCATGATGATTAGTAGATTATTGAGATTTAATCGTTAATAGATTTTTATTTCTCTTCCTCAGTGGCTTTGTATTATGCATTTATTGAGTGTCTGTGGCTTTGTGGTTCAGCCCATGTAGCTCAGAGTTTGTTTTTCATGCGGGTTGTCGAGTAAGCCCTGGAGCGCATATGCCTCAATTGACGAGTGCCATGAAATGGCGCCACCTAGCGACAAGGGCTCGTTTTGGTGGAACGGCTCATGAATTGGCGGTGGGGCTTGTTCTTATTGGCGATGAGGGCTAGTGTTGGGTTGACTGAATGTGGTGCTTTTGCCGCACGTTGCTTGGCAGGCCCCCATGGTGCTGGAGTACGTGCGTGTGCTGCTGGCGCTGGAACCGCTGGACGCGCGCGCGAGCTGCACGCTGAGCTACGTGTGCGAGCTGTCGCTGCTCTTCACCTCGGTGACGGCATACTCGCCCGCGCACCTCGCCGCCAGCGCCTTCCTGCTCACGCGCATCCTGCACCGGCACGGTGAGGAGGGATGAGCCGCCCGTTCTCGCACCGCGAGGCTTGCGCCAACACACTGGCGCACTCCTTGCACGCTGGGAACATCGTACTGTGGCCTCCCACAGTGATAGGCACACGCACATATGCACGTGTCTTACAGGGTGTGATCACCTGCCACACCCTGTAACATACTTGGTGGTGCAAGTGCTGTTTGCGAGCGCCTTTTTGAGGCTAGCACGGCACATGAGGGAGTTGGTGACCATCACCTCGGCCACCATTTTCTCCCCAATGCAGATGTTTACACACTTCACTAGGTACTAATTTTAAGGCTGAGTCAACCTAGGAGAGGTCCAGGACCACTTCATATATTTGTCGCCAGCTCTTGGCTTTGGGAGGGAATCGAACTCGGGTTGCAAGGTTGGTAGCACAGTGCGCTAACCACTACACTCCGTTTCCCCACTGATACACATACATCGCTTAGAATGTGTGATGTTTCTCCACAGTGACATACAGACCCCCCATTAAATATATGTGCTGTTCTTCCACAGTGACGCACACAGGTGCTTACAGAGAAATATCACCGAGGGCTTTCACTGCTCTCTTCCCAGCCATCTGCAAGGAACTAAAACCAAACGTGGCCTCGGTCTGTGTTCCCTCTGCAGCCGTTCTCTGGAGCAAGAAACTCGTTGACTTCACGGGGTTTTTGCTGGAAGACCTCATCCCTTGCACACTGCTGCTGCACAAACAGTGGTGAGTGGCACCACCACCGAGGTTTTTGCTGCGTAGCCCTCGGGATGTGCTTTTGTGCTCAATGTTGTTCGGTCTTCCTCGCAGCGGCTTTTGGCTGGCCATCGAACAAAGACGGTTACCGCATCGCACGCTCTTCCTTCCGATATTAGGAAGCCACTGGAGATTATGCACTTTTAAATCCAGATTTAAAACTTTTTTTCAGAACTGCTTTTTGAGTTTGTTCTTCCCCCGCATCTCCGATTATCACGGTTGGCTACGTACGGTGTGGAATAAGTTAAACATACAGTGCACATGATGTCCGATGTTGAGCTCCGTGTGCTGGGAGATTCTTCAGGAACTTTAACGGTGCAGCGTACGTTCTCCCTCCGTTGACGATGGTGTTTAATGTAGGCCAGCCGATCGATGTTGGCTGTCGACGTGGAGAGAAGTGTTGCCACCATCTCACCGAACGACACGCGGGCATAACTCGAAAGGGCATCGATCAGAGTGGCGTGTGTTTGTCCGAGTGGACGGAGGTGGCGTTCTTCACTCCGCGGTGAAATTCACCTGCTGCAGCCGCTGACGCAATCCTTTTTATCCTCCTCCAGCTTCCTGGACGAGGTTCCCAAGGACCACAGGGAGGTGTCGCTCGTCGCTGTGAGGCAGAGGTTCTCCGACGATCGTTTCCAGCGAGTGAGCGAGGACAAGGTGAGAGCCGCCTCCTCCTCCTGTTCGTTACCTCTCGTCCGTTAATTCCATATGCGTAGCGTCCCTGTTGGTTGGCCGTGTAACGGTTTGTCGACGCATGCGACGGACGCATAGAATTGCACTTGACGCAAGCGATAATTATTGATGATAGTTGGTAATTCCATTCGCACTTGGCATTGCGGCAAAGCGCGCATGGAGATTGTTGCAAATGAAACTGACGAATGCTCTTTTTTTGGGTCCGTTATCAAACTTTTGCGCGTTCTAACTGGCGTGCGGCGCCGTGCTCGTGCAGGTGCTGGACTACTCGGAGCTGTGCGCCGTGCTCGGCGTGAGGGCGGAGCCGCTCTGCCTGCTCCTGCCGAGCGTCTCCGCGCGGACTACCGAGTCCCTGCCCTTCCTCACCTCTCCCCCCCAGCGCAAACCCAAGAGGTGAACGTCACTTTTGGGAGAGAGATTCCCAGCAGACAGCAGCTCGCCACGGTGGCTGTGACACGTTGACGACCTCGCCCCGGCGGACAGGAGGAGGTCATGGGTTCGATCCCGACCCTGACGCCTGTATATTTGGAAATTTGCGTGTCTCTCTCACTATGGTTGCGTGGATTTTTCTCCGGGTCCTCTGGTTTTTCCCTCCACACATAGAAACATGCTTTTAGATTAATCAGCTGCTATTAATTTCCACATGATAAGCCACCTCACTAGGCTATCATTTGTGATAGCCAGGTCGCTTCTGATGAAGAGCATTATATCTCGGCGGGCCTCACCTGGTACGATCATAGTTTTAGTTTATTATTACGGTTACTGTATAGGTTGGCCCTTGTAGTTCTCTGAAGCGTTTTCCGGTTGTACCGTGCGATGTTCGGCCTGATGTCGGAAACGAGGCGTGGTAACAACCTGTAAACACGCCGGAGAGCGCCTTCACAAAGTGGACGTTGCTGATTGCTTGGTCCAATCATGTCGGCCGTGAGAGACTTTTTTCACTACATTGGCTTAAAGTCGTTACAATTATTGACAGCTACTTGTAAATGTTTCCACTGCCAGATGGAGGTCAACCGATGCTGTCGTTGAAGGCCAACCCACACTTGTTAGGGTGGGTTGGCCTCGAAGTAAATTATTGTTAGAGATTGCTAGAAGCTAAATGGATATTTTTACGTGTGTGTTTTTGTTGCTTTCCTTGAATCGGTCTTCACAGTTGAAAATCATCGATTAACCACAATCCGGTGTGGGTTTCGGTTTGTAGGCACGCTAATTGTGAACCTTGAATGTGTTGCCTATTCGTCGTCAATGTCTTCATCGTTGGAAATGCTTAACGCCAAACTATATTCTTGGTTCTTTCGGTAAAGTCACGTAGACGCCCCTTACGCAGCAGTGGATTGACAAAGGAGCTGTTACACGTGGACACATTTTCCTTTTAAGCGCATTCCTCTGTTAGTTTCACACACACCGACGACGACCGCAAAGCAACGGCGCGCGTCCATTCCTCTGGACGACCCACAAGGGGGCGGGGGGGGGGGCGTGAGTGTAAAGCACACGCACGGACACAGCTTTCGTGGTCGGGGCTTGCGACTCAACGACCGCGTCTCGTTGTCTTTGCGACAGGCGCCGAGAGGACTCTGAGCGCGAGAGCCTGGCCGCGACGCCCATCATGGAGCTGTCGTACCACGCCGAGGAGGAGGAGGGCGGTGGCGCCGAGTGGCCCGACGCGGGAGTCGAGTACAACGTGAACGTGGGACTCGACGACGACGACGCCCTGTCCACGCTGTGCGATGACGGTGAGACGGCACACCGGCGACGTGGGCCAAAACTGTCGCCTTGTACAAGCAGGTTTTCTACGTGGGGAGGAGAGGGCTGCTTGTGATGGACAGAATGACCCCCTAACCCTGCGGATTAAATGAGTCACAGACGGTTAATATTTTACAATGTAACGCGGTTTTATTTCAAATGAGTTGAGCAACTTTCCATGTTTACAAAACGGAAATGTTTCTCTTGAAACGCCAATTTCTGGTGTCGTTTTCTGTGATTAGGGCATTCTTTTGTTTACATCGATGACCAGATTGTAGCCGTCTGTGAATGTAATGGTTTTCCATCACATTTAGCTGATTTAAAGTTAAATGTATTCACTGCATCTCGAATGTAGTTATTTGCCAAACTAAAGAGAACATGTACATTTTTAACCTACGTGTTTGTGTGTAGACCAGGATTTTTTGGAAGGACGTTGGCATTTTAATCTATTTAGTAGATTTTTGTGTTGTTACACTTTATTCAAACAATGGATCTCGCTTGAATTCAAACAATTGAATCGTAAACCCCCATGAACAACTGTACTCTGCTGCCTCTTCGTTTCAGCCGACCAGTGCTTCTTGGACGGGTCGATCAGTTCGGAGACGACGGATGTGCTGTCCAACGCCTTCTTGCTGCCCAGCGACTGCAGTAACATGGACGTAGACGACGACGATGATGACGACGACGACGAGGAGGAGGAGACAGAGAACGTCTGCGAATCCCGTCATCTCTCGGAGGCTTGCAGCTTCCCGTTTGACGACACGGCGGCACGCCCAGAGTGGGGAGCTTCCCGCCACTCTGAATGCTCCGCGTCCGGTGCGAGCACGCCCCCGTGGCTGCCGCCGCCGCCGCTACCGCAGTGGCCATCGATGGCCGCCACGACCGCCCTCGGCCGCCCCCCCCCGTGCCCCTCGGACTCGATCTCCGATCCGTCGGGACGGAGCCACGTCGCGGCGGTTGTCCCGGCGAACCCCGACGGCCCCTTCGCCTTCAGGACCATTTTGTGCAACGGCGGCCAAGGGGGCGGTGGGGAAGCGAGGCGCGGTGGCGAGCACAGGCAGCGGGCAAAGAGGAAGAACACGACAAGCCACCTCGGGGTGGAGAACGCTGACGTTGCTTCCTAGCACGCGGAGGCGGGAGCGCCATGCTGGCGACGCGTAAACCAAAATTGTGTTGATGGTGTGTGTGTGCGTGCGTGTGCGCGTTTTCGATTAAATGAAAGTGCGTTCAAAATAGTACAAGAGGCTGGCAGGAAACTTCACCTGGATTCGGAGAGTGTGACCTGTTTACAAATATTTTTTTCTTTCTCAAAACCACCAGCGCGCACGTGTTTGGAAATCGTAGCTTTATTTTTTGTATGTATGTGCTCTGCGAGTCCAGTTGCATTTCATGTCATGCTGTTGGATAACTACATCTCAATAGGATCTGTTACGGCGCCAATGGTGTGCAAGCTAATGAGACCGCTGGTAGAATATCCAGTAGATCGGCACCTCTAACCACTAAGTAAATTGACAGACTGCTTGCCTGCTCAGACCTGAAGATTTTTTTTTGCAACCGATGAAAAAAACAATTTCAGAACCATTTTCCTTACACAATTACCGATCTTCATTTTTCTCATTGGAATTGAACGATTGGCACGTTTTTGCAAAGCCATTACGTTTTATTCCTCGACAAAAAACATGAACAGATCTGCACTGTGCCAATACTCAGGACAAACTTGTATGGGTGCAAGCGGTGGAGAGGGATATGGAGTCTTGCGTTTTGGGATGATAACACAATCTCAATGATCGTGTCTCCGGCTCCAGTTCTCGAACGTAGGGATCTGCCGAAGTTTACGATTAAACCTACTTGACGAAAGGGATGTGATGCTGTAACGCTTCAAATGGTTCAATGCGCTTGAAAATGTGAGCAAAATATGTAATGTGAACTATTAAACGTATTAAAGACTGCCCCTCCCCGAGAACATTGGGGATTTGAGCCATTGCTACTAATTGAAATAAATATATAGAGTGTACAGAAGTAAGAACTTAATCTGCAGAGCAATGCTGGTACCTCCTCCTGCACATGTTCCTGTCTTACAGATGAGCAAGGTTGAATTAATGGAGGTGCCTTTGCTGAGGTAGAGCCTAACTAACGTGTGTTGACCCTGTTGAAAGGGTAAGCTGAGAGCCTTCAACTAAGTGCCTTGAAATGATAAATCGTTTCCGTGTTTAACGGTCGAGTGGACGAAGTTGAATAATGTTGCGCTGCTCGGTAGGTCCGAGTGGCCACAATGGAAGTGCTACCTAGTGCCATTTGCATGGGGTTGAGTGAGTGACATTGCTGAAACCTTCTTGCCACTCTTGAAGTTGCTTGGAGCTCTCTCATGTAAAGCATTGCATGTGTGCAATGGGAATTATGATGGTGTCTGCATCGGTGCAAGATGTCCATTTTCCAAAATGGTGTGTGTGTATATATATATATGGCCTCAACGTGCACGGAGCCTGGCACAAGCGTCGTGGTGACGCCACCGCCACTTTGTGGCGAATGGCGGCCGCTGTATATACGGGCTTTTGTTTTCGGTTTGGAAAATAGTGTCATCTGGAGAAGTTGTCGTTTTCCTAATTTGCAAGTAACTTTTTTTGTTAAGCTCTAAATATTCTCCCGATTGCATTTCGAGCTGGGTGAATGTTTAGCAAGATTTTTTTTTCCTCGCACAAAATCAATGCGTCCAATGTGTAATGTTACAATGTTGCGTTCACCAAACCTGTGAAAGCATTAAATGGAGTGGTCATAAGTCTCAAGGGTGTTGCTGCTTGCGCTGGCAACGATGCCCTTGTTTTGGTATTTATGTTTTAGTATTTTTTTTTTACATGTCGAGTTTCTCAAGAAATGTTATTGTCTCCAGGCATTTAACATATGCATCGATGTTCAAAGTCAATTTCCTTGTGTCGTCCACAAAATAAAAAAGCACTGTTTGGTTTCTGTTTACTACTCGTGCTGTGAACAGCTGCTTCGGCTCAAGCACGATGGCCTCAGCAGTCACCGCAATCAGTCTGCCTGACGAGTAGACGTACACCGAGGAACCACGTGTGGGTCGGTCCGTGAACCCGGTGATTGGAAGTGCAAGTTTTTATATACGATATTAGATGGGTGTATGTTATGAACTCTTGTTTTGAGCATCCTCGTATCGTGGTGACTCATTAAGTATTAACCCACACGCTGTCGTACTGGCAGGAAGTGCGCTGCTGTTTCTCAATGACTCAATCGTGTCGTCACATCGCAGGGTGAAAATGTGCTTTGTCCGCATTGCTATATCAGCATTCGCTTCAAGATCACTTGCAAGTCCTAGAATGAGTTGTCCCCTTTTCGGCCTTGACTTTTGAACACCCCTTGTGAGTAAAATTTGGGGAATCCTGACGGAGCCTTTCATGGTTGTGCTGCTGCACTGGCAAATGTATTGCGGTTTGAACTTTTTTGTCGTGAATCTTGTCTGGCAGCTACACGCGGGTTAGTTGACAGCTGTGAATGAACTTGGTTGTGATGGGCCGTGCCTGCTGAGCAATTGTTTGGGGGTCGTCTCCCACCTCATTAGCCGTTGATGCGGCTGCCAAAGGAAACTACCTCTTTGTGTGGGGGTCTTCTGCGCAGAGGAACCTGTTTCAAGAGTGAAACTTTGTGAGGCGATACTTTTTTGACAGTCGTGCACAAGCCCAACAACATGCCACCGGTTTGATGAAAAACATTCAATTGTCACATCTGGCTATGCGAACACTTTATTGTTTGGCATACCTAGATGATCTTACCCAAAATAAACCAGTTATGAATCTTTATAATTGGCCGTGAACACCTACGTGCGATATCAACAAACACGTAAAAAAATCGACATGTTTGTCCATAACGTCGTTGCCTTAAAAGTAAAACTATTGAGTCGTTTCTGTTGTGGGCAATGGGCCATCTCCGTCGCACACGGAGGGGCCAGAGTCATAGTCGGGTCATGGTTGGAGTCTGCACTCTACACCATGAGGTCTGAACCTGAATTTAACATCAACAATTTTTCCTGATGAACAGTTTTAAATTGGCATATGAATTGTTATCTCATTTTAGATATCGTCTAACAGACAGACTTAACGGAAAACATTTCCACAAACTAATTTGTATTCAAAGTTAAATTAAAAAATGTTTCTGGTATATGGCATTCTAGGTAGTCATGTTGAACATGGTTTAGATAATTACAAGCATAATCAGTCATCCTTAACCCAATTATAATTATGAGCAAAAACTCAATTATTTATATGATAAGTGGGCCAAGGAGAGAGTCACAAAGTGGGTTATACTCGTGGATTTGTGAACCACGCTGCAGCAGGGCTACCCACAATGCAAAGTGCCAGCAACATTTTATCATTGGCCCGTTTCAAAAACGTGAGAACGATGAGATGCAGGAGCTTGCGGGAGTCGTACAGCTTGAAACCTTCAGCTTGAAACCTTGATCATCGCTGATGTATTACAATTCGGTGGATGATGATGACCTGTTGGATAGTCAGTTCTGCGGCTTGCCGTGCTGTTAACTCTGTTTTGTCGGGAATTATGCCATATCCTTTTCATTCTCCTGTGAAAGGAACAATCGCCGAAACAGGCATGGCTGTTTTGGAGCAGGCCATGTGGTGGGTGCCTTGATATCGGCAACGTTTAGAAAGGCGCAGTGCTTGGGTAGAGAACTGAAGGTGCCTTTCTGAATCGGTTTTTGTGTTGGGGTGGCAGCAACTCAACACGCTGCTGCTGCTGCTGCTGCGACCCTCACCAGAACAAGCGGATTGAGGAACGAAGTTTGGCTCCTCCAACGTTGCATTTTCTTCCAGTGCCGGGTTTTTATCGCGATGAATTTAACCGTGAACTTTTGGGAAAGTAACAATGTGTCCTTGTTGATGGTGAATTCCGGATGAAATCACGCAATTACCTTTAGTGGAGTGTATGTAGCTTAATTGTATTACGTCTTTAACATTTCTCGTTAAATGCATTGCAGCATTATTTTTGGTGTTTCAGTATTGAAGGGAATGACTCCAAATCGGTTTAGAGATGTTTTAAGTACAAATTTTGCTGGTGATCAAGTATTAGTCTCAAAGAATTGAATGGCCACTTTCTTTTGCCATTACAAAGAAATGAGAAGTGATTCTGATCAGTGATTACATGAATACAGTTTTATAAATTATCAGCACTTGTTTTTTCCAATGCTTGGTGCTTGATAGTTTCATGTGAACCCTACACGGTACGGTTGATTGTACGAATCACATTTTGTTGTAGATGCAGAAGCATAATTTTGGTAAAGATTGCGTCGCAAATGAAAGTATACATGTATTAGACCCATTGCTGTTAGTTTCTGTTTTACCAAATTTGCGAGCAAACGGAGATTTCTCTCCTCCTTGCTCGGTTATCTTTCGAAAGGAACGAAAACATTTATTGGTCATGCTTTGCTCGATAGACAATGTTGCTTTTGGGAGGCAGCTTCGTGCACACGTTTCTGCTGAGAGCATTTAAATGCAGTATTTATTGGGCGCTTGCAAGTGTCGGGGAGAGTGGCAAAGATATACAAAGCTTAGAATTAAAATGGTACATATTTACCCCGGTGTAAATGTTATCTCAAAGCACAACAGCGATAAATGTATCTTAAACATTGACTTTATTTTCCCATTGGACAACTGCCAGGGACTTAACTGAAGCTGCAAATGCCACTTGAACAAATGTTAATGTTTCACAATTGTTATTTGAGTCTCACCACTGGTGTTTGCCATATGGGGATGAATTACATCTTATGCAAAGCTTGAGAATGAGCTGAAACAGCATGTTTACATGTTTAAATTACAAATGTATGATTTGAGTGTGTGATAATGCAGTTGAGGGCAGTGCTTGGTTGCGGACTTGGGAAGTTTTATAGCTGAGTGTGTAATTGACCATAATATAGTTGTACTTTTAAAAGTACAATAAGTTGCAAGAGGAGAAAACATAAGTTGTTATTTGAAAAAAACAGAACTGATGCAGAGGATAATAAAATCTAACTTAGTGCCTTTTTAAATGTCACGACGAAAATAATAATTGGTCGCATGTAACAAATTATTTTCGTGTTTTTTTGTGGGATTTTGTACATTGAATCATAAACTGCTGTAAAGAACATTGCTGTGCCTTGACTGCTCGTCTTTTTGTTGGCCCATGATGATTTGATTGCAGGTTCAGCCCCAGCAGTCTGTAAATATTCCACGGGGTATACAATGACCTCTTGACGGGTTGATAAACTGTAACATTTGGCGTTATGGTTTGTAACTATACAGTGTGTGCAATTGCATTGTGCTTTCAATAACATAAAAAAATGCTAAATGTATATCATTACAAAAAGACTATTGACGCATCTTATGAATACAGTATAGTACATTTTTAGCCTCTGCCCAGGAAAATCCATTGACTGGATGTTTTCAGGAGGGCCCTGCATTTGGATGTTTGGCTAAGGTTCAGTATTGCTGATGGTAGGAAAGTCACGGACTCGACCGCAGCGTTCTCCGTTTCGAGGCCCATGGGCCACTGGCGGCCTCTGGTGGCCTTTCGTGCGGCCCCTGACAATACACAGCACGTGACAACGCCATCATCATCATCGTGCTGCTTCTGCCAAACACAACAATGGTCTCAAATGTGTGGCGCCCTTCACACTGCTGATGTCTTCTTGGTTCTTTCGGTAAAGTCACGTAGAATGGAAATAATAAAAATAAAATAATTCTCACGACGTTTCGGCCACAACGCAAGCAGCCGTCCTCAGGTGGAGAACAGGTCTGTCGAGAATTATTTTATTGGTTTATTTTTATTATTTCATTCTACGTGACTACCGAAAGAACCAAGAAGATGAATCCCTGCAGTCACGAAAGCTTTAAATTGCTGATGTCTTATCGGCGAAAGTGCCCCCCCCCCTCTGGGAAATTAGTGACAAACGCTGCTCTACACTCAAGCTCAGAAACATTATTGCTGTACTGCCTTCCCAACCTGCTATTATTCTCAGGCAGTCGCCCAGCTAAGGGCTCACCAGACTCGAGCCTGCCTCGTTGCTGAGATCCAACAAGGTCGGGCACAGTGCGGAAACATTTTTGGTATCCTAAAAAAAACTCTTTGAAAGAGTGTTTTTATTCGACTTGTGATATCACACGCGCCAGCACGCGCGTACGTTTGTGCTCGCGTTGAACGACATGTGCACTTCCTGGTGAACGTGCATTTGACCTCCAATATCAGGTCATTGAAACATGAGAAATAGTTTGAACGTGAACAGTGCAACTTTTCACTCGAGTATCACATTGTCGTGTTGCTGACATTTTGTCCAAATGGGGGGGTCTGCTTGCTTCGAAGCTGCTTATGACAAGTGCCCTTGCGGTTACAGAATAAGACACTTGGGACAAAGTCAAACATTCCCCCCCCCCCCTCGCTACAAGTTACCGATTAGTGCGGCCAAGATGCTTGACGGCTACGTAGTGTCAGCGGGCCGGATGTGGTCGACAATGTCAGATAAATAACAAGCTTAGCAGCAGTAATCGACGTACGTTTATTAACCAGGTTCTACGATTAATCTAACAGTGCTGTTCGTTGCTGGCTGCTGCTGGCTGTGTTGGGCCCTTTTTTTTACACGCTTTTATTTAACTCACTTTGTTGTTGTATCAAATGTTGTAACCCAATATTACCCACTTCCCAATGTATCGACTGCAAGCTTGGCATACTTGTGTCATACTGATGACAATATTATATTCAATCATAATTTTTTTTAAATAATCTTTTTTACATGTTATGTTTCAGCTTGGGTCTAATTGTTCACGCTCAACTAACGTTGGCTATAGTTGGCCACAATCCCTTCCGTTATGGCAAACCTCGGGGCCACTTCCTGGAGTCGTGGAGTTCTTCCATTACTAGTCAATTTCATAAAAGCGTGTTTAAAAAAAGTTTGTGCTCAGCAAGTGATGTAACGCACAAACACACGCACACGCATTGGCATTTTCCACGTCTTGGACTGATTGGTCCACACCAGAGACAGCTTTCTTTTGAGCCTCGTCTTAGTTTGGTGTTTTAACATCTTAACAGCCCTTCTCATATTTTGGTACTGGCAAAGGAGGTCCCATGATGTAGATTCTCAACCCGAGCTCTCAATACTCACCACGCACCTACAACTCCACCCACCACTACACCACCCACCACACCACCCACCACAACACCACCCACCACACCACCCACCACACCACCACCCACCACAACACCACCCACCCACAACACCATCCACCAACAACCCCGCTCACCCACAACACCACCCACCACAACACCCACCACAACACCCACCACAACACCCACCACAACACCACCCACCACCATCCACCACCACCACAACACCACCCACCACCGCCCACAACACCACCCACCACAACACCACCCATCCTCAACAACCCCGCCCACAACACCACCCACCACAACACCACCCACCCTCAACCCCGCCCACAACACCACTCACCACAACCCCGCCCACAACACCACCCACCACCCCGCCCACAACACCACTCACCACAACCCCGCCCACAACACCACCCACCACCCCGCCCACAACACCACCCACCACAACACCACCCACCCTCAACCCCGCCCACAACCCCGCTCACCCACAACACCACTCACCACAACCCCGCCCACAACCCCTCCCACAACACCACTCACCACAACCCCGCCCACAACACCACCCACAACTCCGCCCACAACCCCGCTCACCCACAACACCACTCACCACAACCCCGCCCACCACCCCTCCCACAACACCACCCACCACCACCCCGCCCACCGAGGCACCACCCGGCCCCAGTGACGGGCTCCGTGGATCCGGGTCCCCGCGTCAGCTGATCGCGCCCGGGGCAGGCGGGCGACAAGCGACACCCGAAACCACCATAACAACAACAACCACAACAACAACAACCACCACAACAATAACAACAGCGACAACAACAACCACCACAACAATAACAACAGCGACAACAACAACCACCACCCCACGAAGCCGGGGCCTGTGGGAACACAGCTGGGTTCGCTGGGGCCGGCGTCTCGCATGGCGGGCGGATAGGAGGGGGGGAGACAAAGGCGGACCGTGGCCACATCGCTGCCGCCACGGCGGTGAAACAGCAGCAGCAGGAGGAGGAGCAGCAGCAGGAGAAGCAGCAGGAGGAGGAGGAGGGGAAGCAGGAGGAGGAGGTGAGTGTGATTCGGCGCTGTCGTGTTCGTGTCACAGGCGACGTCGCGGGGTGACTGAGGAGGAGGCGGCGGCGTTGTTTGTGGGCTCTGTGTGAAGAGGCCCCTACTGCCCCTCCTGCTGCTGCTGCTTCTCCTACTGCCCCTGCTGCTTCTCCTACTGCCCCTGCTGCTGCCCCTGCTGCTGCCCCTGCTGCTGCTGCCCCTGCTGCTGCCCCTGCTGCTGCCCCTGCCGCTTGTGGTGGCGAGGGGGTGGAGGAGGAGGGAGACGCGGGGACACAGAGAGAGAGAGAGCGGCTCGCTTCGTCGTCCACGACATCGCAGGCGTCGTGCACGACGCGGCCTCCTCCTCCTCCTCGCCACTGACACTACTGCTGCTAACAACAACAACACTGCTACTAACAACAACAACAACACTGCTGCTAACAACAACAACAACAACACTGCTACTAACAACAACAACAACACTGCTGCTAACAACAACAACAACACTGCTACTAACAACAACAACACTAACAACACTGCTACTAACAACAACAACAACACTGCTGCTAACAACAACAACACTGCTACTAACAACAACAACACTGCTACTAACAACAACAACAACACTGCTACTAACAACAACACTAACAACACTGCTACTAACAACAACAACACTGCTACTAACAACAACAACACTGCTACTAACAACAACAACACTGCTACTAACAACAACAACACTGCTACTACTGCTGCTGCTACTGGTTGTTTAACAACAACAATACTACTGTACTACTACTGTACCGCTGCTACTGTACTATTGTACTACTACTAGTACTATTGTACTACTACTGTACTACCACTACTGTACTACTGTACTACTACTGACACTACTACCACTGTACTACTACTGACACTACTACTGGTTTAACAACAACACTACTATACTGCTACTGTACTACTACTACTGTACTACTACTACTGTACTACTACTGACACTACTACTGGTTTAACACTACTACTGTACTACTACTGTACTAGTACTGTACTAGTACTACTACTATACTGCTACTACTGTACTACTACTGTACTAGTACTAGAGGCAGTGGGTGTTGGTCACTCCCGGCGTTGAAGCTCTCCGCGTTATATTTACATTTGCTCAGGGCTGGGAGGCTCGTTTTGACCATACTTCACCGCGCTGGTCATTGTGTGTGTGGTGTGTGTGAGGGGTGGGTCCACACATCGCTCGCCACTGATGGTAGCCGGGAGTCGAACTCTGCTGGCCTGGCTCGTAGGCCAGGGCGCTGGCCACATTGCGTTGCGTAACAATGTGCAGGGTGGTCCAGATGTCTCGTTACACCCCCTCCACCTCCCAATGTAATCATCTAATAAGCAAGTGGGGGGGGGGGGTCACAAGACATCTGGACTGCTGCCCTGTTGTAGGGCGGTGCATGTCACTACACACTGCACACTACACACTGCACACTACACACTGCACACTACACACTGCACACTACACACTGCACACTACACACTGCACACTACACACTGCACGGTGCCGGCTCCCAGCTGTGCCGGTTGCCGTGTTGACG
Organism: Lethenteron reissneri; assembly: GCF_015708825.2. Taxonomy (NCBI): domain Eukaryota; kingdom Metazoa; phylum Chordata; class Hyperoartia; order Petromyzontiformes; family Petromyzontidae; genus Lethenteron; species Lethenteron reissneri. The sequence goes on from NC_083781.1 coordinate 13,233,257, forward strand.
ACTCAGCCACAGTTCAATGTCACGCCGCGGTGGTGTCCATCATCACGCCGTGGACACACTCATACAGCAGCAGCAGCACACTGGTGGTGGTGGTGATGATGGTGGTGGTGATGATGGTGATGGTGGTGGTGATGGTGATGATGATGTGTGGTGGTGATGATGGTGGTGATGATGATGATGGTGGTGATGGTGGTGGTGATGATGATGGTGGTGATGGTGGTGGTGGTTGTGATGATGGTGGTGGTGGTGATGATGGTGATGGTGGTGATGATGGTGGTGATGGTGGTGATGATGGTGGTGATGGTGGTGATGATGGTGGTGATGGTGGTGATAGTGGTGGTGATGGTGGTGGTGATGATGATGATGGTGGTAATTGTGGTGATGATGGTGGTGATGATGATGATGGTGGTAATTGTGGTGATGATGGTGGTGATGGTGGTGATGATGATGATGGTGGTAATTGTGGTGATGATGGTGATGGTGGTGATGATGGTGGGCACATTGCTCGCTGCTGCTGCTGTTACACCGCCGTGCCCTGCACTCTTCTGCATGGCACTGAGTGGGTGAGCTCTTGTGGGACAGGACGCCGTCGTGGCAAGCTGGACAAAGGCGTTGTGTTGTGTGTGCTGTGTTGTGTGTGTTGTGTTGTGTGTGCTGTGTTGTGTGTGCTGTGCTGTGTTGTGTGTGCTGTGTTGTGTTGTGTGCTGTGTTGTGTGTGCTGTGTTGTTACGGTTATGTTGTTCATGTTGTGTGTGTGCTGTGTTGTGTGTGTTGTGTTGTGTGTGCTGTGTTGTGTGTCTGTTGTGTTGTGTGTATTTTGTGTTGTCTCTGTTGTGTTGTGTCTGCTGTGTTGTGTCTGTTGTGTTGTTCAGGTTGTGTGTTGTCGGAATGTGACGTAGTTATTGATGGTGATGTAGTTGTTGATGTTGATGTAGTTGTTAATGGTGATGTAGTTGTTGATGTTGATGTAGTTGTTGATGTAGGTAATGATGGTGATGTACTTATTTATGGTGATGTAGTTAATGATGGTGATGTACTTATTGATGGTGATGTAGTAACGAATTGTTGTTCCACTCCTGTTTGTCGTCCAGCATTTGCTGCTCGGGCCTTATTTGGAAGTCTTCAACACAACAAGAGTCCAGACGTGAACAGCATGGCCAGACTGTGGCAGCAGTTTGGGTTACTGCTGTGGAAGAACTATGTACTGCAGGTAAGGTGGCTCGTGGCAATGTGTGTGTCTCATGGGCAGCACTTTCGCTCTTCGTGGCCGGTGAATATTGTTCACGTGCTTTGTGCGGTTTTCCGTCGCTTCAACAGACCCCCCCCCCCCAAAAAAAAAACCCCGACACATTTGCACAGTCAGCCGAGGTCGACCAAAACTGCGGCGTTGTGTCCGCTGATAAAGTTCGGCACAATACCGACGGTTCTCGGTACAGATCGATTTCTGTCACTCGAACACAGAATTCTCCGCACTGTCAGGGTCAAACCCATACAGGTGGATGCCCTAAGTGTGTGTGTTCGAGTTAATTTTGTATTTACCAAGTGAGACCTCAAGAGACACCAGGATAGTCGCATTTACAAGAGGCATGCAGGAATTATTGGTTAATGCAGTACAGCACGTGTACTGCCGCTGTGTGTGTGTGTGGTTAATGCAGTACGGCATGTGTACTGCGGCTGTGTGTGTGTGTGGTTAATGCAGTACAGCACGTGTACTGCCGCTGTGTGTGTGTGGTTAATGCAGTACGGCATGTGTACTGCCGCTGTGTGTGTGTGTGGTTAATGCAGTACAGCACTTGTACTGCCGCTGTGTGTGTGTGGTTAATGCAGTACAGCACGTGTACTGCCGCTGTGTGTGTGTGTGGTTAATGCAGTACGGCATGTGTACTGCCGCTGTGTGTGTGGTTAACGCAGTACAGCACGTGTACTGCCGCTGTGTGTGTGGTTAATGCAGTACGGCATGTGTACTGCCGCTGTGTGTGTGTGTGGTTAATGCAGTACAGCACGTGTACTGCCGCTGTGTGTGTGTGGTTAATGCAGTACAGCACGTGTACTGCCGCTGTGTGTGTGGTTAATGCAGTACAGCACGTGTACTGCCGCTGTGTGTGTGTGTGGTTAATGCAGTACAGCACGTGTACTGCCGCTGTGTGTGTGTGGTTAATGCAGTACAGCACGTGTACTGCCGCTGTGTGTGTGTGTGGTTAACAATTTCCCCCCGTGGTTTATGGTTAATGTGGCACCGTACAGCACTTGCAGTGTCTGTCTGGTTCGTGTGGCGCAGATCCTGTGCTGTGGCGTGGGTGGTTAACGTGACGGCACGTGTACCCATCGTGCGTGTCTGTGTGTGGCAAAGGAGTGGTGGCGGAGTGGGCAGTTGTTCACACTAAGGACCAACAACAACAACAACTTTGGTCATTGGTATCTGCCCCTGCGTTTCCCTTGTCCTCAAGATCATGCCAGCCCAACAATAATCACCTGCTATTGTTTGTCAACGTCATCACTGTGGTGTCAAAGGTGGCCAGGTGGTGCAGTATTGGCCACACACCATCCTCTCTCCTTCGTGTGCTGTGCTAGCTTTAATAGGTGCTCGCCGACACCAATTGACACGTCTGTATGGGTTCAATGGAGTGGCTTTGTTCGGTTGACACAAAGGCGGTGTCGGGTTCCCACTGCAGCATTGTGCCCCACCACCACACTGGCTGCGTTTGTGTTGGGCGTCGGAAGACGCGCAAGTTGCCCGTACTATAGTTTGGTTAAGCTGAGATGTTGTGTAATTATAATTACATCAGTACTTGCTCCTTGTTAGGGTGTGTTGTGTGCTTGAGAGATGGAGTTCATGGGGGTCACGTGACACATTTGTTGGTACCATTAGAGAAGGAAGAACGTATGCTTTGCCAAATGATTATATCTCGAGTAAAAGTGAATTATGCAACAACACGCTTCACTTGTTTTAGCCATATACACAAACTGGTATCAACTAAATGTTTACCACCTTTCGTGGAACCAAGTTCTGTTCTGGGATTTCTGTACAGTGTACACCGAAGAATACTAGAGATTGATAAAAACAACAAAGACGCCACCTTGGAGTAATATATAAGGAATATTATGGGGTGTACAGTGACCGGTTCCTGCCGGAGGAATGTGGAATTGTCAACATTGCAGACGGAGATTAGGCTGCCCCATGCCGGCTTGCACGAGGAGACGCTTGGCTTTGTTTTTAGTTTTTCTGGAAGAGAGGACTGAGGCCTTTCCGTGTCACGGATGCAACTCCCCATGAGGGTAGGAGTCACCGCACATTTAATCTTCCTGTCACGGTGGCCCAGCGCATTCTGTCCCAACTAACTCGTAACAGTTCAACACGTCGTAGGCTTTCTCGACCAAAATTATTCATAATAGTGTTTTTTTGGGGGGGTTAGATCCCGTAAATATAAATGTGTCGGTGAATCCCGCAGCCAATTCATGAGGTTTGTCACGTCAACAAAACGTGCCAATTGGTTACTCGTTCAGCACACCCCCGAGTGTGTTGGAGAGTAAACCCACAACATTTACAATTCGAGTACTCTGATGTTTTGCTAAGGGTAATGATCAACTTGTGAAAAGCAACAATGCTCTCGTGAAAATGTATAAAGTTTAATCATCAACTAAAGATGCACTGAGTTAACAGATAAACGAGATGTTCTCATTTTCGAATTGCAGAAGAAATTAAAGCTGCCATGCCACATTAACTCATGTCGACCAATCCACTGCTGGATGAAGCCTATTAAATGTTTGCACTGCTTTCTGTGCAGCGCCTTGAGGTGCAAGTCTAAACTAAAACGAAACTAAACTTGTTATTTTACCAGGTTAGGCCTACTGAGCTGTACAGCTGTTTGTTTAGAAGCGACCTGGCCACATATGATAGCTCAACGAAGTAGCTTATGACGTGGACATTTCTATCAGCCAAATACTCTAAACGCATGTTAATAAATGTTGAGGGAAAACCGGAGGACCCAGAGAAAAATCCACGCGACTGTGAGGAGAGAGAGACACGCAAACTCCAAATATACAGCAGCAGGCATCAGGGTCTGGATCGAACCCTCCGACCTGCCACATACCAGGCGAGGTAGTTAACACCTCGTTACCGCATTTACACGCTCCATAAATCTAAACGTTATCGCGTGATGAAGGCCCACACTAACAGGGTACAAAGCACCCATTTTCTCATCCGGTGATTTTGGATTAAGAGTGAGAAGTACCGTTGCACAACAAAAGGGCTGCTAATCTTTCGCGAAGTTCAAGTGAATTCCACATTGGAATATCGTTGCCAAGCTCGGGTTTAAGTTGTCGCTGTTTTATATGCTCGGTGGTCCAGTCTAAAGCCAAACAAGTTGGTATTGATAAGGCGCTGACTGGCTGTCTGCAGTCCCTGCATCTCTGTCCGGTTTACCCCATCACCACGCTTCGCTGTAGGCGTACAATGAGCGAAGGCTTACGGTATTTATCCCGATTATATTTTAAGGAAAAAATGAAGGGGGCATCTTGAAGTCCACTGGCTGTGTGTTTCCACGTTTGTATAGTACCAACAACGCCCAATACCTCGCACTGAATGCAATATACGACTGCACCTAGCGCTCCGGGTAAGCCGTGGATCGCAGTATGTGAACTACACGTCACATTTCATTCGTAAGTGTAGGAATGCGCGTAGCGATTTTGTTGCACAGCTTGAGTTCGCATGATGGGACAAACTCATGGGTGCGCATTGGTGAAGGAACGGTCATTTGATTCTCGGGGCCCGTTGGCGGTCGTTCGGCAGCGTGCACCGATAAGCTTTAATTTGTTTTGGAATAGTTTACTAAAGATTCTCATTGAGAATGTTTCTGTTTTTCTTTGCTACTTTGAAGCTGTATATTCTTTTCAAATTAGAAGTTTTTGTACAGCAGTTCACAGTAACATTTAATGCGGAAGCCTCTGGTTAATGATTACCGCCATAAGTTGGCAATAAAGCGATTTGTTTTTATTTTGTTATTTTGGTGATCCAGGCTGCTCTTGCATTGAGACTTCTCCTGGTCTCTTTCTCACCTGGTTGAACAAATTAACTTGAAACCGCAAACTCGGGGCCGTCGAAATTGGAGGCTGAACGACCCCAAACCTAAACCTTATTTGCAGTCCATGGTCAAAGCACGGGGAATGTTCATTGCGGTCATAAAAAGTGCAAGGTGTTAGTTAGAACAGTAGTAGATTAGTGGTTGGCAGCTAAAGTTTTTGTTTTAAGCGGGAGGCTTGTGTTACGCAAATACATCAACAGCCTCGGACCGTCTTCTTGGTTCTTTCAGGTAAAGTCACGTAGAAGGGAAGTAATAAAATAATACAAATAAAACATAATAAAATAATTCTCACGACGTTTCGGCCACAACGCAAGCAGCCGTCCTCAGGTGAAACCAGGTCTGTCGAGGCGACAGCGTCGCCTCGACTTCCCTTCTACGTGACTTTACCGAAAGAACCAAGAAGATGAATCCCTGCAGTCACGAAAGCTTTAAATCGAAATTTAGCCTCGGACCAGTTCCCGAGTACAGAACAGTAGAAACGCACAGACACGAGACAAATTGCAAGCACAATGTGTAACATCAAAATCATCTGTATCCTCCAGTGTTGCAGGTGGATATACAACTACAAGGGTAATTCTACGATTTTGGACGCACATTGGAGACGCTTAAAATCTGTGGGTCATCATTAGTGTAATTGGGAATATTTCGTCAGCCGTTTAGGGCTGTCATTCGGAGAGAAATAATTTGTTCACCTTCTGCTCATAAAAACATCACGGTTTCAGGCGTGCCCAGACAAACTGACCTTTTCCCATCCATGCTGGGATGGCGATGGAGTGCATTTGGTTCCGCATGTGTGTGTGTGTCAGACCATTCTCGCAGTCCATATATAAGCCATAATTTCCAAAACCCTGGATACTTTTCTTTCAAAGTGATAGGCCTTGAGGTCTACTTTCTGGAACTTGTCCGCAAGTGGCTGTTCGTGTTTTTGTGACCTCCCTATTGGCCAGGGCAGAGGTGTCTCCTAAAACTTGCTGCGACATTGGGGGTGTCGTGTGGGGCATAGAAGCCGCCTTAATAAAAACACACTCTGTGTAAGACTTCAAAATGTGTCGGCGTTTATGGTCTGTCTGCAAAGACTCGTAGAATAAGGTCGGAGCAGTTTGACACACACACACACACGTGTAACGTGTGCAGCCAAAGGTCAGAGTGAGTCGGATCGCGATTTTTTTTGTTGATTTGTGATTGGGAGGCGATTAGTTCCTTCTCATTTCAAAGCTGCTTAAAAATACGTTTGTTTTTCGTATTGTTTTATTGATCAAGCTCAAACTACTTTCGGATTGCAGTTCATTCATCATGAACACCTTCATGGATATAATATATCGAGCAACCTTGATAGGCATTAGAAGTTGGCTTTCATAGCCGATGATTAATATCCTTACAAAGCTCTACTTTTTAATTCATGCAGTTGCTGATGTGCGATGCGTGGTGTGCATTGCATGATGCGGGGTGAGTGGTGCCTTCTACATGGTATGTAGCGTGCGGTGTCCGGGTGTGCGGTGTGGACCGCATGCTGCATGGCACGTGTTGCAGGCTGTGTGGAGCATAGCGCGCGATGACCGGCAGAATGCATGTGTGTACGTATGTTGAACTTCTTTCGCACTGTGCGTAGCCAACCGTGATAATCGTCAAGGAGCGTAAACAATTATCACGTGGACTCCGGTCATCCTCGCAGCAGCGGCTTTTGGCTAACCGTCGAACAAAGCTGGTCACCGCATCGTGCGCTTTCAGATGCGCTTTTGCGGCCGTCTGGAACGCTCCTCTTTCCGATATTAGGACGCCACTGGATCTATGCACTTCTAAATCTAGATGGACAAAATCACTTCTTGAGAACTACTTTTTGTGTTTAGTTTGTTGTCCTTTCTGCCGCACCTCTGTTTAGCGTGGTTGGCGACGGACGGTGAGAATCAAGTTCAACATACGTACGTGGCATGATCGGAGGTGCATGGCGCGTGGCACACCGCGCTTGGTTTACGTCGCGTGCAATGCAGTGCGTGTTCACGTGTGTGGCGCGTGTTGCGCGAGCAGAAGCGCCAGGTGCTGGTGACGCTGGTGGAGCTGGCTCTGCCGGCGCTCTTCGCCGCCATTCTGATCGCGATCCGGCAGCGCGTGCCAGAGTCGTCGCACCCCAACGCGACCATCTACTCGCCGCTGTCCTTGTCGAGCCTGCCCGAGAGCCTCATGCGGCTCCACTATTATCAGTTCCCCGAGTTCCGCGACAAGGGCTGGTTCCTGGCGTTCACCCCGGCCAACGTGACGGCCGTCCACGATGTCGCAGAGCGCGTCCAGCGAGCCGCCTCCGGCACGCTCACAGGTGCGCCTGCTCTGTGAACGCGCGGCCGCCCCCCCCCCCCCCCCATCCGCCCCTCATCTGCCCCCCACCTGCCCCCCTGGAAAGATGAGTCCAATCGGAAGCAAAGTAGAAAGTAGGCGCTTGAAGCATAGGATTTCGGCGGTCTGGGTTTGCGTCTGTGCCCGGTGCAACATAGAAAAGGGAACGATTGACGAGTGTGCGCCGTGATGCGCGAGCGCCCGCTTGACTCGGTGTGCCGCGCATCTCTCCGCAGCGCTGCCGTTCGATTCGGAGGCTGAGCTGCTGGCCTTCATCAAAGCGGACAATAGGTCGGCGGAGAACGTCCTGGCAGCGATGGTGTTTGAGAATCGCTTCGCCCGCGCCGATGACCCGCTGCCGGAGAAGGTGAGCATGCGCCAGGAGTGGTCCGTTAGCGTCGGTCGCCTATCCCTAATTTAACTAAAACGAATCTATATTTTTTTCTTTCCCTTCGCCAAGTAAGGCCCAATGAGCTATTTTAGCTCTTTTATTCAGAGGCGACCTGGTCACAAGTGACTCAACAAAGTGGCTCGCGTATCATGCGGACATTTCTGAGCAGCCTAATGATCAGAAGGGCACACGCGTTGATTCTCAATGTGACGGTGCCACGCGGTTCTTTGCATCGCCTCCCCAGGTGACGTACTCGCTCCGCTTCAAGTACAGCCCTCGCAACGCGCCTCTCGACGAACAGAGCCAACTCAACCCCAACAGGGACAACGACTGGATCACCATCTTCCTCTTCCCCCTGTTCCAGCTGCCGGGCCCGAGGGAGAGACACATGAAGGATGGTGGCACGCCAGGTGGGGTGGCAGCCTTTGTCAGTCAGGCGGTCGGTTTAGCAGTCAGTCGGTTAATTGTTGAGTTCGTGAATCAATCGGTCAGTCCTTTCAACGAATCAAATGTATTGGTTGGTTAATCGATGAATTAGTTGGTCATGCAATTCATCGGTTCTTTAATCAATGGATTAACAAGTCATTCAACCAATTAACCTGGAAAACAATTGATCTTACTTGGACTGAATCAGTCAATGATTCAGACAATCATTCAATAATGCAATAAATGAATAAAAGATTGAGTCGGTGAATCAAGCAATCAGTTGGTCAGTCACGTAATAGGTCGGCTTAGTCAGCGAGCCACACAGCGGAAATATGACGCGTATAATGTGACGAGGTTTTTTGTAAGCCCCGCTCGCGGCGGCCGGCGGTAGTGAGACTACAAGCAGCTCAGCTCGGCGGGTGCTGGTCGACCGAGCGTACCACGGCATCACCGTGGAAACGGTGGCAAGGTACGGCCTGTGCCTGCGAAAGTTACAGCGACGCCTTCTTGACCACCCCCCTCCCCCCCCGCCGTCGCTGGCCGCCAGGTTACTACCGCGAGGGTTTCCTTGCGACGCAGCGCTTCATCGACGAGGCCATCACGGCGGCGGCGGCGGAGCGGCTCGGCCGTGCGGCCCCCCGGGCGGCCGTGGAGGTGCAGCGCTTCCCGTACCCGCCGTACCGCGACGACATCTTCATCCTCGCCATCCAGACGCAGCTGCCGCTGCTCCTCATGCTGAGCTTTGTGTACACGGCGCTGAACATCGTGCGCACGCTGGTGCACGAGAAGGAGAGCAAGCTCAAGGTGGGTGGGGGGGGGGGGGGGGGTGAGCGGCGTTGGGGTGTTGGGGTGTTGGGGTGTTGGGGTGTTGGGGTGTTGGGGTGTTGGGGTGGTCGCGGCTCGGCGAAGTCGAGGATCGGAGGGAGTGCGGCGAGTAATGGCGCCCGGATTGCGCCAGCCGGTTAAAAATTCATTTTTTTAGGTTGCCGGCCGTTTATGCAACGACGTCAAAATAATGTGATCGCGTTACTTTCAGGCTCGTGGAGCGTTTCGAACGAGGATTAAAGAACTAAATAGATCTAGAAACGATGAAAATGAGAGGGTGAAAATGGGACAAAAAGAATCGATTATTGAATTGCTACCCCTCAATGGTGACGATTCATCAACCGCGTTGTGATAATTCGTAAAAATAAAGTGTTCAGCAATCAATTATTGTTAATAATGTCGCGAGTGTGGCGCCTCTAGTGGTTGCAGGGGTGGAGCGAGCGGCTCCTCGCAGTCGGGAGGTTGTGAGTTCAAATCCTGGTTATGGGGGTTGACTCAGCCCATCATCCTTCTGAAGTGGATAAAATCAGTACCACTTTGCGTGGAAGTCTACAGTAATTGTCCTGTGGATAGACTCACCCCTGGTTTAGGAATGTGGAATTCGCCACCACTGCCTCTGGGCTGTAACCAGACGATGAGCACTGCCTTGATTCAATTTAAACGTTATTACTTTATTTATTTAATGGGCGCAATGGTGGCGTGATGTTAACTACCTCGCCTGGTATGCAGGAGGTTGGGAATTTGATCCTGACCCTGACGCTTGTTTTATATTTGGAGTTCTCTCCGTGGTTGCGTGAATTTTGTCTCTGGGTCCTCCGGTTTATCTCTCCACATTTAGAACCATGTATTGCGATGATTTCAATTATTTTGCTGCTCTAAATTTAAACATAATGTTGAGCTATCATTTAATACCTCAGTGGGTTTTACCTGGTAAGAATAAAAAATTGCTTGGTTTTATTTGTATATTTTTGAGTGATTTGTTTGCCTTTCCAATGCTTTGCATTCCTGTCTTGTTTTTTTAATGTGTTTGTTGTTGTAACACTCTGACCCCGTGCCCCTACTGGACATCTGTGAAAAAGAGTTTTATATTTCATCGGATTCCTGCGGTATTATGAAATATTCTGATGCTGTTTCTTGCTCGTGCGAGTAGCAAATCACTTTGCCCCCCTGTGTTGATCTCGGTAGCCTGATAGCGTGCCGTTCAAGCGCAGGCGTTGACTGTCCGTGTCATGCCGCCGTTGCAGGAGTACATGAAGATGATGTGTCTCAGCAACTGGCTGCACTGGACCGCCTGGTTTCTCAAGTTCTTCATTTTTTTCCTCATCTCCGTGTTTTATATCACCGTGCTCTTCTGTGTCAAGGTGAGACTGGGGTGGCAACGCGGCAGAGGTCGCAACCGGGTACCCGATACCCGTACCCTACCCGATACCCGGCTACCCGTACCTGGCCGGGTACGGGTAGCCGTTTGCAACCCTGGTGCGGCCGGGTACGGGTACGGGTAGGCCGTGAGTCACTGGTGAGTAGCCGTTTGTCACTCATTTTGGGTAGGGTACGGGTACGGGTAGGGAACGGCTACCCGTACCCGGCCGGGTACAGGTACGGGTACCCATTTGCGACCCTGGTGCGGTCGGGTACGGGTACGAGTAATGAATCAAAACCCATTTGCGACCTCTGCAACGCGGCTCCTGCCAGGCGTCCATGAACGTGAGATGACGCGCACAGTTCGTTCGTTTGCTAATCCACTGCCGGATGAGGGGGCCTCCCTTATGCCCCACGGTTCACGGGGGTCGTTTGAGCAAACTGTCACCACGACGGTCAGTGAAGGAGTGGAACGTAGACACGGCAGCGTATGACATACCTGTCAGCCCACACGGTTCACTCCGTATTCTTGTGCAGGGAAATTGAGTTTTCAGGTCCATACGGCGTACAGCCGTTTCAATACGGGCAACAAACTTTCTTCTATTTTTTTGTGTTTCTCCTTTGTGATGGGACTTTGTAGGACGAACGTTGAGATGTATAAGAGGAACGAGGTGACCAATAGGGCCTGAATTGGTCTGTAATAAGGTAGGGGTTGACAGCTATGGTGTATGAGTACAGTACAACAATGTAATATACTGCACCGTCATCCACTGCCGACAGCGTAGCACCGCTGCAGAACTACACAAGCTCGTTTCACGCGTGGTCGTTGCCCATCCATGCACTGTCCAAGCTCAAGCCGGCTTAGCTTGCTATGAATAATTCACCCGGCATGTGGTCTGTCTGGTCTGTAAACATCAACATTTCATCGCGCAGGCCTCTACCATCGCTTGTTTTATTCCACACAGACGAAGGGGAGTTTGTCTAGATGAGAACCGTAATGCTCCATCACAGAGCTTATTGAGTTGAGGTCTTAGATATTATGTTTAGCATATCATTTTAACTTTTCCGTTGTAATATATACAGTAAAAGCTTGGATTGCGAGTAACTTGGTCTGCGAGTGTTTTGCAAGACGAGCAAAAATTTAAAATAAATATTAATTTGATAAACGAGCGAGGTCTTGCAATACGAGTAGCACGTACAGTATACGCTTTGTCTGCCGAGCGTAACGTGATCACAACTGATATACGAGGGCTTTGGTGTACGAGTGCTTTGGACTACAAACACGTTTCTGGAACAAATTATGCTCGCAATCCAAGGTTTTACTGTATATAGGCACACTGGTGTGCAGGCGTAATCATGGCTTTATTGCACCAGTACAATTGAGGGTAGAGTGTGCGTGTGAGCAGTGTTGCAGTGGTTCACACTCTGTGCGTAAATAGTTGGCATTAATCTTCCATTCCTCTGTTGTTTCCATAAGCATCAGCTGTCCATACCCGTCCTTTTGACCACATCACATTGTTTAACTTCGGACACCCAGCCCTTGTTTTCTTAAACCTTTACACTCGCAAACCTTTACACTCGATAACCTTTCGCCTGGTTGCCTGCATGGCTGCATGCTTCTCTGCGTATCTTGTTTACACACTGATCTGTGTATATCCAGCGGGTGATAATCTGATTGTTGTTGTCGATGTTTGGATGGCGTTGGCTGTTAGGCAACAGCCTTCAGTAAGACTCCCATCTTGAGTGTTTAAAATTGGGAGGCACTTTTCTTCGTGGACACCGGTTTTCCTGCATACCAGGCTCCATGTATAAAGTGCAGTCTCCAGCTATTAATCCACTCCATCTCCCTGGCCTCTCTCTCTCTAAGTATGAGCTACAAAGAAGAGCCATTGTCCGAAAACGTCGCCCGTTCTGAATGTTTCCCTTTGACGGCCACAGAGTTATTGACGAATGTGTTGAGTTGTTTGTTATTTGTGTTTGTGCACCGCTGCCAACGCAGCAGCAGCAGTAGCAACATCACCACATAATTTTCCTTTGTGCTTGATTGGTGTGAGTGAAACAAGTGGCCGGTGCTACCCACACGTGCACTGGAGTGGATTATGGGAGAGTGTTGGAGTGCAGAATAGGTTCTAGAGGACAGGACCTTGTACGGCTACGTCTGGCATGCATTTGAATTATCTCACACATTATTCTTTGCACGTAATATTTCAAACCGGAGTTTTATCCCATGTACTTGCCCAGCTGTGTGGAGCGGTGGCACAGTGGTTAGCACACTGCGCTATGAATCCAGCAAACCTGAGTTAAGCAACTTGGTCGTGCTGTCATTTGTGGCCAGGTCGCTGCTGAAAAAGAGCTACTTAGCTCAGTGGGCCTGACACCTGCTAAAATAAACAAACGAAAAAGTTCGTAGTCGCTACTAGTTAGATTTACAAAAGTTTCCAGCTGACTACAGTGCCGAGTGATAGCTGAACCGGTCCACGATCCTACCTTTACTGACATCAGAATCAGAATCTTTATTTATACTGCAGGAGGAATCCGATCAGCTATAAAGCTCTTTGTCAAAGATGTCCAGTGGGGGCAGGAGGTAATTCAATATCCACTGACCAGGGTGGTGAAGCATGGTCAAGCAACCTTCACGACTGCCATCGTCTGGCGAGGCCTTCATCCAGCAGTGGATTTACAAAGGACCGTAGAACATTATGTTATAATTTTGAGTTTTATTCATAGCTACGTTTAGTCAATGAACTGTATTGAAATAGACACGTCAATAAAATCTCGAAGAACCGGTATGTTGGAGATTCCACTGCCAGTTGCTGTCTTTAACTGCCATGCTGTAAAGTAGAACTTTTAAGTATTCACGTAACACCCGGTGTCTTTTAATAGGCGACTTTAAAGAGGCAATATAAAAAAAAATCACTTTTCCACCAAGAACCAACCACCACCAAAGTGTATTCTTTGCGAAATATCTCGACTACTTTTTATTTTACCAGGTGGGGCCTGTTGAGCTATAGAGCTCTTCTTCAGAAGCGAGCTGCCTATCACAAATGATAGCCCAATGCAATGGCGTATCACGTGGAAATTTATAGCAGCCATGAACTCTAAACACGTGATGTTGATTCGAAATGGGAAGGGAAAAAACCAGAGGATCCGGAGAAAAAATTCACGCGACCACGGGGAGAGAGAGAGAGACACGCAAACTCCAAACATACAGCAGGCGTCATGTCGGGATCGAACCCACGACCTCCTGTATACCGGGCGAGGTAGTTAACATCTCACAGCCACCGTGGCGCCCCAATCACAAACCTCGTGCTCTTTACCCTTAACCGTGCCTCTTGTTATTATTCACCAATGTTGCCAGCGGTAATGTCAAGACATTTTGACAGTTACGCAAAAAATAGCAACGATTTCATCACAGGCCGAGCATTCCTCGGTCTGTTGACAGCGTACAGGTGGCCACTGTGGAGCACCTCCTGCAGAAGCGGAGCCAACAGTGGCGAGCGTGGCACCTTTTAGGAAGAGGGCGGAGGGGAGGGGGGGACGTGGCTAGGCATGTAACACATCATCGATTCAAATTAGGAAATACATCAATTTGTCGAATCGTATGCATTTTTGGATGTTGAACTTCTTTCGCGCACCGTACGTCGTCAACCGTGCGAATCCGAGGTGCGGGGGAAGGACAACAAACGAAAAGCAGTTGTAAAGAAATATAGCTTTCAATCTAGACGATTTAAAAGTGGATAGCTCCAGTGGCTTCCTAATATCGGAAGGAAGAGCGTTCCAGACGGCGTGCGATGCGGTGGCCGTCTTTGTAAAGTTTGTGTACAAACCTGCACGCTTCACCTTCACGTTGATGGGAAGAACGCGACAGAGAAAAATAAGGCCAAACGAATGAAGCGGTACAAATGAGGCACCACAGACGACAAAGTCAACATAGATGAGATTGTACAAACCGGACGGTACAATGGAGGCAATGCAAACAGCACAGTTAAGAAACGGTGAAGGGTCGGGAGCCTCCAGCACTCATGGGCCATACCTGGGCCGTGACTCCATTTCGAACGATATTCAGATGTTTATCCCTCAATGCGCGAGCATCTTCCCCACACGAATTGCTTCACAAGGGGGGGGGGGGGGTGGTGCAATAGTTTATTCCACGTGGCGACACCTCGTGCGGTGTCTCGTCTTAGCACGCAGCGTCACCGCAGGAGGCTTCACGCAGTGGCAGAAACAACTGACGTGCGTGCCGTGATGTTTGGTGATGCGGGGGGGAAGGGGGGGAGCCTGCAAAAGGTACGGTATCAGAAAGTACGATTCGACCCTCGCTCAACAAAAGGGTTCTCCACCCCTTGGCTTTAATTCGGCGGAATCGATGGAACGGTGGCGGGGGGGAAGGGGGGGAGGTGGGGGTTGGCGAATCGTTTCGGCGCCCTGGCGAGGGACGGTGCGGAGCCGCCGCGAGCGTGCGTCCTGTCGCCCCTCGCAGGTGGGCGAGCGCGGCGCGGTGCTCAACTTCAGCGACCCCACGCTGGTGTTCGTCTTCATCCTGGCCTTCTCCGTCTCCACCATCTCCTTCTGCTTCATGATCAGCGTCTTCTTCTCCCAAGGTGAGCGGGCGACGACGGCTCTCCCGGCGGCGCGGAACGCGGGAGGAGCTTTCGGTGAAGCAGATCCGGCCGGCGCCTCGTGTAATTCGTGTTCAACGTCGCGGTGATTTCCTGCTCGGACGAGCACCGAGGCGGTGCTCGTATTCTCGTTACACCCCTGAGCTAGCGGTGGGTAATTCCACATTCCTATGGCGGAATTGGGGGGGGGGGGGGGGGGGGCGAGTCAATCCGGAGGACGACCGCTGTTGACTTCTGCACAAAGTGGTTACTCATTTTATTGATTTATTGCTTGAACAAATGTTGCTGGATTATGATGGACTGGAAGCCAATAGGCATTTGGGCAATTTCTATTTATTAATTTATATGTGGAGACACCACAAAGTGCTTCTATTTGCCCTGGGCCCCAGGCCCTGTTGGTGTTTGTTACCTGGGGCAGTTTTACGATCGTGGCTGTCTCTCGGGTCCATGAGGACAACTCGTAGGATTCTTCGGGTTCACTGCAAATGCCAAAGGCTCAGAAAATAGAACTGTGGCATGCAAATCTGACACAAGACACAAACACTGTGTGCAGAGAATAGGACACAAGACACAAACACTATGTGCAGAGAACAGGACACAAGACACAAACACTGCATACAGAGAACAGCACACAAGACACAACACACTGCCATTCAGTTCACCGGTGTCGTCCGCTGGCCATCGTCCCGTCTTTGCGGCGTCTCCCGGGGGGCAGTGATTCACCGCCACCCCTTTCCTCCCCGCCGCGCTCTCTGTTTCCACAGCCAACGTGGCGGCGACGGCGGGCGCCTTCCTCTACTTCTTCTCCTACATCCCCTACTTCTTCGTGCTGCCCTGGTACGACCAGATGAGCCACGTCCTCAAGATGTCCTCCTGCCTCATCTCCAACGTCGGCATGGCCATGGGGGCCCAGCTCATCAGCATGTGGGAGGGCAAAGGTGCGGATGGATCCCACCCCCCTCCCCTTGACACTCACCCACCAGCCCCGTTTACCGGACAGCTTTGTCACCTGCCGCTGTAATTACAGCGCTGCACACTTCGGATTGATCGCAAAAATAAGTAGAAAATTCACAACGGTGCACACAACAACCGTAAAAGATATTGTTACTTGATTAGAATCGTGATCCTGAATGGTGACTTCACCAGTTCACTTACAGTGTGGTGGGGGTGAATCACTGCATGGCTGATCTAGACAGAGAGACATTATCAGCGTTACCATAGTCAGCCACGACACGTGGCCCTGCTGAGTTAGGCCTCCCCGCACCGTCGCCATCTCTCGCGGTCTTCTCGTGCAACGGTCCAGCCAGCACCGGTGCGCGAGCTGACCTCATCGCTAGAGCGCCTTTAACTTGCGCTAAACGGCAGGGCCGAACGTCGGCCTGCCCCGCTGTTCGCCCCCGGGTAAGGCGGCGCGTTGACTGGCCGGTGCGTCGTGCGCGTGGAGCTGGTTGCAATCGCCAGCGAAACGTCACGGCGCTCGAATTGTAAATGTTGCGTGTTTACTCTCCAACACACACACCGGTGGTGCTGAACTGGTAACGAATTGGCGTGTTTTGTTTACGTGACAAAACCTTAACCAATCGGCTTCGTCGGGTGGTGGCGGGTTTTAACGACACATTTACATTCACGCGATCTAACCCAAAAAAAAAACCTTTACTACGGATAATATCGTTCGCCAAAGCCTCTTGCTACCACACCTACGACTACCACGTGTAAAACTGGCATGCGGTCCCCGTGCAGGCGTGGGCATCCAGTGGCACAACCTGGGCGAGAGCGTGAGCGTGGACGACGGCTTCACGATGGCGCACGTGCTCTTCATGCTGATGCTGGACGCGCTGCTCTACGGCCTCGTGGCCTGGTACGTGGAGGCCGTGTTTCCCGGAGAGTACGGCGTGCCACAGCCCTGGTACTTCTGCGTGCTGGTAAGGACCCCCCCCCCCCCGTGTGGCACCCCGTGTGGCCCCCCGTGTGGCCCCCCGTGTGGCCGCCCGCTTGCTCTGCCGCGCTGGTTGCTCTGCCGCGCCGGTTGCTCGCGTTGACGTGGTCACGCCGACCGTGTCTGCTGGAGGTCATTCGATTTCCGCAATTGAAATGTGTAGTTGCGCTCGTGATACGCGCGCTGAATGGTGGCGATTCATATTCTCTAAGATTTTTTTCTTTGCATTCATATCTGTTTTAAATAAACCTTACTTAAAAATATAGTAAGTTTTAGAGAATAAAATGGGGATGGGGGTTGTCCCAAGACATCTGGACCACCTTGTAGATTCTCTGGAGATTTGTATCACTGTAGACTCCAAATGCACACACACCCATGCCTTTTGAGGCCTATATACAACTGTTGATGATGCATTAAATTGTATTTGTAAGATTTCAAATGGTTGGTGTTTTACCAATGTGAGCTATATTTTATAGATTGATAACACTATAGATTTTGCATCAAACTTATTTCGTGACTTTATCTGTGACTGCGAATCATTGGAATGCATCCATCGATTTATGATCCTGACCCTTGATTACTTATCCACTTGTGACCCTGAATCATTACAATTCTAACAATCATGGACCTGAATCTCAACAGTCCATAATCAACGATTGATAAAATCACGACCTCGATTTTATGACAATTCACCGACTCTTTGAAAACAAATAATTTGGTTTTAGAATTGTCACTTCCCCAGCTTCCCCCATCCGAATCTCGAGCTGTCCACGTGAGCCATGTGTGCGACGACGATGGAACGTTGACCCGGCCGCGTGTCTCCACCGTGCGTGGTCCCAGCCGTCGTACTGGCGGGGCACGCAGCGCACGTACCACGTGTCGGCGGGCGACGGTGAAGGAGAGGGCGACGCCGAGGGCCCAACGAGCGAGTTCATCGAGAGGGAGCCCCTCGGCCTCGCCACCGGCGTCAAGATCCAGGGCCTCCGGAAGGTGCGCGCACAAACCCTGCTCCCGCCGCTGCCGTAGAATCCCAGCCGTGTCGGTAGGAAAGCAGGGCAGATGGGGCGTGCGGACACGTCAAGACAATTTCGTGGAAACTTTTTGGCGCTCAACCGCCCCTCCTGTGACGGCTCCATGGCTTGGCTGGGAAGTTGTTGTGACTGTGCTCTGGGATGTGCAGTAGACCTCGTGGACTCATTTCTTTGTTGTCGTAACTTTTTTGTTGTTTGTGCTTTTTGTTATGGTGTTTATCATTTTTTTTATCTTGCTTGGTAGTAGCAGAGATTTAATTTGTTTAGGAGTGGCTTTATACGGGATTTTATGTAATTAATGTACGGCGTTGTGGTATGCTCTTGGCATAACTGACGATGTATAAGATGAAAGTATTATCATTGTTGTGAACGGTCTCGACCAATCTTCGGCGGCCCCTTGCGTGTGACCTCTGACCTGGCCAGGTGTTTGGGAAGGGGCGGCATGAAAAGGAGGCTGTGAAGGGGCTGACGCTGAATATGTACGAGGGGCAGATCACGGCGCTGCTGGGGCACAACGGCGCCGGCAAGACCACGACGCTGTCCATCCTCACAGGCCCGTCCCTCTCTCGTGCACACACGTGCACGCACGCACGCACACGCACGTGCATGCACGCACGCACACGATCATTCATCAAGCATCTGAGCAGAGCAATTGTACCCAAACAGTGATGAGCAAGAGACTGCCACTATTTGGACGCATGTGTAGGATGGACAACGACGGGATAGTTAAACAGTGTGCTGCTGCTGCTGTTGTTGTTGTTGTTGTTGTTCGGAAGAATGGAAGGAACCGGAAAGAGAGGAAGACCTCAGAGAATGGCTTGACGATGATATTGAGAAGAGATTGGTGTCAGAACGATGTGGCCAGAACGATGTAGACACAAATGACGAAATGTGCAGTGCACACCTACGGGCTATATGCCCATGGATCGTGACGATGACACCATCTAGTTAATGAGTTGATGAATATTGCTTCTCTGTAATATTTGTTTACACGGGGGAACCAATATTTGTTCCCACCAGGCACATGTTAACCCCCGGATTAGGTTTTGGTGCTACCGTGGATCAAACAGATGCCAACCAATAGTTAATCATTACTTGAAGCAAGCCTCGGTAACTGTTTTACAATCAGATTGGAAAGTGTTTTTTCTACAATTGAGGTTTTAGTTAATAATTCATGCATGGAGACACGTAAAGAAATGACCTCGTAACAAAGAAATAAGGAAACTACTAACATTCAGAAGGGAAATCGGTGTCCCCAAATATTGGTTCCTATTCTGAGAGAACGTTTTGTCTGGCACCACTGTCCAGGTGTGCATTGTCCAGCGCCTTGTGACCTCCGGGTGAACGGCGTTTGTAGAAATGTAAATCATTATTATTTATTATGACAATTCCGAGTTTTGTACCTTCACGGCAGAGGTCGCAATCGGGTACCCGATACCCGTACCCTACCCGTACCCGGCTACCCGGCCGGGTACGGGTAGCCGTTTGCGACCCTGGTGCGGCCGGGTACGGGTAGCCGCACGTGACTCACCCTAACCAATGAGTCAGAAGGCCGTGAGTCACTGGTGAGTAACTGTTTGTCACTCATTTCCCAACGTCTTGTCTCTTCTCACAATTCAAGTTCCTAGAATCAACCCACCCGCGCCTGCAACGTGGCTTCATCCCAGAGGTCGCAATCGAGTACCCGATACCCGTACCCTACCCGATACCCGGCTACCCGTACCCGGCCGGGTACGGGTAGGGTACCCGTTTGCGACCCTGGTGCGGCTGGGTACGGGTAAGGAATCAAAACCCGTTTGCGACCTCTGCTTGACGGAGCCGTGCGTGACGTCCGCGCAGGCCTCTTCCCGCCGAGCGGCGGCACTGCGCTCGTCAACGGCTACGACATCCGCTACGACATGACGCTCGTGCGCAAGAGCCTGGGCCTGTGCCCGCAGCACGATGTGCTGTTCCCCGACCTCACCGTGGAGGAGCACCTCTCCTTCTTCGCCAAGGTGCGTCCGCCGACGGGTCCAGCAGCGAGGAGTGGAGGAGGGAACGAGATTGTTGCAAGGAGAAAAGAAAGGAGAAAAAAAGATTTCGATTTAAAGCTTTCGTGACTGCAGGGATTCATATTCTTGGTTCTTTCGGTAAAGTCACGTAGAAGGGAAAAAAATTTACAATTGTTTTTATTTTTTATATATTTATTATTTTATTATTTTCCGTCTACGTGACTTTACCGAAAGAACCGAGAATAGAAAAAAGATCTTCAATCTGTTTTAAAACCGGTTTGTCATTCGGTTTCACACTTTGGCTTTTGCGACCAATATTATCCACAATAAAGCGTATTTTTTGTGTGTTACATCGCGTAAATATCAATGTGTCGTTATGACACAAATGTGTCGTTACACATTCATGACACATTTATATTCATGCGCCCTAACCCAAAAACAAACCTTGTTTATAATTTCTTCTTCCCCATGCAATCCGATTGGAGATTAAATATCTGTTCAGATCTCACGGAGCGGTGTAAACCTCCCGTGTTTGAGAACGGCCCGTGGAAGCTGATATCGCAAAGTTACCTCTGACTGTTGTCGACGTGCCCTGCATTTGAGAGTAATTTGTGTTGCAAAGGCTGCGAAATTGAAATGTATCGTTCCATTAGCATGGTTGGCTACGTATGGTGCGAAAGAAGTTCAACATGCATACAAATTGAGCGCAGAAGCTAATTTACCGTGAAGATTTTTTTTCATGCAGTCATTGGTGACCGAGCTGAAACAATCAACTCGCTGCGCTGAGGACCTGGTTTAATTGCGGACGGACGGTTACAACCCAGATTCAAACCCGGGATCTCGATGGTGCCAGCTCAGTGATCCGACCTATGAGCCACTCGGTCATCTCGACTATTTCAACGTTTCTTTACCCAGAGATTAAGAGTCGCTGCCCATGAAGAGCACAGCAAAAGGGGTAGAACTACCGCCGTTACTCGCCAAACGTTCGCCGGGAAGTTGCCCGACTTCACTCGAGCTTCGGCCTCGTTGAGTTCGTCGTGAGACCGCTCCGGTCCCGCGTGCGTGTTGCCGCAGCTCAAGGGCTGCCCGTACGAGCGCGTGCCGGACGAGGTGAGCGCCATGCTCGCCGCCCTGCAGCTCGAGGACAAGCGGAAGGCGCGCGCCT
The DNA here is from genome assembly GCF_015708825.2 of Lethenteron reissneri. Lineage (NCBI taxonomy): Eukaryota > Metazoa > Chordata > Hyperoartia > Petromyzontiformes > Petromyzontidae > Lethenteron > Lethenteron reissneri. The sequence goes on from NC_083781.1 coordinate 13,254,409, forward strand.
CGGCGCTCTCTGGCGGCATGAAGCGCAAGCTCTCCATCGGCATCGCCTTCATCGGCGACCCCAAGGTGCCTGCGCCGCCGCCGCCCGATCGTCATCGTCTTCGTCCACATCGGTTCACTGCACCTGCGCGCACACAATGGCCGATTTCATTGCTCCATCTCCGGAGCGGTCGATCTCCCGGGCGTGTCCCCTCCACCCCCCCCCCTTCTCTTTAGCTGCCTCTCAGTCGTTAGTCTCGACCGACCCGCCACCATATCTAGGACGATCGAACGAGTGACTTGAGAAATCGGCGTGTGAGTAAATTAATCAGTGAGTGTGGGTACAGGTGGTGCTGCTGCTAAATTAAGTGCACATAGCCCGGTACAAGCACCGTGGTGACGTCACCGCCACTTAGTGGCAAATGGCGGTTGTTGTTGTTGCTGCTAAATGAATAAGTGAATGTGCGAGCGAGTACATGAAGGTTTGCATATCCAGACGGAGGAATCCGATGGGCTATGAAGCTTTTTTTCACAGTGTTTCTCAGATGTCCACATTCCAAACGAATGTGTTACGAAACGAACGAATGAACTGGCGACTAAACGAGCGAGTGTGCGCGTGTCCGCCAGGTGGTGCTGCTGGACGAGCCGACGTCGGGCATGGATCCGTGCGCTCGCCGCGCCACCTGGGAGTTGCTGCAGCGGCAGCGAGCGGGCCGCACCGTGCTGCTCACCACGCACTTCATGGAGGAGGCCGACGTGCTGGGGGACCGCGTCGCCATCGTCGCACACGGACGCCTCCAGTGCTGCGGCTCGTCGCTCTTCCTCAAGCGCAAATACGGTGACCGCCTGCCCCGGGGGCACGGGGGGGGGAGTGCCCGCCTGCCCCGGGGGCACGGGGGGGGAGTGCCCGTCAGTCCCGGGGGCACGAGGGGAGGGAGGGATAATTATTCCACAGGGTACCAGTGAGGAGGGAGTGCCTGTCTGTCCCTGGGGGCACGGTTGGGGGGGGTGGGGGGGACGATTGCTCGTCTGCTCCGGGGGCACGGAAGTCGTGAGCTCACCCCCTCCGCCCACCCCGGGGGCAGGCGAAAGCCGCCGTGTTAAACTAAGTTCAACGTGCCACATGCATGACCAATTGAGCCGTGCTGTAACCATTCTGTTTGTTGTTGTTGTTAATAAACGTATCACGAAATGCGTGGTTTTCTCTCGTCCGCAGGGGCCGGGTACCACATGGTGGTGGTGAAGCAGCCGGAGGCGGACGTCGCGTGGATCTCCAAGCTCGTGCACAGCCACGTGCCGGAGGCCAACCTCTCCAGCAACGCCGGCGCCGAGCTCGCCTACATCATGCCAGCCGACACCTCCCACAGGTGCCAGCTCCCCCCACCGCACACGCTACCGCACACGCTACCGCACCCCACCACCACGGCACCGCACAACGCCGCCGCACCCTGCCACTGCACACCATCGTCACACCCTCGCATGCACCCCACCATCGTACCCCACCATCACGCTACCACACCCCACCATCGCACCCCATGTCCAGTGTTGTCCTTCCCCCGCACCTCCCATTAACACAGGTGGCCATGTGAGGTGCGAAAGAAGTTCAACACACACACACACGTACCCTACCACGCACTCCATTATCCCACTACGGCATTTTACCATCACACCTTACCATCGCACCACACCATCCATCACACCACACTACCGCACTCCACCATCGCCGCACACCCCACCATTGTATTACCACACCGTACCCCCGAAACCCCACTGAGCCGCACACGGTATATATCCGACCTCAGGACGTGCCCACCATTTCCGCACGGCGATATGAGACGAGGTCATAGAGTTGCTGCTCTGGAACTGGGCCTCCACCTGGGTCAACCCACCCTGAGATGAGCGCCCGGTACAGCGCGTGAACGTCTTTGCTGCTGCTGCTGTTGCTGCTGCTGCTGTGTATTTGTAAGTGAATGCTTTCCCCGGGCCCAGGTTCGAGGGGCTCTTCACGGAGCTGGAGCGCCGGCGGGACGAGCTGGGCATCAACAGCTACGGCGTGTCGGTCACCACCATGGAGGAGGTGTTCCTGCGGTGAGCATGGCCACCAGGGGGCGCGGCTACCACGGTGGTGGGGGGGGGGGGGGGCCCGGGGGGGGGGCCCGGTGGGGGGGGGGCCCTTGTGCCCACGCCGCCGAACACGCTGTAACGCCAGCGTCTCGATGACTAACTGCGTAAAGGTCACGAATGAATTTTCTTGAGTAATGATTTCCAATGGTTTATAAGATTCTCTTGATTTTTTCCAATCATTGGGGGAGACCACCCAATCGGGATTTTTTAATGAACGGCAACAGCGGTTTCTACATAAGTAATGCATCAACATGGAATCAAAAAGGCAAACTACATTGGTGAGGGGGGGGGGGGGGCAGGGAAGCGTGGGAGGGAGAGCAGTACAGCCCGGGACGAAGCAACTGAGGCCAAACACCCACAATGAGCCCATTTAACACATTTTTTTAACAAATGGGCTCATTCATTAATCGTAGAAATCTCATTGAGTGAATGACAGCCGTTAACCAACTGAGTGGTGCAGTGTTTGTTATGAATGCTTATTATTTGTTTCTTTGATATTGCGCCCTACATTCTGGGGCATCTTCTCACAGCGCTTTACATCGCATTGCAAAGGGCACCCCCAGTGGCAGCTGTCCCTGTGGGCACAAGGTGACTCACCACCTGGCCTGGTGACGGGCATTAATCTGGCAGTGGTGGGCGATGATCACTTTGTAAGTTACTAATTGAGTAGTCGGCGGGTCAATTTGGAACTCGGCAAATTTGGACCCTGATACCGGCACGCGATGTCCTTCCCTCGCAAATGGCATCGAGGGATCTCTAACGTCTACCGCGAAGCAGACGACGCTTTGTCGTGGTCGTTACGCCCCTGGCTTTAACCGGGTCAACCGCCAGATTTGAACCGTGAACCTCTGCAGCAGCAGGCGGCCAACGCTCGCCTGCCAGGCCGTGTCGGCGCCCCTTTGCCGGCGTGGTTTCATTGGACGATAGCGGCGGGGCCGGCTCCTTGTGTGCGTCCGCGCCCCTGCAGCGTGGGCAAGCTCGCCGACTCGGCGCTGGACGCGCAGGCCAGGCAGCTGCCGCACCTGCACTACCAGCACGAGCGGCGCATGCATGACCTGACGGCCGAGACGGACAGCATCAGCGCCTCCATGGACGACACGAGCACCCTGGTATCCGAGGACCTGTCCAGCATCAAGCTCAACACCGGGGTGCGTGAATGGGCCGGATGCCGCTGAGAAGCCTGGGTTGGAATCCGGGTTTCGGCCGCCCCCTGCTTAACCTGGGATCCCGAGTGCGGCGAGTTGTGAGGTGGTCGGGCGGTGGATTTTGAGGTCAACTCGCACCGCAGGGACCCTGGGCTTCAGCCACCCACCGGAACCTCGCCTCGGATGTCAAGTGTCTCGAGTTGGTGGTCTCAGTCTCGTCACCAATGATTGCGTTTTGTAAAATGTTAAAACTGGGACAAAGAAAATCTCGATTTTCGCAAATTTTCTCACAGATATAACTGGCACAGCCTTATTGAAGCCACCGTTACTGTCCCAGCCAACCCAGGACGCCACGGTGGCGAGATGTTAACTACCTTGCCTGGTATACAGGAGGTCGTGGGTTTGACGCCTGCTGTATATTTGACGCCTGCTGTATATTTGGAGTATGCATGTTCTCCCTGTAGTCCTGTTGGATTTTTCTCCGGTTCCTCCACATTTAGAATGAACGTGCGTTTAGAGTAACCGGCTGCTATACATTTCCACATGATAAGCCACTTCGCTGAAGCTGTAATTTGTGACCAGGTCACTTCTGAAAAAGCCGTATAGCTCAGTGGGCCTTACCTGGTCAAATAAACAAAAATAGTTAATAGTTTATGGGACATTTAGTAACTTAATATACGCGTCCCGTTTGCCGCCCCACGTTCTCACCCGCGCCCAGATGTGGCTGCTGCTGCAGCAGTGCCGCGCCATGTTCCTCAAGCGCGCCGTCTACTGCTGGCGCAACTGGAAGGTGATGGTGGCGCAGTTCCTGGTGCCGCTCATCTTCACGACGGTGGCGCTGGTGGTGGCGCGCACGCTGCCCGGCCCGCGCGACTCCCCGTCCCTCGACCTGTCGCTGGCGCGCTACGGCGCCCACGTCACCGTGCCGTACGCGCTGGCGCCCGGCGCTGGGCCGGAGGCCGTGAGCGTCGCCCTCGAGTACCGGCGGCAGATCGCGGAGATGCGGACGGCCACGGCCGTGTTTGTCAACGACGATGTCAAGTACCCGGGAGGTGCGGCGACGCGCGGGGTTCTTACTCTCTCGTTTCCGTTCGGGTTCATTGCGTGAAGGTGCAACCCAAAGATTTGAACGGCCTCCATCTAACAGTTGCATTCCTTTTTGGTGCATTCTTTGTGGCTGCATGACACAAATTTGAAGTATGTACAGTATGTGGAACTTTTTTCGTACCGTACGTGCAAATCGGAGGTGCTGGGGAAGGACAACAAACTAATCACAACAACAAGCAGTTCTGACGAAATGAGATTTCAATCTAGTTTTAAAAGTGCATTGTTCATGAAAAAATAAAAATGCACGCAAAGCGGTGCGGCTTAGTAACCTTGTGTAACCACCGCCACTACGTGATTTGTGTCGCGTGCCGCCCCTAGAGATGTCAAGCGTTCGAAATGAAGACCGTGCTTCATATACGCAATGTGGTCATGTCACTTGACTTATCACGTTTGTCTCTATAATGATTGCTCTCCGAGACGAATCCGGCGAGCGGCTGCGAAAAGGAAGCTGCCGTTAAGCAAGCGGTGCGGTTCGTTCTCCGCGCTGCAGGCGACATCTGGGACTACCTGGTGGACAATGCGGAGGCGGAGGGCGGCTCCTTCAACACGCACTGCGTCGTGGGGGCGGCCGTGGCCGGAGCAGGAGCGAACGGCAGTGGCGGCGTGAGCGTCACGGCGCTCTTCAACGGGCAGGGCTTCCACACGCCGGCCACCGCCCTGCTGCTCGTCGACAACGCCCTGCTGAGGCACGCCGTCGGGGCCAACCACTCCATCTCCGTGCGCAACTACCCGCTGCCTCGCAACGTCACGGAGAGAGCCATGGACCAGTTTCACGAGTGAGCGTCGCGCTACGCACAAAACCACCGCCCGTTCATCCGTCCAACCATCCGTCGTGACAAGTCAAACGTAGGATTATTTAGATTATTTTGCTGTTAGAAATATCCACATGATAAGCCACTTTGAGCTATCATTTGTGGCCAGGTCACTCCTCCTCCCAGCTCTCGTCCTTTGCCCACTCACTTGGGAAACCCTCACAAGCAGTTGCACTTGAAAGCTTGCCCCCTCTTTTCTCTCCACCTGTTGAAGACCGCTTGTGTTGCGATCGAAACGTCAGGGTTTTTTTCCTTTTATTATTTTCAATTTATTAATTTATTTTTTTATTTTTAATCTACGTGACTTTACCGAAAGAACCAAGAATACGCTGTACATACAAATCCTTTATCCCGCCCCCCCCCCTCTCTACACCTGTCCTCCCCGACTGTGCAGGGGCCAGACGGGCTTTGCGGTGGCCTTCAACCTCATGTACGGGCTGGCGTCGCTGGCGAGCACCTTCGCCCTGCTGCTGGTGACGGAGCGCGCCACCCGCGCCAAGCACATCCAGCTGGTGAGCGGCGTGCGCGCCGTCTCCTACTGGCTCACCGCGCTGCTCTGGGACCTCTTCAACTACATGATCCCCTGCTGCTGCATCCTGGTACGCGTCTGCCCGCGTGTTGGCACGGTTGGCTACGCTCGGCGCGAGAGGAAGGAGTTGAACGTGCGCACGCGCGCACACATTACACCGCGTGCCCCCTTGCCGGCACTTGACGTCGCCCACGCGGTAGCCACGGGCGCGGCATTGCGTACGCGGTTTAGCGTTCGCGGTTCTCTGCACGTGGTTTAGTGAACGCGGTTAAGCTTGTACGTGTCTCTGTACGTAGTTTTGAGTTTACGCGGTTTCGCCTACACGCTTCTACGTCCACTGTTTAGTTTTACGTGGTTCTTCGTACGCAGTTTAGCCCCATTTTCTGCTCTTTCTGTTCGCGTGTTAAGTGTTGAAAAGTACGCAAAAGAAATGTGGAAGAGGTGCATTGTTTGGAAATAGACTGAGAGACAGGAAGAGGAACCCGTGGATTGGAGAACGTACGCAAGTTAGAGAGATGCCATATTAGCTGTTAAGAAAAGTAAGTGAAGTTGCAAAAATGCATGCACGTGTGTGTGTGTGCGTGCATTTGTGTGTGTGTTTGCACGTATATGCGTGTGTGTATATATGTATGCACGAGTATGCATGCACGTGTATATGTGTGCATGTGCAATCGTGTTTGCTTGCTTGTGCCGTGCGTGCGCGCACGCGTGAATGAGCACGCTTGCGTGCGCGTGGTTGCGCGTTTGTTTGCGGTGTCCGTGCGTGCACGCGCACGCACACACAGTGACACACACAGTGACACACACACAGTTCACACACATGTGCGTGCGTGTGTGTCCCGCAGCTGGTGTTCCTGGGCTTCGAGGTGAAGGCGTACACGGCGGGCGCACACCTGCTGCTCGTGCTGCTCATCCTGCTGCTGTACGGCTGGGCCGTCATCCCGCTCATGTACCTGCTGCAGAACTTCTTCAGCTCCTCGGCGACCGCCTACACCCGCCTCAGCATGTTCAACGTCCTCTCGGGCACCGCCAGCTTCCTCTCCGTCAACATCCTGCGCATTCCAGGTGCTCCCGGCCCTCCGGGCGCCTCGGCCCGTCCACTCCGGACGGCGCCACGCTCGCCGCCCTCCTTTGCTCGTTAGCCACTTCGTCAATTTTCTGGGTACATCGCACGTTTATTCCCGCGAGCGGGAATCGAACTCGGGTCGACGGGTTTTTTCGTAGTGCAGCCCCTGTGGTATCGCACCCGAGGTGAAGTAGTTCTCGTTTAAACATTCCCACAGCTTTTTGCGTTTTCCGCCCTGGTCATCGTGCTGTGTGCCACACTTAACGTAAACTTACGCGCGTGGTCTTTAGCCCTGGGGGGCGCCCGCCGCTGTCAGGGTCACAGCGTCTCGTCTCTCCCCCGCCCCTGCGCGCAGAGCTGGGGCTTCTCGATCTGTGCCACACCCTGGACAAGGTGTTCCTGATGCTGCCCAACTACTGCCTGGGCCAGTCCCTCAACTACTTCTACGAGAACTACCAGTTCATCCAGATCTGCAACAGCAGCATCCTGGCGCAAATCCTGTGCCGCAAAAACAGTGAGACCCGGCACCCACGCGGTTCGCTTCGAGCAGCGGTTCTTAAACTGGCGCGCACGCGACACCTGGGGGTGCGAGATGCCCTTTGTGGGGGTGCGAGACACATGCAGATGATTTTAGAAAGTAAACCATCGAAACACAAATTGAGCACGGGCACGTAAGTACAACTCATTTGCTTCATCAAACCTGTATTTTTTTTACATGTACGATGGAATACCAAAGGGATGCAAGGCTGCAGTAAAGATTAGCAAGCACTGGTTTATACCGAATCGATTCTTTCACCTGGTGTGGGGATGAACATTCTAAAAATTCTCACTAGGTGTGTGCCGACTTAACTTAACAGCACCACGACTGCACATTCAACAGCACTGAGCTGATACATTTACCCAGACTCAACTTGAGTCTTGGTCTTCACACATGCACCTCGTGTCAACCTGACGCATCCTGCGTCGTGGTCCAGCGATAGCGCTTTCGCCCCTTGTGACGGAGGTTGACGGTTCGAATCCTAGAATCCTAGCGGTGATTATTACTGCGGCGTATAATAACCACAATAATACTACTGACTACGTGCCTTCTTCTTCAAACATCCCCTGATGACATATGCAAAATCTCAAAAACTCAAACGAAACTATTTATTATTTTACCAGGTAAGGCCCACTGAGCTATGTAGCTCTTTTTACCAGAAGCGGCCTGGCTATCACGAATGATAGCTCAACGAAGTGGCTTATCACGTGGACATTTATAGCAGCCAAATTTCTCTAAAACGCGTGTTTCTAAATATGGAGGGAAAAACCAGAGGACATACAGACTCCACACGTACTGGTGTCATAGTTGGGATCGAACCCACGGCCTCCTGTATACCAGGCGAGGTAGTTAACATCTTGCCACTGTAGCACCCAAAAGAGTGTTGGTCTATGTGCACCGGCGTCAGGAGACTAGATTCCAAAATAACCCACAACTCATTAACTTGGCGTTACTCACACATAGCAGCAGCATCGCCCCCCCCACCCCCGTCCTGCCACCTAATGTCCCGGCTCACTCTCACCAATGCGGCTCTCTCCTGATCTCTCGTTGTCACCTGGTTACACGAAATGAACTTGCAACTTGAACTCGAAGCTGCTTGTTGACATCGACGATGCTGGCGACGAGTGCTTGTGTATGTATGTGTGTAAAAATCTAGATGATGATTTAAAATTGCATAGCTCCAGTGGCTTCCTAATATCAGAAGGAAGAGCGTTCCAGACAGCCACAGAAACGCATCTGAAAGCGCGTGATGCTGTGACCGTCTTTGTTCGATGGTTAGCCAAAAGCCGCTGCTGCTGCTGCTGCTGCGAGGTTGACCAGAGTTCACGTGATGGTGGCTGACGCTCCTTGACGAGCACGATGGCAACATGTTCATGATGTCGTCGCCGCCGTTCCCCTCCCCCGCCCCTCACCTCCCGCACCGCGCCGCAACAGACATCACGTACCAGCTGGACTACCTGGCGTGGCAGCCGTACGGCGTGGGGCGCTACCTGACGCTCATGGCCGTGCAGGGCGCCACCTACCTCCTGCTCGTCTTCCTTCTGGAGCTGAACGCCTTCCGCAGCCTGGCGCGGCTCTGCCGCAACCTGTGCCACCGCCACCCCTGGGTGAGTGTTTCCCGGGCCGCTTGGATCTGGAGATGTTTTTTTTTGTTTGATTTGTGTCGCCGTTGTTATCAGACCTCCGCTGCCGTGCGATCGGGGCTCGGAGAGATCCAAAATATTATTTTGTCCCACGACGTGATCGCACAAATTTGCGATAAAGACAATTACAAAATCAAAGAAAGCCACCATTCAGTGTCGTCAAACTGTTGTGTGCGTGTGTGTGTGTGCGTGCGTGTGCGCGTGCGTGCGTGTGTGCGTGCGTGCGCCGCAGTGGAGGGCGCGCGACGCGCAGGTGCCGGTGCAGGAGAGCAAGGAGGACGAGGATGTGGCTCGCGAGCGGCTGCGCGTGGCCAACGTCTCCGCGGCCGCGCTCTCCGAGCAGCTCGTCGTCAAGGACCTGCGCAAGGTCAGGAGATGCGGGGGGGGGGGGGGGCTGGGGCCCTGGCGAGCGGTGCTGCTTGGAGGCTGAAGCTACGCAGGCTTGAGGTTGGAGAGTGAGCGACAGGTGTTATAGGCTGTGGGGTTAACGTGGTGGGCAGCAGAGGGCGGCACGGCGTATTCCATTGTTGTGCTGCAGTTTGGGTCTCCCACGTCTGCGCTGCCTCGGCCTTCACCGTCTCGCGCTGACCAGCGTGGTGAAGTATGACCAAAGTAACTCCCGCGACACGGAGGGACGTGGGGAGCCCCTCATCCAGCAGTGGATTGGCAAAAGGGCTGCACGTGTGCGTATATCATGACAAAAACACAAGTAGATAATAAACCTCCTTTATTAAAAACTACTTGAAACTATTTTATTTTACCGGATAAGGACCACTGAGCGACATAGATCTTTTTCAGAAGCGACCTGGCTATCGCAAATGATAGCTTGGCGATGAACGTGTAGAATGAACCTGAACAGTGATCCTGGACAATCACGACCACCGTAGAAGGAACGACCGTGAACCGTGAACGGTGACATTGAGTGAGCCTGAGCGATGACCCCGAGCGATGACCCCGAGCGACGCCGATGACCTCCAACAGGTGTACGGGGTGAAGAACCCGCTGGTGGCCGTGGACGGGATCAGCATTGGGATCCCGGCGGGCGAGTGCTTCGGCCTGCTTGGCTTCAACGGCGCCGGCAAGACGACCACCTTCAAGATGCTGACGGGCGAGGAGACGGTGACGTCGGGCGACGCCGTCATCGGCGGCTACAGCATCCTCACCGACATCCGCAAGGTGAGCGCCGCTGCCGCCGCCGTCTCCTGCCGCTCCTCGGCAAGGATGCGTCACCCGGCTCTGGCGGGGCGGGGGGGTGGTGGGGGGAGGCGTGAAATGAAGAGGGTGGTGAGGGTCGAAGAGGGTGGTGAGGGTCGAAGGCGGCGGCGAAAACGTTAGAGGCGATGAGCACGGCAAGTTAGGGGGGTAAATCATTATTTTGTTTATTTGCTTTGACGCTTTCCAGCTGAGGTTGAAAGCGTTTGCGTTTTGGTTCTGTCTGTCCGTCCATCCGTCTGTTCTTATCAGAATCCTTATATAAAAAAAAAGATTTATATATATTTTTTTATACTAGAGGTATCCGGTGAGCTATAAAGCTCTTTTTCACAGATGTCCGGTAGTGTTCACGGATGTCTGGTAAGGGGAGGGGGCGGCACAATAGCTCTGATAAAGGCGATTCAATGTGAACTCAACTTTAACATCAAGTTGTGTTGCTATTTTAGAGACTTTTCCAATTGAAAACCGGCCAGATGGATGAAATTATTGCCCACAAATTGGATAACCAAACCAGTGCAAACGCGTTTTGCCCTGACAGCTGTCGGTTGGCTTCCATGAAAACAATTGAATACTTCCTACGCATGTTGTGAAGCATTACATCAGCCATGCGAATGCGTGATTCTTCTTACTTGCCATGCAAATGCCTGATTATTCTTCATTCTTTTATATGTGGATCGGAGCGATCGCAACAACCCTTCTCTCCCTACTCGTCCTGAATAGACAGTCAACGATAGGCATGTCCACAATTCCACTCTTATGATTTTATTCATTGTCATGGTTTTAGGATCCCAGTTCAATAAAAAAAGTCGACACTTTTCTACGTTAGTAAAAGGGGGCATCTTTAAAAGCGAGAGTATTTGCACGGCCCAGTTACACACGGCGTGTACGAATCGAAACCGGTGACATTCTGCCACGCGCAATTTGATGCGTACAAAAAGTGAGGGCTATGATTGATATTTTTTCTCTGATTAATCGATGCGTCGACACGTACCAAGTGGACATCTATAGACGTCGCTATGAAGGCATTTCAGAGGTCTTACCTTGGGGTGACAAACTCAAAAGAGTCTACCCCTGCCGGGGTTCACACTTCTTAGGTCATCACCGTTGTAAACCCCGATCCGTATTTATTCTCTCTCGTTGAAACTGTGCAAGCAAATTCCTCGTTTATGGTATCAAAGCGAAACACCGGGCTCCAGGAACTTTTCATGTTGGCTCATGGCCTGTGCCGTCAAAGCTGATTTCATCGGCGTAAGATGTCCTCTGCGCGACACCGTTGTGCATGCATTCATGACGGGATTTTAATTTAGCTTTTTTGTTCGACTATTGATTGCATAAGTTAAAAGTTTGGAAATAACACGTATGTATGTATGTATGTTGAACTTCTTTCGAACCGTACGTTATCGCCTCGCACGGTCGGTTGGTTACGGACGGTGCGACGGAACTTCAACATACATGCACACAACCGTGCTGATCGGAGGAGGTGTGGGGGAAGGACAACAAACTAAACACGAAAAAATATGCACTTACCAAGCGACCCAGGCGGTACCTGGACACGGAGACGGATGCTAACGATAACGACCAACTGCGGAGTAACGTCATCCCGCGTCTTGACTGGAATCGCGGTTGCGCGCGTGTGTGCGAGTCAAGGTGCAGCAGCGAATCGGCTACTGCCCGCAGTTTGACGGGCTGCTCGAGCACATGACGGGCCGCGAGACGCTGTGGATGTACGCGCGCCTGCGCGGCGTTCCCGAGCGCCTCATCCCGGCCATGGTGGACGACGCGCTGCGAGCGCTGCTCGTCGAAGCGTACGCCGACAAGCTCGTGCGCACCTACAGGTGGGCCACGCATGCCACGCACGCCACGCACGCCACGCACGCCACGCACACCACACATGCCACTGCGGCCGCTCCGGGGTGACCAATAAGGTGTGAATTGGTCTGTCATGAGGGAGGCGCCGATAAGCGGTTCGCAGCGATGCCTTCATGCATTGCCACTTCCTTCTGTGCCCTGGAACCCCCCCCACCCCTTGTCATGCCTGACGATCTCTCGCCGTGCCGTGGCGCATGCCCCGGATGGCGCCTCCTCACCGACGCAGCGGTGGCACCAAGCGCAAGCTGAGCACGGCGGTGGCGCTCATGGGCTCTCCGCCCGTCGTGTTCCTGGACGAGCCGTCCACGGGCATGGACCCCGTGGCGAGGCGGCTGCTGTGGGACGCGCTGAGCCGCGTGCGCGAGGAGGGCAGGGCGCTCGTCATCACCTCGCACAGGTGCGTGTGTGCGTGTGTGCGTGTGTGCGTGTGTGTACACGTCATGAGGCGGCCGGGCGTGGGGCTGGCCACCCACCCCCTCGTGTGCCGTGCCGGCCTTCATAGGTGCTCGCTAACAGCACTTTCCTTGACAGTCTGTTAAGGCTATACGGGGGATCTTTGTTTCTTTATACGTGTGGCCCCATCTGTGTGTGCACCTGCAAATGATCAAGAATGTGATTAATTTTGAGTAATTAGCATTATTATTATTACTACATTGTATCTGCCATGCCCACTTTCTCATTTTGACCTCATCTCAATGTTTAACCGCACGTGATTGATTCTGGGGGGGCCTTTATCCAGCAGTGGATTGCCAAACACCTGTAAATGTTGGCTGGATTATTATTGCCATATCAGAGTATATAAAAGAAATATTTTGTGGTGGAATTGTCAACATGAGTTTCGAGCGCCCCCACCCCCTCCCTCCGTGTTAAAACGCTGTCCGCCCCCCCGTCTCCCGGCCACGTGCGCTCCCCAGCATGGAGGAGTGCGAGGCGCTGTGTACACGCATCGCCATCATGGTGAACGGGCAGTTCCGATGCCTGGGCAGCCAGCAGCACCTCAAGTCGCGCTACGGCAGTGGCTACACGCTGCTGGCGCGCATTCGCGCCGAGCAGGCCGACACGCAGCCCTTCAAGCACTTTGTCGAGACCACCTTCCCCGGTAACGGAACGCCGGTTTCACGGTTCGCGCCTCGATCGATCGATGATTTAAATGCCGCGGGTGCGTTGCGACGAGCTCGCAAACGAACACGCGGAAAGTATTGTACGTAAAAGCAAACGAGTACGACTTGGCGAGAAAATAGGGTAGGGGGGTGGGGGAAGATTTGGAGGGGACTGATAGGGAAACGAGCGACGAACGGCAGATGGACCACGACAACGAGCCACGCACGTACGGGGGGGGGGGGGGGGGGGGGTGGACAGCCAACGGAGGGTCCTCGGCACCAGCAGAATGCCGCCGGGGAAGTCGGGAGAAACTCGATGTGTCAACAAAAAGTAAATCGGAAAAACACTCATCGGGGGAGCCCTGCCTTCACACAGAGACACAGAGATAAAATGCAAAAATCCAATCGGCTGATGTTTTGGGTGGCGTGGCACTTCTTATGAGCGGAGAGAAATGGCGTAGGAATTAACCAGCATGGTGACGTATGGTCAAACAACCCCCACGATGACACAACACTGCATGGAGATGCCTTCATCCAGCAGTTGATTGACAAAGGCCTGTAAATAATAATTACTTATATACAGGATACAGTTTTATGTCTGTCTTAAAGACATTAACTCTGTCCATGTAATTGCAGCACGTAATGTATTTGTGCGTATCGAGTTGGACTGAGGTAAAACTGGCATTGCCATCCATTCGTACAAAAATCAATTACCCCGAAAGTCTCATCTGGATTTGCTCTCGCGAGATGCAGCTGACCCAAGTGTCACGTTACAGAGTACACAGTGCACCGATTGAATGCATTCCTGTCAACCCATGCGGTTTACCCGGTATTCTTGTACAGGGAAATTGAGTTTTCAGGTCCATACAGCATACAGCGCTTTCAATAGGGCAATTTTATTTTGTCTATTTGTTTGTGTTTCTCCCTTGTGATGGGACTTTTTAGGATGCACGTTGAGATTTCTAAGGGCACGGGATGACTAATGAGGTTTGAATTGGTCTGTAATATGGCAGTCACTGATAAGGGTTGTCAGGAATGCAAACGTGTCTTTCCAATGCAGATATCACGTGTCACGCAACATGATGTTTCTGTGTTCTTGATTTTGTTACGTCTGTCGTGTGGGGGTCGTTCCTTCCGATTGCAGGCAGCATCCTCAAGGACCAGCACCAGGGCTTGGTTCACTACCACCTGACCGACATGGACATGAGTTGGGCCCAGGTACACACTCGGCAGTCGTCCAGAACAACGCGGCTGACGGCACACACGTCGCGAGCGCTCCTCTAGCTGTCAACGCTCGCAAACCAATCCCAGCCATGGCTGACTTTTGAGTGGCACGTGGAAACCGTCCAACTCACCTCTGTCGCCATCCTGTAGTGACCAAGGGTGGTGATGCACGGGGAAGAACCGGCACGGCACGGGGGAAGCCTTCATCCAACAGTGGATTTTGACCAAGAGGCTGAACATTGTTTCATTATTTTAAATAATAGTATGCACTGTACAATATGTCATGCTTGCAAATAGGCAATCCAAAAATGTTGTGATCCTGTAATCGCAATGTTGTAATACAGGGTGCTTCAAAAATGTTTAACACTTATATGGGATTTAAAGCTTTCGTGACTGCAGGGATTCATCTTCTTGGTTCTTTCGGTAAAGTTACGTGACTTTACGGAAAGAACCAAGAAGACTTATATGGGACTTTCGTTTTTAATGGAAAAATAATGGATAATACACTGTAGCATGATAACAAAGGTCATGTTAATAGCTTCAACGAGTCTCCACTTGTTCGCCATCATTGTCAACGCATGCCTGGAATCTTCTTCAGGTGGTCTCCAGAGCCCGGAGGCACATTTCTTGTGGTATTGTGGCAAATTCTCAGAAGTGTTAAAAACATTTTTAAGCACCCTGTACGACTGTTGCTTTTATATAACCTGCGGGTATCAGGAATTGCGGTATCTCGGGTAGTGGACGCGACGGCCACAGCGCCAGAACACGACCCCACTGGTGGATTTTGCTGCTTCTGAAAAAGAGCTAGACAGCTCAGTTGGGCCTTACCTGGTAAAATAAAAAATAAAAATTGGTGGATTCATCCCGCTCATCCCCTGTACGTGTCCTCTGCCAGGTGTTTGGGATGCTGGAGAAGGCCAAGCGAGACTACTGCCTCGACGACTACTCCATCAGCCAGATCTCCCTGGAGCAGGTCTTCCTGGGCTTCGCTCGCTTTCAGCGGCACACAGAGGAGCGCCCCGAGTGACCTCCCCCCCCGACCCCGCCCCCGCGTCACCGCAGCCCGGGAAACAGCGTCTGAAGATCCTCGTCGGGAGGGGCTGGGCTTGTTTTTGGCAAGGGCGCTCGATTGCTCGCTCGCGATGGGCGACAGGCGGCGTTGCCAGCAGCGCCCGTGAACCCAGGTTTAAGCGCCGTCCCCAGCCATCAGGGCGACGCGGCCACGCCCGTCGTCCCACTGGAATCGCCGTCGCCGCAACTCTCCGTCCATTCATGCGCGACGACGGCTGTCGCGTTGTTTGCACTGCACGATGACCTCCGCTCAACAAAGAGTGTTTCCGTCTTGGGGTCCGCGTATCCTTTCCGCCGACGGCGGACGCGGTCCCGTTCTTTTAAAATGAAAATGAATTTCACTTGGCGTGAGAAGCATGCAGGCGCGCACACGGTCTACTCGTGCATGCCACTTGCACTTTCATCTGTAGAAGTGCCTGAGCGTTTGCGATATGAGCTGTACATCGTTTTCCCTTGCAGACGCCGGTGAAAGCATCGATGATTTCTCACGCTCTTGTCGACACTTAACGCGTGCACGCGTGAATTCAGCTATCGCTGGCAGGGTGGACATGAAGTTACGTTCGTCGGTAATTATGTTGCAGATCTCAGATATGAAAATTTCAGTTAGTTTTTCTCATATGGTCGTCATACTGTAAATTCCAGTTTTTTGTTTCAATATACTGATATATATACGTTTGATGTTATATGAACAGATGTCTTCTATAAGGTATATTTTGCACACAGTTACTTTAAAAAAATCGATGATAGATAAAGCAATTTTAGCTACAGTACTCACATTACTGTCTTGCTTCCACGTTCAGGTTTTGAGGGAATGCTACATCTGAACCAACTCCCGTCAAAAGGATTGCGTTATATCCGTGCACGCATCATAAATGACCTCGGTTTCACAGCTGTCTCTCGGCATGATCAGCGTTCTGCTTTCAGCACACAGCTTGGAAACACATTTGTAATGAAAGCTGCACTTTTGGCATTCTCTCGCATGCGATCGTTTATAGCTCACTCCCTCTCACCTCTCCACGTTTGCTTTTAAACATTGCCAGTTTGGCCTGAGTTTATAATACGCTTGCGTCCAAGCCAGCCCCCCACGTGGACCCGAGGAGTTGTGACGTTGGAGCCAGTGGCTTTGGACGTCATCTCTCGTCATTGCGTACGAGAGCCCACCGTAATATCGCTGTTGACCGTATAGCACGGCTGCCACAATACACATCGGGCTCTCTCTGAGCAGTTGGATTTCGAGCCCTCCTTCGATCAAAGATCGAATCAGGGCGATGGATTTTGTGCGAGTGCCGGGTTTAGCGGACCAGCGTCCGTTCGCATGCCGATGGCGCTGTGGCGTCACCTGCATGTGAACGGAAGCGTCAGGAAACCCAGCGGCATTTGTTTAACGGGGCTGCACCATGCTGACGAGAAGCAGAAAGTCGAAATCGGTTTGCTACCGCAAGCTGTTGGAAAAGATTGTTACATTAGGCCCCGCAATCTGATTGACCAAAATGTCATCTTTACACGGGGTAAAGGAGATCGTTGTCTGTGTGCACATTATTTTTCTGTTATCCATGATTGGAGGCCGGGCTTCCAACATCAAAGAGTCTCGCACGGCCTTTCAGCCCCCAGCTCTTGGCTTCTGCTCACTTTCGTGGCCGTGGACGGCGTTGTGGGTGCACAGCCCTCGCCGCGAAGTCCGTGGGTCTCTGTCATTCCCGTAGAAGGGGGGCGCGCCTCCGCACGGCTTCGATGCGCAACTCGCCGTCTCGGGAATTGTCCTGCTGGGTTCGGGCATGAGAGTCCGCATTGATGCGTGACCTGTTTTGTGGCCGCGCAGTCAAGAGGTCGCTCAAACCGAACTTTTTCATTTCCTCGCATTCTCCGCCCACATTGAGCCTACACAAGACACGGCTTCAATTTGGCGATTGTGAGGTTTTTGTGTTGAGTATACACTGGTGTGGGGGGCTGATGATCTCAAAGGGAGCTATCAGGTTCTGTGTAAATACAACTGTGTGCCGTGCAAATGGGACGTTGTTATTACAGCCTTGGGGCTTTAGGTTATTTCCGTGCTCGTTGATATAAAATATCGTTGCTTTTTCCATTTTATATCTGGTGGCTTTTGTCATGGGTTGAGCTTGTGGACCACTATTAGGTGAATTTGGCACGTGTTTTTTTTAAACCAAAATCAAGCACTCAATGCAAATAGAAAATATACCGTGTTTTTCAAAAGAGAATTTAACAACAGCACATATGTTTATCGATAATGGACTTAAGAGAGCTTCAATAAGTAAATACGTCTGATCTCAACCGTGCACACAAATGCAAGTCAAAGTGTTGGATAAATTACTTAAAATGACACTTGAAAGGTCGATGTGTGTCCGCAGTGCAATTCAGGGGTGATGCTCAATTCTGGCCGCATTCCGTTGATTTGGTCTGCCGATCCGTGCCCAGAGCGCCGAGCGCAGCGGGCACGAGTGCAGCTGCCATGTCGTAGGCGCCGTCATCCGTTTAAAATCCTTTTTTAAACCGAAAGCCACTCCGCAGATGTGACGCTTGAGAGAAGCCCGCAGTGTCGTGGGAGATCCTCCACGCGGCGGACGCTCTTCCACTCTTCCCACTGCGCGACCGAGCCGTATCCGGCGCCGTGCCGAGCCCGGGTCGGCTCAGGGGGAGCGGCGGTGGGGTTGTTTGTCCCACCGCATCGGCCGCACGCGGCGAGCAGGTTGAGGGGTGCTCGTAGTTGACGCTGTGCAATGGTGACGACATCACCACTTCTATTTTAAAGCATATGTACTTTTATACGTGGATATCGGAGCGTAGAACTATTTGATTTCATTGAGCTGATTTATTTGGGCTTCATGTCTGCCAGTTCCTTTTAGACCAGGCTTCCCAAATTATAATTCTCGCTTCAAGCCGTAGTGCTGGGTTATTTTTAAAAAATAAAATACTGTTTACGCAATATCTTTAAAAATAAAATTTCATACAATTGCGGAAGATTGGTGAATTTAAAATGTGGACCATTGCACGAATGAGGACAAGCTTAGATGAGCAAGTTGATCTTTGGGGGGGGGGGGGGGAAGCTACCTGTGAACATCCAAATACTGTACACATCTAATACAGGCCTGTGCGAGGCCGTGCTTAAAGTTCCAGACGTACCCCCCCCCCCCCCCGGCTTGCTGACACGTGAAGCTGATTTTTCGACGTTAAAAGGATCGCGTCTGCCTTACGTCGATGCCGTGCGCGTGCAAGTGGCGAGTTGCGTGCGATTACTTGAAAGCATCGCCGTCGGGACCACTAGGCAGACAAACGAAACTCAAAAAAAGTCTCGATTGTGCATCTGGGCCAAATAAGTGTGGAGCCAGTGGCGTTCCGTGTTGGTGGCCGTCACTCGCACAGTTCGCCCATCGCGCCCGAGAGAGATGAGCGAGAGAGGAGCGAGAGAGGAATCCGATCTTCGTGCTTTCCGTGGAACTCGCGAGCTCAGACCACGCTCGTGGTCGGCAGGGCCAGATTCAGTTTGATGGGGGGGGGGGGGGGGGAGCGGCCCGAGGGCTGTTCTAGTTTAGGGAGGCGGTGGGGAGGGGGTGTCTTCTTTCTATCTTCAATTTCTTACCTTTTTTTCATCATCACCTATGCCCGGTGCCAAACACTCCATTGTTGTCATTCAGTGTGGTTATTTAAACAGAACAAGCTTAACACAATTATTTTAGAATGTGTCACATTATTTGGTGGAGAATACAGCGGTGCTTTGACTATAATTATATCAAATTGCCTATAGGATGTATGACATGGATACAGTATTGCATTTAAGCCGTTATAAAGCAGGACATTTGGGGGGGGGGGGCAGCCCCCTAAAACTCCGAGGTCTGAGCTCCACACGATGCGTCACAAACCCGCCGACGACTCACTCGCTCGCCTGTTCTAAGACCAACGATTGGGGAATAAAATAAAACTTCTTTCCTGCCAAGGATTTTCCATGCATAACCATTTGAGTTGAGCCCTCTCGGGTGAGGCGTGGGGCTTGCGTTTGTTAGTTTTCGTTTTTACTTGGTGCTGTGGAATGTCTTGCAATGAAAAGGGATTTAGCATTTAACGAAAGTGATTGTACATATGCAGACATATCTACCTTGTTGATTTGTAGTAGCTTACTTAGCCTGAAATTGTGATTTGTTTTTAATCTGGGTGGTTAGCGTGTGGCAAGATTTTGTTGAAATGTTTTTCCCCCACTAAAGTCTCTATCGAATGTTTAATCGTGACCGATGAGCGGACATGGCAGACATGCCCGCTTGGCATGTCCCGATCCCGTTCGAGTCTGGCCCATTGATTTGGTGAGATGAATGGGACGCCATCCTCGCACAGTGCACATTTCTTCTCCTCCACGCTCGCTGGGGAGAGACTGGTGGGTGGGACAGAGTGAGAGTGACCGTCAGCCACAATGAATTTTGTTCCAGATCCGTCCTGCCAGCTGTGTGTGTCCAGCACGGAATATTAATAAGAGAAGCTAACACCATTCAATGGGTATTTCAACAGACTCGGCCGTTCAGTCCGTTCGAAGGGGGAGACGTCTGTCGCTGTGTGGACACGTCGCCCCGTCTCGTTACGTGACCTCCCGCAGCGAAACTGCGCTCACTTCGGTTGGCGATCGACGTTCGGACGACGTATCGGAGCGAACCGCGACCCTAAAAAGGAATAGCACTGCCCACGTGGTGTAGCCCCCCGTGATCCGTGGGTCAAACAATTCACTCGAGAGCGTTTTTTTGTTGCGAATGCTGTCGCAAAAGGTCACACGTTTGGCGCAACGGCCCTTCGCTGACTGTGCGTGATGATTGATTTGCCATTCGGTGTTGTGTTGTTTTGAATGAATGATGGGGGAAGGTTCGTGCTCTCTCAAGAGGCTTAACCCAATCTGCCCGTCTTAACCCGAAGATGGCATTCCATTTTCTCGTCGCATCTTTGTTTTGTATTCGATTGCGGTTGTGTGATTGATATGCTTCTCGTTGTTTGGCAATTTTTCTGTTTCTTATTTGCAAAAAAAATAGTTTCAAACGGTTCTTGTTTCAATGTATGACTGTCCTTGATTGATAATGGACTTTAAAAATCTGGGTTGATAACAATGCAAGTGTGCGGTTCTGCTTTGTTGTTTAACTTGTTCAAAACCATTATTTATAGTCTTGTAACAAGAGTAATTTATAAATTACCTTTTAAAATATACAGTCGTGTTATGGTCTCCATTAACATATGTAATATAACTCATTTGCATGAAGCTAAAATGAAAAAAACACACCAGCGAGAGTCGGAGGCGATAGAAATGTTGATATACAGTACAACAAGTGATGTGTACACCCTAAGTAAGTAGTTTGTACGCCAATACTCGACGCAGAAGATACTTGGCTTCGATCGTCCGCGAAGTTCCAGGGCCGCAATCCGAATCTGCACAAACGATGGCAGTTGCGGACACTTGATGCAGAGGAGATGTTGTCACGTTCGCTCTCCAGTCGGTGTGCCACTGTGGTCACCCAGGACACACCATTGGACATCTATCGACTCAATGCCCCATTCACAGATGCGAAGGAGGCATCACCGCGATAAACCATTTCTCGCACAGTTGCGTGGCCTCAATCGCCGCATTGCAACATGATAGTTATCGCTGTGTACACGGTGCCGGATGAAACGAGTGCGGGGCCTGTAGAATGTTTATAAAGGGGCCCTAAATTTAAAAAAATATTAAAACACATTTTTTACTTTCACAGTAAAGTAATTGTATTTTTTTATTTGCTATACAGCCAGATAATACGACCAATCGTTAACCTTAAACACCCAGACGTTCATACAAGTGAAGGCAGTGTAGTACTATAGTAACAGAGAGAATGCAGAATCACTGAACCGGAATTTAAATCGAAACGGAATTGATAGCTTGATGAAAGCATTTAGAGCGGGGCCCTTGAAAGTGCGGGGCCCGTAGCTACTGCATATGTAGTAGCTACTACTAGCTACTACACGTGTAGTAGTAGCTACAACACGTGTAGTAGCAGCTACAACACGTGTAGTAGCAGCTACAACACGTGTAGTAGCAGCTACAACACGTGTAGTAGTAGCTACAACACGTGTAGTAGTAGCTACAACACGTGTAGTAGTAGCTACAACACGTGTAGTAGTAGCTACAACACGTGTAGTAGTAGCTACTTTTGCTACTAGGATAATCCGGCACTGGCTGTACATCAACAGCAGCCACATGAATGAGACTCCAATTCCCAACTATTATCTGGACCAATCGGTCCTCTGTGTCATGGACCTCAAGACCAGGCTCAATATATTTCCTCTTCTCTGCTTTTGAATGGAGGGTCTTGGTTGGCACACTGTGGTTGTGTGTACACACACATCCACTGGTTGGCACACTCTGTGGTTGTGTGTACACACACATCCACCCGTTTCGCCTGTGCGATGCGTCCCAATCCTTCGCACAGCATCTTGAGGTGTGGCTGCATTTCGATGTCACGTTATTGTTACAGATTGCAAGTCCACCGCACAGAGCGAATGACGGAACATTCGAGCACACACTCGTCAATAACGGCGCCTGAAAAAGAAAACCGGCGGGCGACGTTTCGAGCAATGGCCCTTCAGTAAACCTGTCGCCCCTGCTTGGCTACCGTGACCTCGTGTCAGCCAGCCCTCGACACTTCACGTGGCCTCAGGGTGCACCTAGCCTGGCACAAGCGCTGCGGTGACGTCCCATCCACTTAGACGCGAACTGTGGCTGTCTTTGGTAATAATTTCAACCGCAAAACGGGAAGATCAAAACCTGAAGATAATCGGTTTTGATCTTCCACGAAGCTCGCGGTCCACTCCTTATCAGCCACGGCAGGAGACGCGGACAGCTGATGCACAACTTGCAACGTGAAATCCCTCCAGCAGTGCAGTCCCGAGCCAATGCCCGATCGGCAAACACGGAGGAGAGGTCGCATCTTCAGTTTCATGTATTTGGTAGAGCCCTGTGAGCCATTCGGCTCTTGAATCGGGTGCAACCGCAACCAACAAAAAAACTAAAACATGAACAAGAAAACATCTTAAAGTGAATATGCGCACACAGAAAAATCCAGGAAAAAACTGCAAAATATTCCACAAAAAGCACCGTACACCAACGCTGTGTGCAAAAATCCGAGTGGGATGCAAGTCAAACAACAACCACAAGACAACTTAGATTAAAGCCATCAGTCTAACTCCGTACTGCAACAAACAAACATGGCCAAACCAAAAACCGTTTTCGAAATCACCAAAATAAAGCCATAAGCAATGTAACAGTGATCATAGGAACTGTGACCGAAATTTCACAATAAACGACATGAACAACATAGACCACCAAAACCCTACAGCCATAGCTGGCTGCATGAGTCACTCCACAACAGCAGGAGCATCAGTAGGAGTATCAAAATTTTCAATGCACCTTTACAGAACAGCACACTAAATAAAAACTCAAGATCATACGTTGCAGCGGTCATCCGGAGCGATACATTTGATTTCAGGCCACTGAATAGCAGTGGCAGCTCGGGGTGTACAACTCCTCTAGAGCAGTTTTGAGTGCAGATCTCACAGGTCGTGGTCCAAGTTGAAGATCTCACAGGTAGTGGTCCCAGTTGCAGTGAGGGGGGGGGGGGTGTGAGGGGGGGGTGTGAGGGGGGGGGTGTGGGGGGTGTGAGGGGGGGGAGAGGGAGAGAGAGGGGAGTGCGAGGGGGGAGGGGGAGGGAGGGGGAGGAGTGTGAGGGGGGAGGGGAGTGTGAGGGGGGGAGGGGGAGGGAGGGGGAGGAGTGTGAGGGGGGAGGGGGAGGGAGTGTGAGGGGGGAGGGGGAGGGGGAGGGGGGTTGTGGGGGTTGGTGTGTAGGGGGTGGAGAGGGAGGAGAGAGGGGAGTGCGAGGGGGGAGGGGGATGGAGGGGAGGAGTGGAGGGGGGAGGGAGTGTGAGTGGGGGAGGGGGGGGAGGGGGAGGAGGTGTGAGGGGGGAGGGGGGAGGGGGGAGATGTGTGAGGGGGAGGGGGAGGAGCGTGTGAGGGTGGGAGGGGCTGGAGGGGGCTGGAGTGTGAGGGGAGGGGCGTGATGAGGGGGGAGGGGGAGGGAGGGGGGTTGTGAGGGGGGGGGGGGTGTTGATGGGAGGGGGGGTGGGGGGGAGGAAGTGTTGAGGGGGGAGGAGTGAGAGGGGGGAGGGGTGTGTGTGAGGGGGGGGGAGGGTGGCGAGGGGTGAGGGTGTGCAGGGGGGGATAGTGCGAGGGGGAGGGTGGGAGGTAGTGCAGTGAGGGAGAGGGGGGAGGGAGGGGGGGTCACGTGGGGTCACCAGCTGATCTCCGAGCGCTCTCGCGCCGCTCGCTTCGCGATCACGGCGCTGGCAATGGCGGCCGTGGAGGAGGAGGAGAGTCTCGAGTCGTGGCTCAGTGAGTCGTCCCGTCTCCCTGTCGCGCTGCGTGCGGGGTCGACGCCGCCGCGTCGTGTCCCGCCCGCAGCCTTCAGCCTTGGCGGCGCTCGCCTCCTTTGAGTCTGTCGAGTAGCGGCGCTCCGTGCGTGAGCAGGTTACTAGGCCGCTGCGATGCCTTTCGTGTTTCCTAGCCACGCCCGGGCCCCCCCCCCACCTCGTTCCCCTCTCCGCCCTCGCCCGCCCGCCCGCCTTGGACGCGGACCTCTTCCCCCCCCCCCCCCCTGCGTTCCTGTAATTCATTCTCTGTTCCTGTAATTCATTCTCTGTTCCTGTAATTCATTCTCTGTCCCTGTAATTGCTTCACGAGTTGTGGTTGTCATTCGCTGTGAGTCGTCCGTGTCATCGGTGGCGTCGTGATTCCCGGACGCAGATAATCCCAGTGGCGGGCGGGTGTTTGAATCAGTAAACAGACCTCCTCCACCTCCTCCTCCACCTCCTCTTCCTCCACCTCCTCCTTCTCCACCTCCTCCTTCTCCACCTCCTCCACCTCTTCCTCCTCCACCTCCTCTTCCACCTCCTCCACCTCCTCCTCCACCACCTCCTCCTTCTCCACCTCCTTCTCCACCTCCTCCACCTCTTCCTCCTTCTCCACCTCCTCCACCTTCTCCTCCACCTCCTCCATCTCCTCCTCGAGGTCGCGACTCTCTCTCTGCCTTTCCGCGATGCAGTTCAAGGGGAGATGAAGGCGGCCGAGCGTGTCTCTGGCCACGACAACCCCGTGATAGGTGCTCGCTAACCATCAGTCTGTATGGCAAAGGTCTGGTGCACGTGTGTCTTTGTGTGATGTACATTGCGTGTTTGTTTGCTAATATTCACATGCCTGTCAACACATACGGTTTACCCTGTATTTAGACGTTTCAATGCGGGCGTTTTATTTGTCTATTTGTTTGTGTTTCTCTCTTGTGATGGGACTTTGTACGATGAACGTTGAGATTTATAAGGTCTGAATTGGTCTGTCATAAGGTAGGGCACTGATAAGGGCTTCACGGCTATGAGTTCATGTGTGTGCACTTCCACGTTCGTGTGTTTTGTCTGCACGGATGTGTGTGTTTAATGAAAAACACTTGTACAGACAACTTTCCGTTGTTTCCTCGTCTTCGTTGTTGCCGATGCCTGTGTGTGTTTGTGTCTCAACAATCGCCTTACATTCGTATCGGTTGCCCAAACAGCGTTCCATTGGCGCGCACGTTACAGCATTTTTTTTTTCATCATAGAGGTGTTTTTTTGGGGGGTGGGGGGTGCGGGGTTTGATCGTGAAAATATAAATGTGTGTCGTTAAACCCACCAACCACCCGACGCGGCCAATAAATTAGTAAGTTGTCACGTAAACAGAACGTGACAATTCGTGACGAGTACAGCAAACCCCGGGCTGTGTGTTGGAGAGTAAACCCACAGCATTTACAAATTGGGTACCGTGGCATTTCGCCGGCGAATACGACAACCGGCATCATCAGGCGACAGCCAGATTTGTGGATAAATTATTCCGTTGAGTTCATGAATAGAGGGATACATATTTACGCGATCTAACCGAAAACACCTCTTATGGATAATATTGGTCGCGAAAGCCTCTGACGTGTAAATATATTTTTGACATCGCTGCATCCTTCGCCACATTAAATCCGCTTCCAGAGGGGAATATTCTTGTTTTTTAACCTGCCAACGCTGTATGGTTTTAATTGTAGCGACGTCGTCGTGCCTGTCAATGCATGTAATTCCAGCAGTAACAACGGAGGTGTGCGTTGCTGTGTGGCATCGTCAGCGGTGTTTTATAGTCTTAGCCCTGGGTGAGCAAAAATAATACAAACGGCTCAAAGAGTTGACACTGCATTGCATTAGCAGTGCGAAATTCCCGCACCCGTGTGTTTACAATGCTGCATCATTGTCCGGTGTAAAAAATCTCGGTCCGAGGTAAACTCCGGGGAATCGTTATCCGTCCACAATGCCATCGATCAGTAGCCCCGTAGAATGACACCAAAATCTTGTCCGAAGGCAACCCTGGCAGCCGCCCAAGAAATGTGGAATGTGCGCAACACTGCCCAGGCCACCAAAGGAAAAACGAGACACCGGCCCATGCTCATTGTTTGAGCAGCAAAGTTTTTGTTATTATGTATTTGTAAGAGTGATCTCTATACTGCTCGTGTGAGTTTTGCAGAATACTGCTCACTATGGCAGTTCTTTCCTTAAAAAAAAGCCTTTGTTTGCACAAATGTATCAGTGTGCTTCCTGACATTTGCGGTTTTGTGGCTGTGCAGCACTGGCCGTGTTTTTCGTGTGGCTAATGACGTTGCATACTAATTGTGAATGTTTTACTTCCACTCTTAAATGTAATCTTCCAGGTCCGATGCAATCAGTGCGGTTTTGTGGAACATCAACAGCGGTTCTTTTGTGATATGGACTGGCTCCTGTCCGTGAGAATGTAGAACACGTGTCTGGAAACAGAAGGGACATCCCCATCAAACGCTCCATTGAACAGGAAATAACTTAGACGTTTTCACTTAAGTTTTAAACGACCATCGCTTCCTTGTCGAAGTTGTCCACGTCATTTAGACCTTCCTCACTGTGCAAAAGCTTGCTGCGTTACTTTTCATTTCTGCCTCTCTTAGTTGTAATTGTAATACATTGCATTGTGATTGCTGTGACGTGCTCAGACAAAGCAACCAGCCCCATGAACCGGCAGGAGGACTGGGAATACATCATGGGCTTCTGCGACCAGATCAACAAGGAACTGGAAGGGTCAGTCTTCTTTGTGGTCGGAGGGAGAATGAGGGTTAACCTCAAGTGACGTAATCAACATCCGCAGTGCAGTATCTCTCAGATGCACACGACCCACGGGGTTACCGCACGACCGCTGAGCCAAGCCCAGCGATACGTTGCGCTGTCCAGGGTTGTCGTAATCGCAGATGGCTCAGCCATGTGTCCAGGTTCGTTTACCTTCGGTATGCTGAGTGTGTGTCTTGAGATGAAGAGCAGAGTTGGGCCAAATGTTGGTCCTGCAGGCCACGCAGTCTCTCTTTTTACGTCCACCAATCCACCCTCTTGTGTCTACCAATCGGCAGATCCGTGTTATCCTCTTTGCCCATGTTTCAAGGAGGCAAGAAGATAATATGTGGATATGGAGATAGAAAAGTGCTGTAACAAGGAATGATATGTTTAGATTTAGGCCTCTTAAGTCTTGCAGTTGCTTAGCCTTGACATCATGTGAGTCATGATCAATCCACTGCTGGATGAAGACTTTCCCAAGTCGTCACCATCTCACACTGTCCTGCGATGTAGCAATCCGTCTAGCACCTGCACATGAGCTAATTTCATTGCTCCATCTCCGTAATGGACATTTTTAATGGCACGTTACCCCATTTCTTAGCCACTCCGACGTTAGTCTTTATCACCAGCCATCGTTTTTTTGAGTGACGTGTCCTGCCCAGGCACACATAAAGCTATGTCCATTGTTCTCAACTCTATTCTCCAGGAGATACGTAGTTAGAATATGAGCCAAGGCTTCACGGGCACAGAGGTCGGCAAGTAGACTTAAAAGTATGATGCTGTTGGGCATGGGTCCTGTGCGCTGTGAGCTGGGGTCTGGAGTCTCGCCGTAACGACGACCCCGTCTCTTGACTCCGTTCTCCTGCAGGCCCCAGATCGCAACGCGGCTGCTCAGCCACAAGGCGCAGTCACCACAGGAGTGGGAGGCCCTGCAGGCGCTGACGGTGAGCGCGAGGGTTGGTGCCCCATCGGCCCTCGGGGGGATACTCCGGCACTGTGCCCCAGCGCCGTCGAAAACTCGCAGTGATGGGCGTTCCTGGTCGCTCATGAGACTCTGCCGACGTCTTGAGCTCTCTGTTGGTTAAGGAAAAGAAACTTGAAACTTGCACATGTCGCTTCCACTCCACTCGGAGCCAGTTGCTAGATGTCCATGACTGCACACAAACCTCATGTCGTGCAGGAATTATGTCGGTGTGTTCAGCTTCCCTGACACACGTCGATTGCGTAGATTGATTGTAATTTTATTTATTTTGTTCTCTTTTTCAAATGTATTGAGCTTGTTCTTCTGGTGTTGCATCACGAGACAAATACACATTGGGAAATTTCACAAAATAGTGTGTCCCTGTATGCCAGACACTGGCTGCTCAGATGTTAACCCAGATTCTCAGCTGTGCTGGCTCGGCATACTAGTTTCTGAGACATTTGGTCAGTAGTTGTTTAATTAACATTTTGTTCACAATGTGGTCTTCGTAAGAACGTCGCAATGAAGCCTATATAATGTACATGTTGCCTGGTGGAGAACACAGACTTGCTTGAGAGCTTAAGACTGAGAGTCCTCTTATAATGTTCATCGCTGTTGAGGCTTAATTGGAAAAATGTGTTCCCAAGAGCCGTGCTTGCTGGTGCTTGAGAGGGCTATAAAATATACAGTGGACCTACACATGCATTGAGAATGCCGTGCCTTGGCCACATGGTACTTGATGCAGTTTCACTTAGCCAGGCTGCGTGGTTTCGCCTGGCCGCGTGCTAAGATCAATGACGTGGGCTGTGTACAAGTTGTAAAGACTTTTTTTTTCTCACCGAAGCAGTGCCATCCTGAGAGAGGTAACATTGGCGGTAGTTATTCATTCATGGTTATTAAGTACGGTCATTTCATATATTAGTTATTGCTATAATGAAGCTTTCTGCTTGTACATTAAATTGTACGTGACAACAACCCATGTTGTTTAATGTTACAGTTTTGGTAGTGCATAACAATAAGATTTTAGTCGCCATGCTGCACAGTCTATGCCTCTCTGTTGCAGTAGACCAAGTAGCGTGCGCTTTTACTTACAAACCGACGCGGTGTTGCTCCCAGGTGCTGGAGGCCTGCATGAAGAACTGTGATCGGCGGTTCCACAGCGAAGTGGGGAAGTTCCGCTTCCTTAACGAGCTCATCAAAGTCGTCTCACCGAAGGTGCGCCGCCACGTTCAACAACATTGCGCCCGCGCACCGTCTATTACGTCTGCGACAAAGAGCTTCATAGCTCATCGGATTCCTCCGGTATAAATACAGATTCTCATTCTACGACGGCCACACAACAGCCGCTCGCGCTGGGTGATGCGTATAGGATGCGGTGGGGGGGGGTTGATCAGTTACGTTCATGTGTTACATGAATGTCGCCACCCGATTGGCACGGTTGGCTAAGTATCAAAGAAAGAAGTTCAGCGTGCACATGTACGTCGAGGGTGGCGAGTGAGCTGGTGGACAGCGTTCAGGAGTAGCCTGGTCGCGGTGAATGCCTGAAACGCTGTTGGCGAATGATCGAAGCGGGCGGTGGTGTTGCTACGCGGTCTGTGGTTTGAGATTGGTGTCCGCAGTCCAAGGTGGTCGCATCTGTTTGCTTTGTAACAATTTACTCGTATTTGTCAATCCACTGACGAAGGAAGCCTTCCTTTGCTGCGTCGGTCGTTGGCGTCGGTCGTTGGCGTCGGTTGGAGCTACTTCACCATGCTGGTCACGTTTGTTTTGTGAAGTGGGAGAGAGGGGCCCAGAACCGGCTCGGATATTCCTCGCCACCGATGTTAGCCATGACCTGGAATCGGACTCAAGTGGCCGGGTTTATAGTACCGGCACGTGAACTTCTGCGCCACCGTTCATCCGTTTGGAATCGAATGGATTCCGAACGGAATTGGAAGTAAAAGGCGCGTGGCACAGTTTGGCTGACGCCGGCTATCGTAGAGTCGGGTCGTCTCGCTACAGCTCTCCGCGGGAAGTAAAGTGCAATGTCGCTATGCCTCTGTAAATAAAATTAACGTTAACCGCTGGCGCATTCTGAGATTCAGTGGTGAACGGGACACCACCCACCCTGCGACTCTCTCTGACGTCTTGGAACGATAAAGGGTTAACTATTACGCTGCATTCCAGGGTGCGAAGGGTTAACGAGTGTGCTCTCTGCGTTGTCGTGCCCCTTCTCACCTGCGCGTGGCAGTACCTGGGGAGCCGCGCGTCGGAGAAGGTAAAGAAGAGAGTTATCGAGCTGATATTCAGCTGGACCCTGGCCCTGCCGGATGAGACCAAGGTCGCAGAGGCTTACCAGATGCTGAAAAAACAAGGTTCGTGTCCGTTGCTGTGAGCGGTGACATTTTGTGTTTAATTACATCGCTCGGCATCAATTATAAAACTTTTTAATGGCTCGTGCCATTTCAACGTTCGCAGTGTGCGCCACGGGAGAAGCGCTCTTATGCATATTTAAATGATTACGTCCCGGGCACTGATGCATTATTTAGCGTGGGCTTTTCTTTATTCTTGTGAGCTTGATGAGAAACGTGCGGGCAAATGAAGGCCCTTTTATTCTTTTGTACTCTTTACCTGATCGTAGTAGTATAATGGCGCTCTCACGAGAAAAAAACATGAATACTTGGAACACTGTCGTAGAATAGCCCCGGGAAGATGACGCCACTGGCTTTAATACATTTATTTTTCCTATACTAGGGGCACATTTGTTATACGTCCTGCACACAAATCAAGCCTAATTGTCTAATTCTGGAATGAGCTCAATTAAGTCATTAAACATGTAGATATCGTTTTAATATTTTTTTGGGCAGTCATTGGTGTCTGGGCTGAGAGCCAATTTAATCACAGGAGGCTGATTCCCTGATTCGATTATTTTATCGGTGCTGTCACAGTGCCGCTACCGCAGCATTGGCACCCTGAGCAACCCAGCCACGACCCTGGCTGCCTCTTATACGACAAGTCCTCGTTTAACGCGGTAGATGCGTTCCTGAAAAGTTGCCCGTTAAGCGAAAATCGCGCGAAGCCTAAACAATTTCCCCATAAATAATATAACGTCAAAATTTGGCCATTTACGACGTATGCACATGCCGTTAGATGGTACGACAATTAACTGGTGGTATGCCGCCGCGTTACTGTATCATTCCGCGTACTGTATCACTGTATCGCTCAGCCGCACAGCTCAAGAAAGTAGTTAATTGCAATTAACTACTTTCTTGTCGATCGCTCAGAGACCACGTTATCGTGGTGCACAATTCACATTACAACGGTGCGCGTGCCACGTTGTGTGAGAAGTGTTCTCAAATGGAAGAACCGCGTTTTCGCGACAAACGCGTTATATGGACACGCGTTAAGCGAGGACTTGCCGTCTAATAATAATAATCGTGTCGACACACTGAGCGCTTGCCCCGAGCGCGATGGAGAGCCACAGGCCTGAGTACAGAATAGCAGTCCCAGGTACAGATATCACAACATCACGTGTACGTCACGTGACATCCTAAACGTACGTCACGTGGGCTTCCAGCACGCGGGAATGTTGTATGTATGTTTGTATATTGAACTTTTTTGCGCACCGTACGTAGCCAACCGTTGGTCATCGTAGGTGCGGGGGAGGACAACGGACTAAGCACAAAAAGCAGTTTAAAAAAAACATGTTTTCAGTCTAGATTTGAAATGTGTTATTTGTGTCATCCCGCGGTGCGCCGGGATGATGCCGTTGGAAGGACCCCTGCAGGGAGCCTACCGTGGGGTGAATGTTGGCCCCCCGGCTTTTGCTTTTGAGCAGGAATCGTGTTGGAGGACCCGATGATCGAGGAGGACAGAACACTGGTGCCGCCGCCACGGCCCAAAGACACGCTCTTTGAGGATGAGGAAAAGGCCAAGGTAAAGTCAACCGAAGGTTTGTTTCAAAATGTATCGATGTTTATTCTCGCCATTGTGTTGCTGCCTTCGCATACCGATTTCTGGCAAACTGAGTATGCCTTTACAGCATCTAGAAATATAAATTAAATTGAGGGATTGTTTTGTGTATGTATTTTTGTTCCTTTAAATGTCTATTTATTGTGCTATTAGTACTTTATCATCAGATGAATTCATTTCCATTCAGAAATCTCAGTGAAGCAGTTCATCACCCTGTGTCAGGGCATGACTCTAAAAGTTGACATCACCTTTGAAGCCACTCAACAGGCCTCTCTCAACAATATCTGTGGTGGAGCAAAAATATGTTCTTAAGTGACAAACCAGATGTAGTATTTTTTTTTGGTGAAATCATTGGTGGCCAGACTTGACACCATCAACTGGCAACAATCCAGAAGGCACTTAAACCACTGGGTATAACTGTGGCCTGGATTTGAACCCAGAATCTCAGTAGTGTACTGCTCTGACTGTAACCCCCTAAGGTACGCAACCACCTCTAATCTGTGTCTACGTTAAGATTTTCCTGGGTTAGATTCCTGACCCGGGCACCTTTTCTGTGTTGGGGTCTGAATGTTCTTCACCTGTTCTGCATTGGGTTTCCTCCACGTTCGCACGATGTCACCAGTATTGGCTAAACATCCCCATTTCTGAAAGATTACCTGAAAATTACCAATATTAGGATTACACAGCGCAACTTTCACCCCCTTTTGGGGAAACTTGAGAGGACCCTCCTGAAAAGGAGTCTTGAGACTTTGTAGCATAGTGAGGCATATTCATAATACTAGTAGTAGTAAAAAAGGTCGGCATTGATGTGAAGCATGCAGGTATTTCACGAGGCAGAACGGTCAAAATGATTTCTTTATTAAATTGCTCGGCCACCCGTGAAATTGACTACAGCTGCTACGCGCGGCGCACGGAAGAGTAAGGGCACGATCGTTTGGTACAACTGAAACTTGAACCCCTCCACACCGCAGCAAAGACTTCACCAAAACACCCCCGCAACAGAATGGCCCGTGCCACATTCTCACACATCTCCATTGGGAACTGCGGTTTAGCGGTGGAGCAGTAGCGGGTCTGCTACGGAGCGTCCTATTTTCGCGGCGGGGTTGAACTCTTCCATTGACACCGCACGTCGATTCTTGCCTTTTCTTTCTCTCTCCAGCTGCTGGACCGACTGCTGAAGAGTAAAAATCCCGAAGACCTGCAGGCTGCCAACAGGCTTATTAAGACCATGGTGAAGGAGGTGAGCTCACACTTTGGGAGAGCGTCTTGTCGGTTCGTCCATCACCATCTGTGGAAGTTAGAAAAAATCTAATCGCAACTATTTGTTTACATTACC
This sequence comes from Lethenteron reissneri, assembly GCF_015708825.2. Lineage (NCBI taxonomy): Eukaryota > Metazoa > Chordata > Hyperoartia > Petromyzontiformes > Petromyzontidae > Lethenteron > Lethenteron reissneri. The sequence goes on from NC_083781.1 coordinate 13,287,277, forward strand.
AAAGAAAAATCCGAATGCCGCCACAGTGGTGTGACGGTCAGCACGCTGGGCTTCCGATCCAGGGGTTGCCGCTTCTGTTATCCCCACATGGCGGTTGACACAACGGTGGTGCAATTTTATTAAATCCCCCCGCCACCCGCCTCTGCCCCTAGGCAGTGGTACGGCAGGTCGCGTGCGGTGGGGTAAAGCGTGGAAACTCCACCTCTTCCAGTCCGCCTGACCAGCGTGGAGGCGTAGGCCGAACGCCCGCTAGAGAGGGGGCTCTGTAGAGGTCTCCCTGTACCCGCGGTGGCGCGAGCAGCAAATTGCCGGGCTGCAACATTACCTGAGCAAAGAAAATCGCTATGCATGCATGTCGAACGTCTTTCGCACCGTACGTAGCGATGCCCGTCAAGGCCGTGTGGAGGGGACATTGCGCCGGCGGTTGTTTAGCGGAGCGTAAACAACGGGGGGCCCCCCTGCACACAGGACCAGGCACGCATGGAGCGTGTCGGCAAGAGGATCAAGGCGGTGGAGGAGGTGGACGGCAACGTGAAGCTGCTGAGCGAGATGCTGGCTCATTACCGGCGCGAGGACGCCTCGGACGACGATCGCGACATCATGAAGGTGAGCCGGCGACGCCGCGGGTTGCCGCCGGCGCTCCCCCCGTAACTCTGCTGCCTCCCGCTGCGCTTTGATCTGTGTGCCCCACGGAAGGAATCCGATGAGCTGTAAAGCTCTCTTTCACAGACGTCCAGTCGTTTGCAGATGTCCACTTCTCTCCTGCGCTTGTGATGTTTGTGTTGTCAGTAGAGATGTGACTGTTCGCCGATTCGATCACCTATTCCTACGCGCCTGATGGGCATGCGTTGAATCGCGTGCGTGAAAACCTGAGTAATTAGCGGGTATTGTTTGAATTCATTATTTCCCATAATATATAGCGGCCTGAGTTTGAATCCTGGCCATGGCTAACGTCCGTGGCGAGTGGTACCTGAACGAGTCCCGGACTGTCTCCTTCACCAACCCACCGCACTGACCAACGCGCCGCAGTACGGTCAACAAAAACCTCCCGAGACTTGGGAAGTCCTTCATCCAGCAGTAGATTGAAGATGGCCTTTCATACCACTGTGGATTGTGTCGTTTCATGCCACTGTAGAATCTTGCACTGCTTATAGGTGAAGTTTAATCTCTTCCGTGGCTCTAACAGCATTTATGCACGACGACTAATTTTAAGAAAGTGCTTCAAGGACAACTCTAACGGCTTTTCACCACAAGGGAAGACTTTCATTTGATTTTAAATGAAGATGGTGAAAATAACAATTTGTAATTTTCACCCCATTGTCAACCCATGTAACTGTATGACGGGTTTGCCATGCCGTAATCGGCATTGCGGGTTGTTTGACCGTATTTCACTGTGCTGGTCAGAGTGGCTTAGTGAAGAAATGAGGGCCAGGACCGATTCGGATGTGACCCTCCGTCGTGGCTGGGAATTTAACTGGGTTGGCTGTGGTTAATAGTAGTGCACTACGCTAATCACTACGCTCCTGCTCCACCCCCCCCATCCCCCCATATTTGCGAAGGCGGTAACATTTTTTTATCCCGTTGAGTTCTCCGCGATTACTCCGTTCATGTTTCTTTTCTGTTTTTTTACGAATTAACGGCATCGTCTTGGGCGTGAGAGAGGGCGTTACGTTTCGGCATTCTCATCTCGAACCGTGTCAACAAATCCAAACGGCAGCGCCACGCGTGTCGCGTTTGGTTCACAGGAGCTGCACGAGCGCTGCGAGAAGCTGCGGCCGACTCTGTTCAAGCTCGCCAGCGAGACGGCCGACAACGACGACGGCCTCGGTGCGGCACTCCCCCCGTCCGAAAAGCGCGCGCGTTCACGCACGCACGCACGCACTACGCGCACACACAGTCATGCACACAAGCACTCGCGCACTCACGCACGCACGCACTATGCGCACACACAGTCATGCACACAAGCACTCGCGCACTCACGCACGCACTACGTGCACACACAGTCATGCACACAAGCACTCGCGCACTCACGCACTCGCACAATCACGCACGCATTACGCACACACAGTCATGCACACAAGCACTCGCGCACCCACGCACTCGCACAATCACGCACGCACTACGCACACACACAGTCATGCACACAAGCACTCACGCACGATCACGCACTCGCACGTACTCGCACGATCACGCACGCACTCAATTGCGGGTGCAGACGCCATACGCAGCAGTCTGACGCGCCTTTCCATCACGGGCATGTCCGCGTCGTTTTCGTGTTTGCGTCATCTGTTGTGCATTACTTGAGTACATGTGTATGTCTTCTTGGTTCTTTCGGTAAAGTCAGGTCCACCTGATGACCACCTGATGACCATCGCTTGTGTTGCGATCGAAACGTCGTAGTTTCTTGTTTCTTTTATTATTTTTTTACCTATCTACATGACTTTACTGGAAGAACCAAGAATATGAATTCCTGCAGTCACGAAAGCTTTGTGTCACTTTGCATGCGTGTGTATGTATGTCCGTGTGTCATGGGAGCGGCAGTGTAGCAGTTAGCGCGCTGCGCTATGAAACTGGCGACTACGGCCAACACCAGTGATGATTATCTGAACCGGTCCTGGGCCTCCCCTAGGTCGACTCAGCCTTAAATGAGTACCTGGTGCAGTCTGTAAACATTGCCCCAGGGGAGACGAAGGCAGCCGGGTGTGGTGTGGGCCACCCACCCCCTCGTGTGCCACGGTGCCAGCCTTCATAGGTTCTCGCTAACAGCACTTGCCCCAACAGTCTGTTAAGGCTATACGGGGAGGGGGGTCTTTGTGTGTCTGTCATGCTTGTGGTTTGTGTGTGGTGTGGGCCTGATTACTTTGCGTGTCTGTGTCACGTTTGTACCGGCACTGCACATGTTGGGTAATGTTAAGGGCATTCATGACTTAATTCGCACGAGGAGGTCATTGCTTGCACTGAATCGGATATATGATGAACAATGATCTCTAAGTACTTAGTCACTCGGGTCTTCACTGCAGAAGAGATTCCCTGCGCGCTCTTAAATCAATGTCAGAGAAGGCAGTGCCCCCCCGGAGTGACCGCCGCTGTCGCCGCCTGCTTCTCTCCCCTCGTTTAGCCGAGATCCTGCGAGCCAACGACGACCTGACGAGGGTCATGAACTCCTACAGGAAGATTGTGGAGAACCGGGAGGTGAACGGAGACGCGGGGAAGATGGAAACGGGCACGGCGCTCGGTAGGCCACCCCAGCAGTTATTTTCCTTTTCTGCCGGTGGCTCAGTGTGAAGCTGCGGAGTGAGCTGCTGGCTGAGTGACTCCTCTGTCGTTTGTTGATTGGTAATTTTTTTGCTGGAACGATCTGGGGTGGTGTTGTTGCTGCTGCTGCGTACGTTTTATCGGCCGCGCCGTATAAAAAAACAAACCCATCCGGTGTGTCTCCACCGCCGCGTGTTGTCCGGCCACGGCGTCCCAACGTCTCGCTCCACGTTCTGGGAGCTTTTTCAGGATCCGAGCTTCCAGCACGCGGAGAGAAACGTCGGACGTCGTTCCGAACTGCACGCGGCACAACGCGAAAAACACATCGGAGAGTCAAAATTTGGTCTGTGTCTCAACAGCTTCGTGTTACTAATTGACAAATTGCTGCTTAATGGCACTTTATTTTCTTGTCCGTTGAAAGTTACAAATGAGTTTTGTTGTTACAAAATCTGAGTGCGGTGCTGTGTGCGCTCCACTGTGAACCTGACCGGCCGAGTTCCATTGCCAGCTACGGCCAACGTCAGTGCCGAGTGATATCCAAACTGCTTGTGGGTCTCTCTATCCCTGTGCTTCACCAACCCGCGTTGACCAGCCTGGTGAAGTATGGTCAAACAGCTGCCATGGCCTACACGGTGTGGAGATGCTTTCAATCGGCAGTAGATTGACAGGGCTGCATTCCTTTTTATTTACAGGTGTGTTTTGTTGGAACTAATTGCGTGGTTTGTATTTTCTTTTATAATTCATTCTTTCCGATTAGTTTCAGCGAATCCTTCTATGTTCCACGATGACTATGCAGCAGGTGGATGACACATTTCACAACCCGCTTAAAATGATTGCTTTTCACGCACGTTCGATGATCCGTCATCGGTTTTGCTGTGTGGTCCGTGATCTCTAACGTCGAGCTGCTGCATGCATACTCTGCGCATGTGATATCAGCTGCTCTGACCAACGGAGTAAAATTCTGCCCAACAATCCTCACGTAGCAGCTTTAAATCTCTCCCCGTGCTCTAAAACCCCAATTCTGTCAACAAGTCGATTGTCCCACCAAATGACACAGTTTAAAACAGGCTGGTAATTGATACAATTCACACTCTGCCACGTGTCACCGAGTCACCCCTAATAATCAAATATTAACATCTGATGATTCCCCACTGCCCCTCCTCCCTTATTCCTACCCTCTCACCCACCTACCCTTCCACCTACCCACCCACCTACCCTCCCACCCACTTACCCTCCCACCTACCCACCCACCTACTGTCCCACCAACCCATCCACCCACCTACCCTCCCACCTACCCTTCTACCTACCCTCCCACCCACCTACCCTCCCACCTACCCACCCACCTACCCTTCCACCTACCCACCCACCCACCTACCCTCCCATCTACCCACCCACCTACCCTTCCACCTACCCACCCACCCACCTACCCTCCCACCCACCTACCCACCTACCCTCCATCCACCCACCTACTTTCCCACCAACCCACCCACTCACCTACCCTCCATCCTATCCACCCCCCTCTTTTTCTCCATTCCACCACCCCTCCCTCCCACGCTCCTTTCCGATAAACTCGCTCCGATCACTCCCAAACCGCGCCCCTCCCACCACCCCCCCGCTCGCCAACGCTCGTCTCCACCGGCGCGCAAGACGGAGGCGCCGGGGGGGGGGACGTGTCGGCGCTCATCGAGCTCGCCGGGCTGGACGTGGCGCCCTCGCTGTCGGCGCCACGACCCAAAGCAGCGGCGGTGGTGGCGGCGGCAACGCGGCCGCCACCGCCGCCCATCTTCCCCGTGGTGCCGCCCCCTCCCGCGAGGCACGCCGGGAGCCTGGCGGGCGGCGCCGCCCTGGAGCGTGCGGCCAGCCTGCTGGACGACGAGCTCGTGTCCCTCGGTGCGTGGCCCCCCCCCCCCCCGTCGTCGCGCGCGGAGCCGAGTGCGGCGGCGCGTCCTCGGAATCACGCGGCCGGACGTGACGTGTCCTGTGTGTAACGGGGGGATGTCTACTTTGAAAAACTAATTTCTTTGCAACTGCTTTTTGTGTTGAGTTTGTTGTCCTTCCCCCGCACCTACGATTAACACGGTGGTTTACGAATAATATGAAATAAGTTCTACATAAATGCGTGTTTGGAGACCACAATTTTTTTTTAAATAGTTGCATGTTGCCACTCCCAAAGCTGAAGAGTTGAATGGTGTGCAAGGCATTGCCGACTCGTTGTTGATAGCTGTCTCCTCCACACTGCGCAGAAACGTCACGCGCTGGGCTGTCACAGGTTCGGTCTCAATGCAGCAATACCACTCCACTATTACCACAAAGTGGTAGTAATTGTATTAACCCTGGAGGTATGATAGGCTCTGTTGATTCCCAACTTAGGAATTGAAGTTGCAAATTTCATATTTTAGTTGTCATGTGCTCTAACCACTGTGCCACCAGACCAGATTCCTACATGAAATATATATTTGAAATGAAATATGTATGCACTACCATCGCTACTGGTTACAGATCCTATTCATGTTCCTCTTGTGTTTGTTGTGAGCATTGATTGAGCTCCGAGTGGCTCTAAATGTAAATTCTACTCCTGCAAGTGTGAATTTCCTCCTTTTAAAGAATCAATGGCAACGAGCGCGTGTTGGGTACAAAACGTTGTCCGTACGAGTTGCCGCTTGCGATGTTGATGGGCAGTCTTTCTGTTTTTAACACAGCCATCGACGACCCCGTCCCCAACCCGACAGTGGATCCTGCCGTGGTCAACTGGGACTCGATCATGGTGAGCGTGGTCAGGAGGAGGAGGAGGCGACGTGTGGCCCACAATTGGGCGATTCATTAACTCGTTTTTTTATTTGACCAAGTAAGGCACACTGATATATGTAGCTCTTTTTGCAGAAGTGACCTGGCCACAAATGATATCCCAATGAAGTAGCTTATCATGACGTGGAAGTCTAGAGCAGCCAAATACTCTTTAAACGTGTGATGTTGATTTAAATGTGGAGGGAAAAACCGAATGAGGACTTCAGATATACAAGGATCAGGATCAGAATTGAACCCACGACCTCCTGTATACCAGGCGAGGTCGTGGGTCACTGCATGGCGCGCTTCAGATGCGCTTCTGCTCCCGTCTGGAACGCTCTTTTGATATTAGGAAGCCACTGGAGCTATGCACTTTAAAATTTAAATTGAAAACTAATTTCTTTATAACTGAGCACGGTTGGCTACGTACGGTGCGAAATAAGTTCAACGTACATGCATCGGAATAAAAACTAACATAAAATAACCGGATCGGTATGGAGGCTCCCACAAGGCCATGCGGAAGGGCGTGTGGCACAGTTTGGCGCCGGCTATCGTAGAGTCGGTTCTCTGCGGGAAGTAAAGTGCAATGTCGCTATGCCTCTGTGAATAAAATTAACGCTGAACCGCTTACGCGCTCCCGAGATTCGGCGGTGAACGGGACACCACCCGACCTGCAACTTGCAGACGTCTCGTTAACCCTTTCCCATTCCATCTCGCCACGCCACCCTCCCGGTTTGACAGCAGGACCGGTCGGCCGACGTCTCGTTCCCCCCGCTGGGAGCCGGCTCCTCGTCACGGAACGCGTCGCTGGTGTCCACGCCGTCCCACGGCGGCGCCCCCAGGAGCGACGCGTCGGGCCCCAGCGGCCTGGAGGAGCTCGATCTGCTGGGCAAGACCCTGCTGCAGCAGTCGCTGCCGCCGCAGGGCCTGCAGGTCAAATGGTAACGTCTCCCGTCGACCCGCTGTTTCAGTTGCCAAGTCAGGTGGAGCTGCGCAGTAGGCGGCGCGCAGGGGGTAAATTAGTCTTCTGTGAAAACCTGAGAGCCTACGTTTGTTGTTTTTACTACACACCCAGGCAGTTATTTACACACTTAAAATTTCGCTTTTGATAATGTTCACCGTGTCATCCTCTAAAGCACAAATTTCTGCAGTTAACTTGAAAATCGACTCAATCTTCATGCTCTCAATTTTACGTTTTTTTTATTTATTGACACAAGAGCTTTTGCGGATCATCAATTGTGGGTTTTCATTTTTTCCGGGACACCCCTCCGCTCACGCCGCCACTCCCCCCCCCCCCCCCCAGGGCGGCACCGCAGGCCAAGCTGACGCTCCACGAGATGCAGAGCAGCAAACTGCCGCCGCCTCTCTCGGCGGCGTTCCCCGCGGTGCCGCCACCGCAGCCCCCGGCCGGCCCGGCCCAGGGAGCGGCGGCCGCTCTGGGCATCGCCCGGCAGCCGTCGCTGGAGCTGGAAGCCGGACAGAGTCCACTCCGTGGCGGTGCCTCCTCCTCCTCCCAGCCGGACGCGTCACTGGCCAGCGTGGTGGTGCCGCTGGAGTCGATTAAGCCCAGTGAGTGTCCCGTGCGTGGCCTGTGGTGTGTGTGTGTAACCGTGAGAGGAGCGGTAGTGTAGCGGTTCGCGTGCTGCCCCCGTCGCTTATCTCGGGTTGGAGACACGTTGACCTCTGAACTGTTTTATTCAGCGAATGTCTTTATGCGAGACTTTTTTTTACGCACAGCACCAGATACACAAGGGAATCAATTAAACAAATGGATATGTATGTCGATGTTAACCAAGCAACAACCAAGCGCCGCCCACGTAGTAGTACTACGGCCCCATCCATGTTCGGAAGCGGCCCTGCCCCTGGTCACACCGGAAGTGCTTCGACTGAACCCGCCGGTGCCTCGGGAGGTCGACGCCAGGCCATGTGGACTCAATGCGAGGGTGGGGGGAGCAACGCTCTATGGCCGTGTCCCCCCTTGCAGGCAGCACCCCTCCTGTCACCGCGTACGACAAGAACGGGCTGCGCGTGCTGCTACACTTCGCCAAGGAGAGCCCACCGGGACGCGCCGACGTGCTCGTGGTTGTGGTGTCCATGTTCAGCACGGCGCCGCTCTGCATCGGGAACATCATGCTGCAGGCCGCTGTGCCCAAGGTGCGGTCTCCCGGCGGCGTTGGAACGGCGTTAGAATGGGTGTTAGAACGGGTGTTAGAATAGGTATTAGAATAGGTATTAGAACGGGCGTTAGAATAGGTATTAGAATGGCTTTAGAATAGGTATTAGAACGGCGTTAGAATGGATATTAGAACGGCGTTAGAATGGGTGTTAGAACGGGTGTTAGAATAGGTATTAGAATAGGTATTAGAACGGGCGTTAGAATAGGTATTAGAATGGCTTTAGAATAGGTATTAGAACGGCGTTAGAATGGATATTAGAACGGCGTTAGAATGGGTATTAGAACGGGTGTTAGAATAGGTATTAGAATAGGTATTAGAACGGGCGTTAGAATAGGTATTAGAATGGCTTTAGAATAGGTATTAGAACGGCGTTAGAATGGATATTAGAACGGCGTTAGAATGGGTATTAGAACGGGTGTTAGAATAGGTATTAGAATAGGTATTAGAACGGGCGTTAGAATAGGTATTAGAATGGCTTTAGAATAGGTATTAGAACGGCGTTAGAATGGATATTAGAACGGCGTTAGAATGGGTATTAGAACGGGTGTTAGAATAGGTATTAGAATAGGTATTAGAACGGGCGTTAGAATAGGTATTAGAATGGCTTTAGAATAGGTATTAGAACGGCGTTAGAATGGATATTAGAACGGCGTTAGAATGGGTGTTAGAACGGGTGTTAGAATAGGTATTAGAATAGGTATTAGAACGGGCGTTAGAATAGGTATTAGAATGGCTTTAGAATAGGTATTAGAACGGCGTTAGAATGGATATTAGAACGGCGTTAGAATGGGTATTAGAACGGGTGTTAGAATAGGTATTAGAATAGGTATTAGAACGGGCGTTAGAATAGGTATTAGAATGGCTTTAGAATAGGTATTAGAACGGCGTTAGAATGGATATTAGAACGGCGTTAGAATGGGTATTAGAACGGGTGTTAGAATAGGTATTAGAATAGGTATTAGAACGGGCGTTAGAATAGGTATTAGAATGGCTTTAGAATAGGTATTAGAACGGCGTTAGAATGGATATTAGAACGGCGTTAGAATGGGTATTAGAACGGGTGTTAGAATAGGTATTAGAATAGGTATTAGAACGGGCGTTAGAATAGGTATTAGAATGGCTTTAGAATAGGTATTAGAACGGCGTTAGAATGGATATTAGAACGGCGTTAGAATGGGTATTAGAACGGGTGTTAGAATAGGTATTAGAATAGGTATTAGAACGGGCGTTAGAATAGGTATTAGAATGGCTTTAGAATAGGTATTAGAACGGCGTTAGAATGGATATTAGAACGGCGTTAGAATGGGTATTAGAACGGGTGTTAGAATAGGTATTAGAATAGGTATTAGAACGGGCGTTAGAATAGGTATTAGAATGGCTTTAGAATAGGTATTAGAACGGCGTTAGAATGGATATTAGAACGGCGTTAGAATGGGTATTAGAACGGGTGTTAGAATAGGTATTAGAACGGGCGTTAGAATTGTTATTAGAACGGCGTTAGAATGGGTATTAGAACGGCGTTAGAATGGGTATTAGAACGGGTGTTCGAATAGGTATTAGAATAGGTATTAGAACGGGCGTTAGAATAGGTATTAGAATGGCTTTAGAATAGGTATTAGAACGGCGTTAGAATGGATATTAGAACGGCGTTAGAATGGGTATTAGAACGGGTGTTAGAATAGGTATTAGAATAGGTATTAGAACGGGCGTTAGAATAGGTATTAGAATGGCTTTAGAATAGGTATTAGAACGGCGTTAGAATGGATATTAGAACGGCGTTAGAATGGGTATTAGAACGGGTGTTAGAATAGGTATTAGAACGGGCGTTAGAATTGTTATTAGAACGGCGTTAGAATGGGTATTAGAACGGCGTTAGAATGGGTATTAGAACGGGTGTTCGAATAGGTATTAGAACGGGCGTTAGAAGTTATTAGAACGGCGTTAGAATGGGTATTAGAACAGCGATAGAATGAGTATTAGAACGGCGTTGGGCGTCTATGCGTGGTTCTGCAGGTGTCTCTACAGTCCCAGCACTATTCCCTTCCCAGACGATGAAGGTGAAGCTGCAGCCGCCCTCGGGCACGGAGCTGCCGCCCTTTAACCCCGTGCTGCCCCCGAGCGCCATCACGCAGGTCATGCTGCTCGCCAACGCTCACAAGGTGCAGTCACACGGCCACAGTGGGGGGGGGGGGGTGTGGGTCCGTACCGGGCGTCACTGCTGTGGTCACACTGCAGCATTACACTGAGCCACCAAAGCGGGTCATTTTTCAGTATTGCAATGTTTGCCCACTGCCGCTTACGTTATATTTTGTTTTTAATTGTGGGAGGAAACCCGGAGGCAACCCGGAGGCAACCCATACAGAAAGAGAGGGGAGAACATACAAACACGAAAAGGCATCCTAGTCGGGAATCAAACCCGTGCACTTCATGCTGTGAGGCAAACCAGGCTGTCACCCAGCCACCTAACATGTGCGAGGGTAACGGGCAGAACCCTGCACAGAATTCAGTAATCCGCTGCTGTAATGCCATATTCCAGCCACCTCTCATCACAAGTCTGCAACGCTTGATATTTCCAGGCATTCTCCGCGTGTGCGGTGAGCAGTCCTTGTGTGATGTGAGCAGGCTGCGTGTGCGGTGAGCGTGCCGGGTGTGCGGTGAGCGTGCCGGGTGTGCGGTGAGCAGACCGGGTGTGCGGTGAGCAGACCGGGTCTGTGGCTCTTGCAGGACAAGGTGCGTTTGCGGTACAAGCTGACGTACACCCTGGGCCAGCAACCGCACTCCGAAGTCGGGGAGGTGGAGGAGTTCCCGCCAGTCGACAAGTGGGGCTACCTCTGACCCTGGAGCCTTTTCCCTCCTCGCCGGCTCTCCGCGGTGACCTCTGCGTGTCTGGGAGATGCCAGCGGCGCCACTGAGCAGCGCTCGCGGTGCCACCACAGAGATTGGGATTTTAATGAAAGCAGCGGCCGGCGAGAAAGGAACGAATTCATTCAAGCGTGGAGCGCTGTGTGCACAGGAGCCGGATCAAGGCGTAGCGTCGTGTGCGTATTTCCATGTCACCTTTAAATTACCATCCGTTGTTGTCCGTTAGATGAGCATTAGGCGTGGTCACGCACCAGCACAGGTTGTCGATTGTCGTGTAAACTTGTGATGTTCGAGCGTACAGTGCTCACAATCGCCGACGATACGCACCCCCCCCCCCCTTCCCGTGAGCTTACAGCTCTTGCTAGTGGTCCAAGGTTGTAAAGAAATGAGGCTTCTAAGGCAGCCGCTGGCTTACATTTGGTGCGGTAGGGCACCCCGCAGAATGCGTTTAACCATTTAAAAGTGGCTGTGTGTGGGATAATAAAAAAATTAACTCATGGCACTGAGACGAGAGATCGATGAAGGTGGGAGACAGACTGCAATGAAGTTTAGCAAAGCTCATTCCCCCAGAATTAAACTGTGAAATGTCAGCTGTATGTGTTTGCAGCATCTGTGCGTTTTTTTACATGTTATTTCTATATATTGTTTTTGCTTTTGAACCACGTGCATGAAATCGCACTTGCCATTGTCCCAGCACTCTAAGCGAAACTACTTGAAGGGTATTTCAGGAATTGCTTCGCTTGCCCCGTGGCTGCTTTTGTGAGTGACGTTGCTTGCCGGCTGCCAAACCCAGCCATCCGTGTCACCCCCCCCCCCCGCCAATGCAAGTGCCTGCCAGGGCGTGCGTGTTGAGATGAAGTTGAGCAGCCCGCTTTGTTGTTGGCGTCTGCCCTCGGCTGCTTGTACGCGACAGACAGAGCCACGATTGCCAAAGGGTGACGACACTTAACAAATCAAGTCTATGGCACTACGGCAGCGGCTGTCAAGCTTCCCAACGAGTTTTCGGATTGTGCCGCGTGTCAATCGGCGTGATGTCCCCCGACGTTTCGCTTCCGGCACGGAGAAGTGACATTCCTGAAGAAGCTCCAAGCACGTGGTGGGGGCGAGAAACGTCGGACGTCACGACGAACAACACGCGGTGCAACCCGAAAACACAGTCAAGTTTTACGGTGGTCGGTTTCACCCGGATGGCACATCTGTGACAAAGAGCTTCATCGCTCATCGGATTCCTGCAGTTTAAATAACGATTCTGATTATAATTCCGGCACCTCGCTGTCCAGGATAAATTGGGTCATTGACATTTTTTAAACTTTGCAGAGCATCGGGATACAAGACTGCCCACATGCAGGACTTGCCCACAGTTTGTGGTTTGGCCACGATCGCGCTTCAAGTAATTTTTGGGGTTACATTTTATTTAAAGTTTGTGTTGTGTGGTGGTGGGGGGCCGGGGGTGGGAGTTGAGGAACTTGGCCAAATTGCGAAGATAGCCCCGAGTCTAAGCCAGGTGTCGTGTTCTAGGAATGGAAATGCACTCGCGCGTTCTCCTCGTGCGCTGGCACTGGGGGAGGTGAGCGATTCTGTGGCGCTTCCGCGGCTCCGACCGGTGTAGAGGCTCCGACCTTGGTGGGTGGATCTCCTCCGACGGAAACGTTGCGTCGGACAACGCGCGTAAACCCCCCCCCCCCCCCCCCCCCAGCGATAAGAACTTGCGTGTAATTGAATCGTTACGTCCGTGCGGTATGTGTTTGCACATCTGAAGCAGAAATAAACAATTGAAGAATGGAATGTTAATTAAAAAAAAAAATCAAAATTAATAGGTATATGCAAGCATTGTTGTTGTTGTGCCAGACATGTCCTCGGAGTTGTATTTTTATAGTGCTAACTGCTGCTCGCTGTGCACGTGAAGAATGTGAATGTTTTGTTTAAAACAGTGCCTCATGCATTTTTACCAGTTTTTTTGCCATTTGTTGACTCGCGTTAGAAACTCGTTGAGCGTACTTTACACCGCATCACGCCATCTCAGTGCAGCTGTGTTACAGCAGCAGCAGCAGCCTGTTACAATAATAACAAAATAACGGCATTGCCAAGGATGTGTACCCGAGTAGCCGCTTGTATGGAACGACCGAAGCAAAGCTTTAACCAACACGTGGGTCGTTTTACAGAGCTGGTCACTGGGGTTTGAGATGGAGCAGTCGTGGCCTTCAACATCACGTTGTCCATGACAAAGGTGAATAGCCCCAGAATTTTCTCGACGACCAAACTTTACAAATTGTTATTTTCTTTGAACCTATCTACATGACTTTACCGAAAGACCCAAAGAATATACTTAACATTTTCCTGAACACCAGGTACCAAACGCGCGTGTGGATTGCGTAGCGTGCAACCGTGTCCTTTAAACCAGAGGCTTGACAAAGCTGGGCCGGGATCGATGCAGAGGTCGCAAACGGGTTTTGATTCCCTACCCGTACCCTACCCGAAATGAGTGACAAACGGCGACTCACGAGTGACTCGCGGCCTACCCGTACCCGGCCGCACCAGGGTCGCAAACGGGTACCCGTACCCGGCCGGGTAGCCGGGTATCGGGTAGGGTACGGGTATCGGGTACCCACTTGCGACCTCTGGATCGATGTCACCGATGGTTTGGAGTCCCGCTGACTGAAAGTGCGACGCTCGTGACTGACCTTTGGGCCGCGTGGCCCAGAGGTCAGAGCACGGCCGGCAACCACCGAGGGTCCGGGTTTCATTCTGGGTGTGTACGGTGAACTTCGTTCGCACCGTACGTAGCCAACCGTGATAATGGGAGGTGTGTGTGGGGGGGGTTATCGACTGTCCAGGATCACAACTGGGTTTTCCAAGTGCGCACTGAGTTGAGATCAGCCCGGACACCAATGACCGCATAAACTACCCCCCCAACCCACCACCGCATGCGGCATTTCGCGTCATTTGGCCATGCAAGAAGCATCGTGAATGAGGGAAACTGTAGGAGCTTTGAGTTGTTGCGATGCCCCCTGACCAAAGGGCCGCGCTCCCGTGTGGGGTGATGTGACGCCGCGGCTCTGCACGAGCACTCAAAACTGTTTTTGTCTCGTGGTCGTGACGCCGATTGAGGACATTTTGTACTCGGTCCGGGGGGAAACTGATAACGGCGTGTGCGAGTTCGACTTTAACTACCAGACCCGTCAGCTGTTGATGATGGGCCGAGGTCAAACGAAGGTGTGTGTTGGTGCACGTGCTCGGAAAGCGTCCTGCGGAACGAAGTCGGCATCGGGACTTTCGCCCAGGGTCGAGGCCTTTTGAACGTCATAAATATTCCCTGCCAGTGGCTCCGTTTAAAAACAAATTCCTTGCGAGCACTTGCAATGAGCAGGCGCGGTGTCGCCATCCCTCGGCGTCTCTCTCCATTCCACGGATCGATGTCCCCTCGCGTTCCGAGACACCCTCGCGGTCGCTGCGATCTTGAGTTTGGCAGCTGGCCGCGGCGGTGTTTGTCTAAACTAGCGACGCCGCGCCTGGAGCTATTCATTATCGAACACGGTTACGGTGATTTGTTTAAAGTTATCGTCATTGAATGTATCGCATCCCTGTTGATAAACCTGCAGCGACGACCATAGATCTTGTTTACGGCTTACCCCCCCCCCCCCCGCACATCTATACTTGCAACGCCAATCTTAATCGCTAGAACGTCCAGCCCTGATTAAGTGACCGTTGTTTTTGTTGTCTAAGCAGAATGTAATGAACGCACAGAGAGAGAGACTCGCGCATTCAAAACTTCGCGGTCGAGTCGGTCTGTCTTTGACGAGCATGCTGGAGGCGTTCTCATGATGCACCACTGCCCTCGATTAATACCGATCGCTTCTAAGCGCCCGGTACATCAAAGTTGCATGCGGAACAAGCCGTGATTCGTATACACAGTTGTTGTGGCCTCGGCTATATTCGCCAATAAATTGATGGAATCACGGCCACGATTCGTGGTGGTTGGTGGTGCATCATGACGCCTCTCCACCATGCCTCATTCAGGCACACGAGAGACGGCGGTGGACGGGTCAACGCTTGTTGACATGTAAATAAAGCGAACGTTGAGTAAGACGCTGGGCACAGGTCGCACTGTGTGCGTTTCGGGTGTGCTGCGTGGGTATCGTGGCGGTGAAAAAGCGGTATAACATTTTCATTTTAGTATGCAGTAGAGCATACCCGCCTGGCCCTCGAGTTTGATGAGGCAACACAATCATCGGTTGTTCTGGTGGGTCTGTGGATCCACACCAAATATAGTACAGTATTCCCTCTGTTAACGTTTTTCATCCGTTACACGAAAACTGTGAACCGAAATCTAATTCACTTCTAAGCTGACAAATAAGTTTTAAAAAATCGCCGAGTCTGCACTGGAGATGTTTTCCACTGCCAAAACTAAAAACGTAGAATATAAACAAAGGTACTCGATATAAAATAAAAAAATAATCAAAAATAAATTAAATCACGACGTTTCGGAAGCAACACAAGCTTCTGTCATCAGGTGGGACAACCACAGCAAGAAGCAAATTACTGTACCGAAAGAACTAAAGAGGATGGAACATTGCAGTCACCAAAACTTAAGATCTAAACCCAAAGGTCGTCAAGGTTGAAACGGCTCAAATGAGCGTCGCTGATTGGCCGAGGTCACGGCTCAAGCCTGGCTTTCGAGCGCTCGGATTGGCCGAAATTGGTGCCACCGCGTGCACATCTTTATCACGTGACCGTGAGTCAGAATGTTAACGTCGAAACACGAGGTGAAACGTTAACCGAAAAAACGTTAACATGTCACTTAACAGAGGCACGACTGAATAGTACTTTTGTGCAAGACGGCCCTTCTGTCAATCCACAGCTGGATGAGGGCACCCCCACGCCGTCACAGATTGTGGGGGTTGTTGGACCACGCGGAGGTCGTTGAAGGCAGGGGTGCTTAGACACGACCACGAGAATGTTGAATCAGATTTAAGTTTACTTGTACCAAACCAAATTATGCAGCATTTATTGCAACACACACGGTTTCATCGTCAGCGTTTATAAGCAAATGACAGCACAGCTAAAAATTACCCAAAACCTCACAGTACACAAGAGCAACTTCAAACCCCAGCATCAATGGCAATCACGCGGCAGAGTTTACAGTATCTATCAATGTCCAGTGATGCACTGCACTTTTGCCCAACGCCACAGCAATGTCAAAAGATAAAAAGTCGGTGCCATGTACAGCAGTCACACCTCCCCATCACGTCCTTCCGCCGGATTCCTCACAACAGCTGTTATAACCAGGGGCCCGGGAACCCAACAACTTCACCATTTAAATAAGCTCAGATGTTGCGTAACTCGATTTCATTGGGGACTGGATACTTGGAAGCACTCTTAAGTTGGGATAAAAGTTACAGGTGGACAGGACCACTCACTATTAAGTCGATTGTCAGCGAATACTTTACCAAGCCGAAGATTATGCTCAGTCAAAAGTCAACTTATAACCAATGTGACATAGTTAATGAGTGTCAACATTACTCATGATTCTCTCGTAATAACTCATCTCGGCGGCAGACCACTTGAAGGGCACGTGTTGTGACGTCCCAGCGGCCATGGTGCGCGAGATTGTTGGCTGGAGCAGTGGGGCAGACAGGACATCGTCCCTGAGCAAGCAGCCGTGCTCACGTGACCCGGACGTTGCCATCTCGGCAGGTCTTAGTAACTTAAAAATTGCGAACGTCATTTCGGATCTTACGACAATCGCAGCCGGAGGACTTTTGCAAAATTTATACACGAGTTCTCGAGCCCCAAGCCGCATTGTTCCGTGTGGGACTGCTCCCTTCACACAACTCCCCAACACGCAACCATGGGTCGGGACACCTACAGATGAATCCCATGACTCTCACGAAGACGCAAAATTGGAAACTCCCGTGGCAAATTATCCACGCGGAGCCCCTCGCCCCTATTCCCTTTATTTGACCTCGCGAGCAGCTCCATGACAACCTTGCGTCAAACCAACAAATGAACAAAGGGAATCCCGTCTCTGACGGTTAAACGAAATCCAGCGACAAACCCACACACGCTCAGAACCGGCACACCTCGATACCCAAGTTTCCAGATGACGCGTTTCCAAATCGCGTCACCCAGCATGCACGGGGGTGGGTGGGGGGGTTCATTCGGTGGCGGCGGCGGCATCGGGCGGGGGCATCAGCATGACCACGTCCAACTCCCGCTCCTTCTCGCGGACGTGCCTCTGCTGGTGACCCAGCAGGTGGTGCTTGAGGCGGAAGGTCATGCCGCACTCGACGCACACGAAGGGCTTCTCGCCCGTGTGAATGCGCCGGTGGCGGATGAGGTCGACCGACTGCAGGAACACCTTGCCGCACTCCTCGCACGTGAACAGCACCTCGCCGGCGTGCGTGCGCTCGTGCTTGCGGAAGTACTGCAGGTGCCGGAACTTCTGGCCGCACACGCGGCACTGGTAGGGCTTCTCCACGGCGATGCGGCACGGCAGCTGCAGCTGCGCCGAGCTCGGGTGCAGGCGGGCGACGCAGTGGGCCCGCGCGCCGACGGGCTCTGGGTGCAAGCCGTCCACGCGGCACTGCCGGGCGGCGCTCGCCGCGCTCACCCCCGCCGTGCCGGCAAAGGCCAGCGGCGTCGCCCCGTGATCTATGAGGCCCCTCCCATTTCTGAAATAGTTTATCAGAGTTACATTGTCCTGATTGACTCCTGGGAAGGCACACTTATCCCTTTTACAATCTTCCCTCCTGTGTCCTGCGAACAACAAAGAAAAAAATAAACAAACGTTTTTCCTTCCGCTTTTGACATTTTTATTCCGCGCCGTTCACCGAGCACAGGGGCTGCTGAGCTGCGAGGGAGGGGGGTGGGGGGGGGGGCCCGCGTAGCAACACTAGAGCCGCTGCCGCTTGTGCAGGCTCTTGTGCCGTGCCATGTTGAACGACCGGGAAAACCTCTTCCCGCAGAGGTCGCACACGTAAGGCTTCGAGTCCGTGTGAGTCTTCTTGTGCTGCAGCAGGTTGCTGGACTGCGCGAACCTGCGACCGCACTCCTCGCACATGAAGGGCTTCTCGCCCGTGTGTGTCCTCTGGTGCTTGTGCAGGCAGTGCTGGTAGTGAAACCACGCGTCGCACTCCATGCACTGGTAGCCACGCGTCACCGCGCTCTGCCCCTCGGCGTCCGGGAGGATCTCAAACGGCTCGCCGCCGCCGCCGCCGCCGCCACCACCGCCGCCTCCCGTCTCTCCTGAGCGGCGGTGGCGCTCGGACCTCGTGGTCCCCGGCCAGCGCCAGCTACCGCCGCCCAATTGGCCGCTTGCACCCGGCTGCGGGTCGCTACGGGCCTTCCCGGGGAGCTGCGCGTGGCGGGTGGCGGCGAGATCTGTAACGCTAGCCTGGTCCTCGCAGCGGTCGTGCGCGTCAGTCCACGTCTGCTCTGTGGGTTTATAACCTCCAGAGAGCCTGCCACTCCAGACACCTGTTTACATTTAAACACGTAGAGCTTTAGCACGGGACCCTGCCCGGCGAGGCACGCTGCAGAGAACACGAGCAGAACACCGCAACGGCGCAAAGCCAGCAAAACGCCGTGAGCATAAGAGCTAGAAAATTCAAGTTAGAAAATTTCAATGCTTTTTGTCATATTAGCAGTCTGCTGTGACCATTGTACAGTTCCGTTGGTGATCCAGAAATCCCGAGTGGTAATGGACTAGCAGCTGGAGCTGTACAATCTGGTGTTGATTTAAAATCTTCAACCCAGAAAACCTCCCTGACTCAACTCTTTCATTTTGGAATGTTTGGATAATTTCATTTCGGAGCATTTCCTGCACACGTGGAGGAAACGAGAGTTCCATCCAAGAAGAGAATGATCAAAGTTACAGCCCAGGCATCAATGCTGTCGAGGAGAGTGCTACGTGTGCTTGCAAGTGTGCAAGCATGCGTGTACCGGAGTGATCATGCATGATCATTGCATGCGTACGTGCATGGTTACGTACTGGAGATTGCGTGTGCGAGTGACCATGCAGGTGCGCGTAAGCGAGCGTGTGCCCAAGTGCGCATACGTGCACACTCGGCCGTAAGCATGAGAGCGTGTGCGCGAGCGTGCCCGTTGCAGGCGCCTCTCACCTGTGCGTTGGACCCCGGCTGCTCCGCCTCCCGCACGTGGCTGGAAGCCCCTGGAGTCCGGGGACAGCTGCAGCTGCTCGCCCAGACGGTCGGGCGCCACCCCCGACGCCCCCGCGTGGCAGTGGCCCCTGGCTCCCAGCGCGTACAGACTCCCGGCCGATCTGGTCCCTGCCCCCCCGACTCTGCCTCCTTGTCCCGCCGCCGCCGCCGCTCCCGCGAGCGTCACGCTGCCCCGCCGAACCCAGCCGCTGTCCCTCCCCAGGCCAGTCGGCGCCGGGCTGGCGCGGTGGAACGGCTGCTCACGTGGCTCCCCGGTCTGGTGCGGCATCTCCAAATCGGCGCTCATGCCGATGAAATTCCTGCTGTCCGACGAACCGATTTCGACTGCGCAGGCGAATGGGGGGGGGGGGAGGGGGACAGGATAAACCTTATGCATACGCAGCGATGGGAACGGAAGCAACACAGGAGGGTAGACGCTTAATCACGGCTCTCACAAGCGCTGTGTTGTTCGTGATTTAGAATTTCTGCTCGACACATCGTCACACAGACTTCACCAAAAATGTACTACCAAGAATTATAATTGAGGAGTTTGAGGTTATCAAACGGAATGTTGCATCCCCACTATCTTAAATCGTTAAGAGTACACGTACGGTATCATTCCAGGAGTTTCAATTGTATGTTGTCCAACCTCCATTGAACAGTGCTTTCTCAATGGCCTTCCACCTTGTTAAACTACACCGCGAGGAATTTCGATTTAAAGCTTTCGGGACTGCAGGGATTCATCTTCTTGGTTCTTTCGGTAAAGTTTCTACGTGACTTTACCGAAAGAACCAAGAAGATACACCGCGAGACCTCGTCAGCCGTGCGCGCGAACGGAGGTGCAGCAGCAGCGCTAAGCAGGGCGTGAGATGCCACGGCTCTCACTCACCGCTGTGCACGACGACCCCCGCCTCCACACTCAGATTCCAGTCGTCGGGCTCGGCTCCATCTCCTCGCTCCCCGTCATCGAACACGTTTTCTCGCTGGTCCAGGCACCCGACCCTGTCGTCTGAGAAGACGCAACGCAGGCCAAAAGCTGCGAGGCGAGTTTTTCGACTCGCGACACGGACGGCTAAAGGGAGGGCACCGTCGCCTGCGTGGCCAGCGGAGTTACTGCTCCCACTCTCAATGCCAGTTGGGGCCATGCATCGGCGGAGTTTTCCCTTCCCGTTCAACTGCAGCGGTGGCATTTTCTACCTATCGTGTATCGGGATTTGCCACTTGTGGATTTGCGGAGTTTTGGGTTAACTTGCAATATATATAGGTCACAAACCTCTCAGGAACTCATCCTTCTCCAGCTTCACTTCCGCCAGCAGCTCTTTGGTGCTCACGCAACTGGCAGCGTAAACTGCGATTGGCGGCGGCTCCTGCCGGGGCTCATCCGCTCCCGCCAGTGGCACTTTCGTCGAAGCTAAAGGCGACACAAAATAGATGTAGCCAGAGGATCGTTATTTGATTACAAGCGGAGATCACGATCGCGCACGGACATCATTGCGACTCTCACCTGTTACATGAGCTTGGTGGCTTTGGAGTGGGGGGCTGCAGTTATGAGACCACTCGACCTTTTGCAAGATCTTTCGGTGGAATACATAGCTGAACCTATGTTGTGTGATTGTTGTAGCAATAAAAATTGGATAAAGCATCCAAAAGGAATCGCATCTCAACAGGTTACACGTCAGTTTAACACGTAGGTTACATGTGTTCAAGGTGTTCAGCAGAAGAAATGTTTTTGGGATGAGAGGGTAGAAGGCTACATGGCAAAGGATGATGATGACGGTATACTACAGTCAGTCCAATTGAAGAAATATAGAGAATGGAGTCCCCATCATAGACATGATTATCATTAATTATTCAAACATCGCTGTTTTTCTCTTATCTGTTGATGCTTAAGGTTGTGTTGCTTATCGTGCTGTGCTGAGACATGTTCCACCATACTTTCCAACCCAGATCTCACTTGCACAAGAGGCTCTCAACTGCTATACAGTTCACATGTACGTACAAATGTATTTATCCCAATAAAGGAAGAGCAGCGAGGATTCAGCATTCAATGCTGTAGGCGACCTGTAGCGAAACGTATTTGTTTAAAACCACTTGGAATTGACCCAAAGTGACGAGAGGTGTGTGACGAAGAGCCAGACACCTTCGGAGTTGTGCTCCAACTTGATGGCAGCTCCCCTCCACGCCATGCAGCCTGAACTGTTGTCCCCGCCGGGATGCGGGACAATGTCCATGGCAGAGCCATCGCCTGCGGGGAGAACAAAGAACAAAGATCCCCCGTGTAGCCTTAACAGACTGTAGGGTCAAGTGCTGTTAGCACGGCACACGAGAGGGGAGGTGGCCAGCATCACGCCTGGCCACCTTTCATCTCCCCAGTGGCGATGGTTTTACACACCGCACCAGGTTCTAATTTGAGGCCGAGTCAACCTCGGGCAGGCCCAGAATCGATTCAGATAATCATCACTGGCGTTGGCCATGAGCGGAAATCGAACTTGGGTCACCGGTTTCGTAGCACAGCACGCTAACCGTTGCACCGCCGCTCCCCACCAACATGCTCGCACTTAGTCTGGCCCTCCTCTTCCAGCCGACAATGGTTGAGCAACACAAGTCGAGAATGGATTCCGAAAACAATTATCGAGAGATCTATGACCGAGTGACAGCCCCTATGCACGACAAGACATGAACAAATGCAACTGAAAATGCCGCCCCGGAATCCCGACAGGATTGCACGTCACCTGGTTCCACCAGTGGCTCTTCCTCCTCGTCAGCCACGTCCTGAGCTTCCTCCGTCACGCACGAGTCCACCACCACCGCTTCGTAATCGTCGGCCACGTCGACAACTGCAGGGCACCAGAGAGGGCAAGTTCTCCATCATCATCATCATCATCGTCGTCGTCTGGGGTCAATTCACTTCTGGATGAAGGCCTCCCCCAAACTGCTGCCACATTCCACCATTCTTCTATGCAAAATCAAAAGGTCCAGCAAATAGTAAATCAATAAATCCAAATCGAATTGGCGACTGGTGCCGTGAACTTTAGACTTCTGGAGTTGCAAAGTTCATATCCACATTTGATGGGCGTACTAGAAAAAACGTGATAATCCAGTCTCATAGCCCAGGCAGTATACTTTTATTCAGCGGCAGATTAAGTGGATAAACAAAAAAGTGTATTTATTAAAAAAGTGTATTTATTAAGTTCCTTGTGCGGCAAAATATGTAAACATTATTATATAAACTAGGGGTGATTGTGAATAATTTCAATGATGATAACTAACATAGGTCATCTTAAAATATAATTATTGATCAAGATTTTCCATGACACACTTCAATTATAATTGAGATTAAGGTTCACGAATGCCTCCAGCCAAGTCTACACAGGAGAAATGGTGCAGCACCAAGGCGAGTGTCACTCGACCCACGACTGCGACGACACGTACAGCACTGAACCGACTGCTACCGGCGTCACGTCACGAGACCTAGATTCCATGAAGAACTCTCGCTTTCGACACTCCTCACGATGCACGTTTTCTCACACATCCTTTATCCGCTCACAGTCTCTACGGCGCCAACAAAGAAGAGTGTAAAGCGGCGCCCACCTGTGCCCGGGTACGGGACGTGCTCTCCCTCGCCATCGTCCAGCGACACCACGGGGTAGAGGGCGGGCTCCAGGCAGCTGAACCTCTCGGCCGAGTGCAGCAGCTCCTGGCTCAGGCTGTTGAGCATGAGGACGATGGCGTCCAGGAGGCCGCTCAGGAACGGCTGGAACGCCGCCGCGTTGCCGGCGGCCTGAAGGCCGCCGCCGGCCCCGTCGTGGCCCTTGGGGGACGAGGCCTCGGTGAGGCGGCGCAGCACGGCGTAGAAGGCGAAGGGCAGCCGCTCCCTGGCGGCGGCGAACATCTCGGCCCTGACGTGGGGCTGCTCGGCGCACGCCAGGAAGGCCTCGTAGTCGCCGATGCCCAGCTCCCTGTCCACGGCCTCGGCCACGCTGAGGCTCACGCCGTGAGCGGCCAGCCACGCCGGGAAGTCCTGGCGCGGGTTGATGTGGGACACCACTGCGGCCGCCGCCACCGCCGCCATTGCTGGAAATTTGGTTCACACTGCAGGCCTGCGTGTCCATGAAATGCACGGTCAACACATGAATGGTCTACGCCATAATCACGTAATAACACCGTTCTCTTGTCGATTTGCCGTGGCGATTCCAACCTGATGATGAAACAGTTTGCAAAACCTGATGCGATGATCATGCCAATTTCCAAACAAAGAGATTAATTATAAAATAATTTTATCATTTTCTTTTCTGAGAAGATGTTGAAGCACTAATTATAAATGCTCCATGAGACTGCGCTGGGTGCGGATGCCAAAAAACCCACAATGGAACCGACAGCAGCGAGCATGGTGAATGCACATTCGTACTCTGCATAGAGAACCACTGTCAGAGCACAAAAAATGTAACGTCAGCATTTGTCCTTTAGACCTTTCAGAACTCTTTACTACAAACACTCTTTTGTTTTACGTACAACAGACGGGGCACTTGCCGTATGGTAGCGTGCATGCGATGTGATGACTTCTGTTTCAGAGTAACGCAGGCAACACTGCATCAAATCACAGTGGGCTGTGTGGGTCCCTCTTCTCGCAGTTCTCCGTCCAGATAATACTTGACCAGAACATTGCTCGAGCTGATGCCACAGAAACCATCATATAAATGGCTACACGCCAGTGAAACTGAATAATGCACTTTGAAACAAGCCGGCGACATAATAAAGTGTGTGTGTTTAGCGTCCCATGATAAAGATTACTCCAAAGTTCATGGAATTGCCCAAAAAACTGTGAGGTCAGACAGCCCAGCACTGTTATGGCTGGGTTCCCACTCAACCAAACTAGCACAGAGGCTACACCAATATTCTTGGTTCTTTCGGTAAAGTAACATACAAGGGAAATAACAAAATAATATAAATATAAAACAATAAAAATTCTCACGACGTTTCGACTGCAACACAAGCAATCATCATCAGGTGTGATGATTTTTATTGTTTTATATTATTTTATTATTTACCTTCTACGTGACTTTACCTAAAGAACCAAGAATATGAATCCCTGCAGTCACGAAAGCTTTAAATCAAAATTTAGGCTACAACAATGTTTACCAAAACACGTGCTCATGATCCACCAGTCACCTTTCAAGCCATGCGGGTTGCACCAAGGTTTTAGTGAAACAGCGGAGATGTGTTCCAGTGGTTCTTCCAACATTGTGCTTTGATCTCGGTGACCTCACCTGGTGTTTAGTCCGCACTGTAGGTCTGCTTTGTGCTGCTGAACCTTGCTTATAATTAGAGACTCGTTATTTGTCTTAGTTGCAGTGTCTCTTGTGATGTCTGTCATCTGCACTCGAATTTGTAGTTTCGTGTCTGCCTCGCTTCGTACTACGTTATCAGTTATTTGTCTAATTTGTTTCATTTTGTTTGTTCAATGCGTCTCGTTTGTTCTGTTTAGATCGTACTGTTTTGTCCTATCTCTTGTTTGCTTTGTCTCATCACGACTGTTTATTCTCCATCGTTTGTTCTGTTTCGTTCATTGCGACGATGAGCCGAAAGCGAATACTTTTCGCATTGCGTGCGCGTTAGTCGTCATGCATATTCAAGTCGCGACATTTTGATGCACGTATCGAGAAACTGGGGATCCACCAGACCGATGAACTTACACGCAAAATGGAACACAATAAAAACCGAACTGCTGTACTGGGACAAAGTAGACAGCGCAAACGGAGCAAACAGGGCAGGAAGAGACGTTGTATGAAGACAGTGCAAACCGCAGACGTTGCGGACGAGACGGACAGCCGGAACAAGACAACGAGGCACAACGCACGCAGACAGGACAGCGAACACATTGACGTGGAGACGGATAACAGACGGAACAAACCGAATGTCTAGTGCACCTCCGACGAACACGGTTGGCAACGTAAGGTGCGAAAGAAGTTCAACATACATACGAAATAGAACAGACGAGGAAGACAGAACAGGCGAGATTGACTGAATATACGCAATGGGACACTTTGGTCTAAATAAAATAGCACGGTAAGCGAGTATACATAGCGTCTATACACAGAACACAAACGAGGCGATACAATGAACACAGACTGTACAGAGGACACACCAGACAGCACACACAGTCCAAGTACAAGCGACGCCGAGACAAAGCGGCCACACGAGACGAGCAGAACGAACAAAGTCGTAAATGGGCCGCAACAAAAGCACGACGCCAAGAGCAGAGGTCGCAACCGGGTACCCGATACCCGCACCCTACCCGATACCCGGCTACCCGTTTGCGACCCTGGTGCGGCCGGGTACGGGTAGGCCGTGAGTCACTGGTGAGTCACCGTTTGTCACTCATTTCCCAACGTCTTGTCTCTTCTCACAATTCAAGTTCCTAGAATCAACCCACCCGCGCCTGCAACGTGGCTTCATCCCAGAGGTCGCAATCAGGTACCCGATACCCGTACCCTACCCGTACCCAGGCAGGGTACTGGTAGGGGACGGGTACGGGGCCGGGTAAGGAATCAAAACCCGTTTGCGACCTCTGCCCAAGAGGCACCGCAGCCACTCGCGGCTTCGATCCGTGCCGCCGGTCACACGCCAGCAACTCGAGTGGAACCCCGTGCACGGTTCGGTGGCACCATTGGAACCTCCTTTGCCAGTAGGAAGACATGAAAATTGGTTTTTACCCTTATATCTGGCAACAAAACTGACACCTTTGTTCATTATCAGAGTTGTGTTTTTGTTTGCATTCCGACCGCAGGTATTGTGGTCAATGCAAACATGACTCCATGTAAAAAAAGGTGTCAGTTTTGTTGCCAGATAAAAGGGTAAAAAAAACAATTATCGGTTCGGTGGCAATTTGCGAGCAGCGCGAGTTCAGTGGCATTCGCTTTTCAAGTGGGCGAGCGCCCCGGCCTCTCCACCTCCGGGCTCAGTTTCCCTGCCAGGGGCCCGCGCTCAGCCCGGGCAGAGCCATCAGACAAGGGTCGGGGGTGCGTGGACGAGGGGTAGGCCGAGAGCCGGCCCGGTGGCTACAATGAAACCATCGAGCACTGCTAAAAAGCCAATGTCTGAAGTGAAGAAGTAGTGTTTTAAAAACAAACTATTCACGTAAATGGCGTTGTGTGTTGGTCGGGAGTTACCTGGCAAACAGCAGCAGCAGCTGTTACATCCCAGCGCAGACGTTGAGCGAAGCCGCCATTACCTAGTGACGAGCTCTGCCGAGTCAACACGGGCGCTGATTGGCCGGCGTCTCTCGGCGCCGATTGGTCAAGATCTCTCGGCGCCGATTGGCCGGCGTCTCTCGGCGCCGATTGGCCGAGATCTCTCGGCGCCGATTGGCCGAGATCTCTCGGCGCCGATTGGTCGGGATCTCTCAGCACTGATTGGCTCACATTTGAGCTTGCGTCCCGCAGGCGCTACAAAGGTAAAAGCGCAACGCCCCTGCAGTCACGTGGGCCCCGCACTAGTGGCGCAAGGGACTAGCACGGTTGGCTACGTACGGTGCAAAAGAAGTTCAACAGTGTACATACATCGAGGGAGCGCGAGAGAGCTCCTGTATGGTGGGGTTGCTATTGGTTACTCTTCTACGTTGCCCAGAAATATTGGAAGGGAAGCACCCACAAAGATAAAGATCCCCCCGGATAGCCTGCACAGACTGTTGGGGCAAGTGCTGTTAGCGAGCAGCACCTCTGAATGCCGGCAATGTGGAACACGCAATCTGCTTTGTTCTATTGGCTGGGCCGATTGCATGCAATGGGATTTTTTTAAAAGCTTCTTTTGAATTGCCTCGCCGGAAGATAGAAGCGGCTACCCCATGTATACAAGTAAATGTTATAGGCGAGGCTGGAGCGCGGTGGCCCGACCCTTCCCCCGATGCGTCCAACCCAAGAAGTGTCCCTGAAGCAGCCAGATGCCTCTGCGGGGTCTACTCAGACCTCCGCACTTCTGGGAAGATCCTTGGGCAAGCTGGCAGCCCCCTCCCTTCCCCCATCAGCCCCGTGAACAGTTTACAAGAAATTATTTAGTGATGCTGTGTTGGCAATTTTAGTGCACAAGCACACATCTGAAGAAAAAAATAAACCTCGGAATTCATAAGATAGCACATTAAATGTTCCTTGTGGAGGGTAATTTCCGAAAAGGTTGGCGAGATTTTCGCTTTTATGGCAGTTATTGGTATAGCCCCGTCCACAAGAGGCAATGTATTTTTAAATATTTTATTCATCTTGATTTTAAGCTTTCGTGACTGCAGGAATCCATACTCTTTGGTTCTTTCGGTAAAGTCACATAGGTAGAAAATAAATCATTATACCTACGTGACTTTACCGAAAAAACCAAAGAGAATGTATTTTTACTTTCACTTGCCACCAGACGATTCAATCCACTTTTGTTTATTAAACATTAAAACAATAAAAAAAATTATCACGCATGTTTAACGTTGCCGTACGTTAGCAATAACGACCGTCCATGTGCGCGCATATTCAGCGCTGTTGCGGATACTGTGACAACTGCAGACCCTCGGGAAAACCCATTCCCTCCCACCTCTCGCAGCCCACGTTAAAGAAACACAGGTGAAGTTGTTGCAATGATGAGTTGCACTTATTAGGCACCTTTCACAATATCTCAAGGTGCCATGGGTGAAAAGGGCACGGATAAGAGCCGGATGACAGAATAAGGGGCCAGAGAAACTAAGCTAATTAAATAATATTTTTAGTTGGTACTAACACTGTCCAAGAGGCCGATTTACACAAGTGTGGGGGGGGGGGGTCACCAGGCCGGGAATTCTCCAACCGGGGAGACACCAGTCAGAAGTTCCACAGTAAATGCCCGACCACCCCAAGAAAGTAGCCAAGACCGAGGTATACATAGGGCACCATTGAAGGGGGGACATGGTTGCATTAGCTGCTGAATATAATTTGGAGCTCGCTTTCAAAAAGACCTCAAATATAAGCAACGTGATCTTAACTTCCACTTGTTTGGAGACGGGGAGCCAATGCGAAGATGCAAGAACCTGAGCGATGTATTCTCCCAGTGCAAGACGAGCAAGCATCTCGACTGCTGCATTTGTGGCATCTTGATAGGTACCCCGATCAACAAGGCAATACATTCAATCCACAATAAAACAATTGCTTGGAGCAGCAGCATCTCTGCATCGGCAGATGCAAGAATGATGCAATTAAGTAATGGTTATAATATGGAAAAAATGCAGTCTTAATAGCCCTATTAATCATCGGATTCCTCTAGTATTAATAAAGATTTTGAATGTGCCTCGCAGGAATGAGACTGGACAAATTGCACCCCCCGAGTTATCTGACGTCATGTACCGGGCACACACATTCTGTCCATTGATCACCAGGCAGAATAAACCAATTCCACCACTCAGGGACATGACGGAAGGTAAAAGTTGGACCGTTGAATGTTAACCTCGTGGATGAAACGAGATTGAGGCACACCGAGACAGGTTGTAAATGACTGTACATCAGTGACTGACAGTTCACACCGGACAGTGCCATACACGATAGAATACTACAAAGGTGGCAATACAAATTGGACAAACAACATGCAGTGCACGCAGTGCAATTTACTGTAAAGACGGGTAATATAGGAGGCTGAACAATAGACAGAAAGTACAATCTAGACACATCACAGCAAATTGTACAAACTATTGTCGAGTACCGGCAGTAACAAATGAGAAACGGGAGAAACAACCAACGCGACAGCAGACAAAACAACGCAAATGAGAAGGGACATACGAGATGAATGGTACGGAAGGGGAGAAGGTAACCAGTACAAAACAAGAGAATACAAACAAGGCAAAATAAGGAAGCCGATTTTTTTACCGCATTGTAATAAATCAGGTCAAAAGAAGAGTAAATTGTGTTACTCTTGGCAGGAAGTTACACAATCCACGCGACCTCTCAGCAGACGTGGTCTCCATCTCCCCGTGCTGCAGGCCACGGCAGTTTATGCGAGTCAAGGTGGTACACAAACCTCATTATTTGTATCCATTGCTCACAGGACCAAGTGTCTTTCTTACATCAGGAGTCTCATTCACAACTCGGGACAGGACCAAATACACAGGCGGGAGTAAGGGGGCTCTCGTTACCGCCTTAATTTGCGGGAAGGGGGAGCACCCATATCTATACCCTCCATCTAAAAATACGTTAGGAGCACGCCTTGGTGCTGGTAACAATTCCAAGTCATGGTTCCCTTTAACGGGCGGCCTTGAATGAGGACCGAAATTCCACTCGAGGTGCGCACACCTCCAAGCAGGTGGTGGTGAACCGTGCAACCGTTTTGAGATCTGGCATTTGAAATCGATGGCATCAACCGCGCGTCATCCTTGGTGACCTCTGCCTTCACATTTGGGGTGCTGCTTCTGAATGGGGAAGAGCATCGAATTCCATTGGGGGGGGGGGGGGTGGGTATGGACCCCTCCTACCCATAATCCATATGGAATCACTTGTTCCATACTCCACAAACCTCAAAGTTCATATGTACATTTCACAAACACGCTCGAAACATCGCATATACTGTATGTGCGCGACAAGTAACCTTGTTAAACACGCGCTTCTTTTTTTAAAGAACATTATTTTCACTACCATCAGTGTCCACGGAGAAACGCAGGCAGCCACGGATCATGAGGCGTTTGTGGTCAATGGCAACCGATTAGCACAAAATCACGTAAAAGCCAACACCGCATTAATCGCTCCGTATATATAAATTCCGTACATCACACACAATGGACGCCGCACAAATTGCCAATTCAATACAACCGCTGTATTGATATTCCAGTACCAAGTTCACCAGCGATAGTGCCGGCTCTGCGACTGGAATGCGTGGAAGCACTGCGGTACGTGATGAAATGTGCATGGAGAATCCTGGTGATGTGCGTGGATGTGACAGGCAGCTGGCAGATGCAGCCGACCTTGCCGAACTCCTGCATCCGCACCTCTTAAAACAGGACAGCTTCTTGGGCTTGCTTGCAGCTCAAGTTGACGAGTCACTTTCTTAACGGAGCAGTTATCTGCTCACAATAGCTTAGTCTTGGGTACAATGACTAAGGATCTTTCTTCGTTGGGAAAAAAAAATAAGATGTCCCCTCAAGTGTATTATCTTGATGGAGTTGAGACCCACATGGAAGACCCGAGCTGGAGTCAGGTCAGAGTGTTGGGCTGAGCCATCAGGCATCCAGGCAATGATCAGAGCTGCTACTATCAGTTGCCACACAGCCATGAACCAGCCTGCCACTACCAAACCACCAAAAACACACACGCATGCACAGATGATCCTGGCAACCTCCATTATCTACATAATACTGGGAGCATTACCAGCTTTGGAAAACCAGACCCATTTATATATTCCACAATTTACAGAAGTAGCCATGGGCACCAATGAGTGAAGCATCAAGGGTATTCAGTCACCCCTGGTAGAATCCCCTAAGCGCAGAGCTGACCCCGTGGGCTCTCCTCCTTCACAGCGCAGCTCCGTGCAAGAGTCGCTTGGATATGTGAAGCTGCTGGTGGTAGCCGAGGCTGTCGGACGTGACGAAGCGCTTGCCGCACTGCTCGCACGCGAAGGGCCTCTCGCCCGTGTGCGAGCGCTTGTGCCGGGCCAGGTTGTTGGACACCCTGAAGCGCTTGCCGCACTGGGAGCACTCGTACGGTTTCTCGCCAGTGTGCTTGCGCTGGTGAGACAGCAGCGCGTACTTCTTGCCGAACATCTGCCCGCAAAGGGTGCACGTGAACGGAGCCGTCATGGTGCCGCCGGTGGCGGCGGCGATGACGGCGTAGGCAGCGGCGGACGCTCGTGCCCTCGCGCTGCCGTACCTGCGCGATTTGGTGCGCGCCACCGCCGAATGCATTCGCACAGCCTCACCGCCCGCCGCGGGGCCGGGGATGTGCTGGACGCACCGTTCAATGTGCGGAATGGCGCCCTGGTAGGCGGTGTGGTCAGAATCGGCGCTCGGCAGGGGACAGCCGACGTTCGCCTGAGCGGGTGAGCTCTCCCACAGGGCATTCCACTGGCCTGCGAGCAACACAAGACACCACCCTCTGTTGTATGGCGTCCTTCCCACTTGCAAGATTTATTGAGCCAAATCCGCTTCCACGCTAGCGCATGCTAACTACGGCAGCAACACTTGCTAGAACCCACGTCCCAACGTCCAACACATCACATCCCAAACGGAACGCACGGTTAATGTTGCGTCGTACGTGCATTATACTGATTGTTAAATGCAAATATCAAAAACTCGTGGCAAAGTTCTTCAGTGGGGAAAAAAAAAAAAATGTGTCGAGGTACAGTAATATGTATAAAAAAAACTTTAAATGTCTGTGGGCCGTGAGGACCACAAAAAGATTTCTACACAATCCTATATAAAACACTAATTGTACACTTAAATAAAAGTCTAACAAAATGTTCTAACTTACCATTACCACCAGCAATGGACAATTATTCATAACACTAGTAATATTAACATATTCCAAAAAGAGCAATTAATCACTTTGGATACAGCACAGTACATTAACTAATTATTATAATAGGCACAACACTGCACTCCAGATACAAGTAAGAACACCGAGTGTATAAAAGCGTTGTCATTCGAGTTTTCGTCCTTCCATGGACTGCAGCATAGGACTCCATGCCCTAAACTCGCTGCGGTATTCATGATCCCATAACAAAGGTAGTGTTTGGTACGAAGAAAAGTATCATATGCCACAGTTCCTTTTCATCTACGGCACCGCCTTCCACTGGCAAGGAAATTCATGATTGATAATCATCAGAGACGCTAAAGTCAAGGAGATGTGTCCGTCATGGAACATTGCTAAGTCCTTCCGGCGTGTGGAAGTTCGCGGGGTGGTAAAGCGACAGCAAATAAATTAATTTCGGAGTCGGAGACAGATTCTTTCTGGGCAGTTGCACGCCGGTTGCATGGGCGAAGCACACCAGTGGTGGCAGTGGCGGCGGCGGCAGCTTCAGTAATGCTGGAAGGACCTCCTGTGCTGGGTGAGGTGGTGCGAGCAGGAGAAGCGCTTGCCACAGCGCTCGCAGCCGAAGGGCCGCTCGCCCGTGTGGATGCGTCGGTGCCGCGTCAGGTTGTCGGAGCGCAGGAAGCGCTGGTCGCAGAAGTCGCAGGCGTACGGGCGCTCGCCCGTGTGGTTACGCACGTGGATCCGCAGGCTGCGCTTGTGCATGAAGAGGCGGCCGCAGTGGTCACAGCGGAACGGTGCGTTCAAACCGTCTTCGGTGGGTGGCGCCGGCGGGAATCCAGGAGCGGCGGTGGCCGCGGTGGCGGCGGTTTCCACTCCGCGCTTGCTCCCTTCGCCGCTGTTCGCTCGGGCGTCTCCCAACGCGTTCCATCGCCAACTTTCGGGCCCAACGACATTCTCTACGAAAGCCTTCTCGCTCGGAAGCAATGGATGTTTCAGCTTTTCTGCATTGTCCGCACGAGTGTTGAAGGAGTCCACATTTCTACAAGCTGAAAAACCAAGAATATTTCTCCATAAGGACATGAACGATACAGATGGCCTCGTCAAATGCTCAAGTCAGCAATGTCAACGTATTTCTGGTTTGGAATCTTGCATTATGTACGCTTTCTTATTTTTTCTTTTACGTTTAAATGTTTTCATAAATATAGCCACAGATTTGTTTTCTTTCTATGAAAGGTGTATAATAGATTTTTTTTTAGATTCTTTCAAATAACATGCATTTTACAAGTCAAAATAGAATTTTTAGAAACAGCAGCTTAACTACCGTGTATTTACAAACAATTACGTAGATAACGTTTCACTTAAGCACATATCCATTACAATACTAGAATATTTACAACGGCAAAGAAAAAAAACTTAAACAGAACAAAATAAGTGAAACCCTCTCCCAAACATCGATTTGTCACAATTACAAAAACAAAAAAACCTGCCAAGCAACTTGGGCGAGCAAGGCCCTATTGTCGTCGTGCCCACCGAGCCTCATTCGATCGGCGGGCAGTGGACGTTGTGAAAGCCGGGCCCGTCCAAACTGAACCCTCCTAGCTCGCCCTCGTGCGTTTTCTGGTGCCTGCGCAAGTGCTGCTTCAGCCGGAAGGTCATGCCACAGTCCCTGCAGGAAAAGGGCCGCTCCCCCGTGTGGATGCGCCGGTGGCGGGTCAGGTCATGCGACAGCGAGAACTTCTTGCCGCAGTCCTCGCACGCGTACAGATTGACTCCCGTGTGCGTGCGCTGGTGCCTTCGGAACGAGATCACGTTGCGGAAGCGGTGGCCGCAGTCGCCGCACTGGAAGGGTTTGCTTTCGCCCGTCTCGGCCGACGGCAGGTGCAGCCACATCTTGTCGACGGCATCCTGGATCGCCTGCGTACCGCCGACGCCGCCGCCGCCACCGACGTCAGCGGAAGGGGGACCATCGATTTCAAAGTGCATCCCGAACCCAGGGATATCCGATGGGACGCCCGCCTGCTGTTGCGACTGAGTAATCGTATGGGACACGGATTGCCGGGGTCGGCCCAGGCCGGATAAATTGGAGCGGTGGTACCTCCACTTTGAAAACACATGGCCCTTTTCGTTCAGTCTGTGCACTGCGGCAAACGGAGGGAACTGGGGTGTGCTTGCCCGACTGGAATTTGAAACAGACCCCTCCTTCGTGACACCTGCAAACCGAGAAAAGCAAACTCGTCCACTACTGCTGCTCAACCCTGCTCCAAAGCACAATCCCTTTCTTTTTTTTATAGACAACTTATCAATCTTCCTGCCCCTTTACAAAATACAATGTAGCCTTTGCTTTCTGGTTGTGTTATAGAAAATGAAGCGATTTAACACGCAACCAATTATTGGTGCACATTTATTATTTCTTTCTTCCAGTATAAAACTGACAATTACAGATACACAAAACTGTCTCACTGCCATTAACTTTGCATTTATTGAAATAAATTTTTTTTTACCATTTTTATAACTGACCTATCCTACTTGTAATATGTCTCACTTAACATCCAATTAACAGCCTTGGCAGACTTTGGCAATACCCCAAATTTCTCTTAAACTATAGCATGCAGTAAATATTGAAGAAGCATTATTAATAATCGTTTTTTTTTCTATCCACCCACCTTAACATTAAAATGCCATCGTGCCAAGATTACGAATTTCATCAGAGCACTCTGTCAATGAACATGTACTTGGGCAGCAATGCAATCCTGGACAAAATGCAGGAGAGGTGGCCAAATAGCATTGGGGCAGAGCACTAGCTTCAGCCATTGACAGCTAGGATAGGTCAAATGTTAAAGTATGCTTGCAATTACAAAGGTGGTTTGGAGTAGAGCAAGCTTTGACTTCATGTTTATTTGCCTCTGTAAGAAGTCTTCATGGTCTCGGTTTTTAAACTAACAGAGCTACAGCAATTTGAGACTATGTCGCTTCTCATGTTTGGCCAAATGATGCAGGTTTAATGACGTCGGTGGCTGTTGAGCGCCAGACATTCCCTAAGCAGGTGAAATCATTTGTGTGGACGTTATCTTGCACTCTGGGCAAAAAAACAAGTTAAATCTTTACAGCAAATGACGACTCTTCTTCGGTGTCACCATCATTGTAGATATTGGAACAGCACCTTGGCAAACGCACGCCAGTGGCTGCATGCATTCGATCCATCACGGGAAGTTTTCCATTGTGGTCCTCTTTGCTTTTATTAATTTCCTTAATGGTAACGACACCGGCCTACAGCGACGAGGGCTTCTATAGAGCTTCTGACATAATAAAAAAAAATAAGTGGGTGCCCCTACGGGAGGTCGGCATCGTCCATGTAGGTGGCTGCCGAGCGATGGATCCTGCGATGCCGGGCGAGGCTGTTGGACCACGTGAATCTTCTTCCGCACTTCTCACAAGCAAACGGCTTTTCCCCAGTGTGGATGCGCCGGTGCCGCGTCACTTCGCACGCCTTGCGGAAGAGGGCACCGCACACCTCGCACGCGTGCCGCATTTTCCCATCCCCCATCCACCCCCGCGGGGACTGCTCGCCGCACGTCTCCCCCCATCGCTTGACAAAGCTACGGTGTGCCAGCACATTCCAGCCCTCCAGGTGATGCTGCTGCTGCTGTTGTTGCGAAGGACTCCTGAATTCTCTGTCCGACACGCCTTTGCTTTTCAGTTGGACGGCCGTTTTGGGGATCTTGCACTCAGCACCATTTCCTTTAGAGTCCTCACCTGTCACTACGGTCCGCTGGTGCTCAAACGAGGACCGCGCCGCACCCGGGCTCTCCGTCGCCGCCGCCGCCACCACTGCCGCCTGTTTTCCGTGCACCCAGGCTCGGCTGTCGTGGCCCCTCCAGTCGCCGAATAGCTGCAGCGAGTGCTTCGGTGGCCGCTGGTGCGGCACAACGTTCGTGTCCACGGGGTAAAGGCCCTCTTCTGGATCCTCCCTCCACTCGCCTGCGGAAGAGGTCGGGGAAAACAGCCGCCGAGTGGGTTAAGTGCGCGCCAATGAAGCGGTGGCGCCGACAGCACAGTGACGTACCTCGGTGGTCCTCGTGATAGTTTTGGCTCCTGTCAAAGTTCAGGCTGTTTGAATGATACTTGGGTCTCTGGTAACAAGCTGCGGGTACGTTGTCAAACATATGTAGGACTTGCCAATTCACCGCTGAGTTAGAAATACTATTCACTTTTTGAATGAGCATTTTTCCTTCAGTGCAATGAAACAAGACGTCCAGAGAAAACTCGAGTTACCACTTCCAAGGTTCGAATATACCGACACACAAAAGCCACTGCCGCCATCTCCCGTGCACAAGATTTGACATCTCAAAAACTACGTGCGATCCAGACCCTTGCCTCCGATACGCTGCAGAAAAACGGTGTGGGCCACCACACTCGCCTGAAACTACAACCACCAATGAAGGTTAAGAGACCCCTTATGGGTCACACTGCTGCAAGGTAACGTGTGACACGCGTGGGTCGGTGGCCGCATAAACTTGGGAGCATACCCTCGGCGCCGTGCGGCCCCTTGCTGTCCGCAGGAAGGCCCCACTCGTTCTGGGTGGGGTCGCCCTCCGTGTCGGCACAGTGCATCATCTCAGCTGCCTCACCATCATCGCCAGCAGGAGTAGATTCTGTGGAAAAACAAAACTTGAAAACCCTCGCAAAGAAAAAATTCCCCGCGCACATCCCCGACGGGCTGAAACGCCACACAACGTTTCATTAGCAAGTATCTTACTCTCGTCATTTATAATTCGTGGCATTGTGTTAATCCATTGGGAGTACACGGACTCACTCGCTCTACTGCCATCTATTTCTCACCATGCTGGTCAGTGCAGGTTGGTGAAGGGGGAGGCCCAAGACTGGTTCAGATACCACTCGTGGCTAATGTTAGCTATTGCTGGGAATTGAACTAAGGTCGCCGGATTCATAGAGCTGTCCACTGCTCACAACCCCCACTCTGCTATCTTCCACTTACAAAAGACCAGTTTACGATTTAAATCAGGACATGCTGAGTTGGCCGGGTAGCCGCGGTCAGAGTGATGAGCTAGCATCACTGAGATTCTGAGTTGAAATCCCACCAGCACCCAGAATTAAAACCCAGTTTTCAAGTGAAAGTGAGTCAATGGTGTAAGAGGCCAATCACCAATTACTGTACACAAAGATAAAAAACATGGTCTTGCAATTAATTTGGCCGAATTCCAGCTCTGAGAATTTAAATAATGAGTTTGATTGTCGCACTACGCGATTTTATTGTCGTGTATGGGCCACCTCTCCTGTGTAAAGGATAAAACTGTGACTTTGAAAGGATTCTTCGGGAGAAGTCCGGTGAAACATGTATTTTGTGGCCGCTCTCCTACACACAAGGCACAGTGCTGCTTTGTGTGATTTCCATACACATTCTAGATCTCAGGACATGAGAGCACAATTGGAATAGATTGGTGGGAAAATAATCAAAACACTGGGGTTTTTTTTAGGAAATAAACAATAAGTGCATTTAAATACTACATTTGATGCATAGTGAGTTTGGATAAACCTTCATAAGCATAAAGACCTATTGTAAATGTACATCTTACATAAATCCAAGCCAAATGAATTGCCTAATTTTGGGCTGAATATAACGGAGTGTTCCTCTACAAAACTGTTCACTCTTTTGAAAGCGACGATAATAAAAGCACAGTTTTACCTGCTCCGTGGCAATACTTTTCTCTCTTCTCAACTTTAATATCCTTCCACACGTGGCTTGGGTCCACTCCATCTTCATCCAAAACTGGTGTCTTCACCTCGGCTGCAAAGATGTTTGAAATTGTTGTTAAGACATGAAGTTCAATGTTAACTTATGACCGGTTGTCAGTCTCAGTCCAATATTCTTTCATTGTGCTAGTGTTTACACTGTGGTTTGCTCCAGAATAATAAGCACTGCAGTTTGGCGAGAGCCAACACCATTCTAGAAGTTGTGTGTTTTTAAAGGGCTCACAAAACGGACATCTGGAAAACACACGTGTAAAATCATTCAGCGTTGAGTCCAGACACGGGCCCACACCTTTCCGCAGCTGTGACAAACCATTGCGCTTATCTAAACAACTGACAAAGTGCATGCTGGAAGATGGGAAGTCCATACACCTTTGACTTAAGAAAAGTTTTTATTTGTGTGTGTCACACAACGTGATTTATCAGGCTCACACATTGCCTCAATAAAAATAAATGTTTAAATAAGCTGTTCTTTTTGTTCTCAGTATGGGTATATTGACATTTTGTCCATTCTACGCAATGTGCGCCGTAGAACAAGCAGGCTCACAGCTTGCACTTACAGCTTGTTCACTGCATACATTTAATGTTCAAACGCCGTGTAAGTAAGCGTGCTATTTCTACAGCACACACTTTATGTGCGCATCCGGAGAATTGGAAACAGATTCCCCAAGTCAAGCCAAGATGCCTCCAAATATTGACTTCAACAAGGCCTAAATATGATAAAGGTAACATGTAGGGTATGTAAATATTAATGAATTAAAATTGCATACGAATCATGCTTTGAATCACATGTAAAAAAACATGACATTCAAGCATATGTTATTGAACATTTAACTTAGAGAATGATAGAAAACATTTACCTAACAATAATTAAAATAAGAAAATGTATTTATGCTGGAGGAAACCGAAGAGCTATGGAAGTTCTTTTTCACAGATGTCCAGTAAATAAGATAATACAAAAAAAAATATAACACAATACAAAGTACACATTACACAGCAACATTAACCTGTACAAAACCGAGACAAACAGTACGGACAGTACAAATGAGACGTATGGCATAAAGAATGCTTACACACCAAAAACATCGGTTCTTCAAACTGTGATCCTGAACCGTGGTGGAGCGAGTGAATCTTTAACACGCCCAGTAATAGTCCCCCTTCCCTCCGCGAACACACACGCACCTTCCGTGGCCTGCTCCGCCTTCACGGTGCCCAGCCCCCACGCGGAGGAGCTCTGCGCCTCGCTGTCCTCCTGCAGGTCGGCTTGGGCGTGGCTGTGGGACGCCACTCCGTCCGGTGCTACCCTGCCATCGGGACCTGCGCAGCAAGAGGCAGATGCAGAGGCGCATTGCACGTCTGGAGCAAGCTGTGTGCCATCGTGCGCCGGTAATGCTACGCGAAAAAGTTGTCACAACTGCTTGTGAAGTTACTCAATTAGACCTATTCATGCAAATATTTTATTATTTTTACATAAAGCATTCACAACACGTCAATCTGGTTTATGATGTTTAATTCTCAAGAGAAGAGGTATGTTGCATTTTGTATTGCACCGAAGTTCACACAAAGGTTTTTGTGCACTCACGTGTAAAACCTGGATTGAACTTGGGTGGCCAATACTTAAAGATATGAACCCAAAGTCTCAGCGCTACCGGCTCAGTGGTCTTGCCTCTCATGAAACCCACCTCAACATCTGCCGCGAAAACGTTCCACTTCATGCCCAAAGTGGTTTCTTGTCGCGTTGTAAAAACACTCTTTTCAAAAACCGGAAAGACTGCTTGTCACCATCATTCACGGCACTGCTTTTCGACGAGACCAGCGCCGTAGATTTTGGGAGATCGGGTATCACCTGCTCACCTCACCCCAGCCGGCGACTCACCTATGAGTTCACCTTCACCAAGGTCGTCGTTTTCCTCCCATGTGTCCGTCTGCTGCCCATCCACCTCCTCGTTGAGTCCAGCCGAAGTCTGCGCTGCGGACTGAGCCGC
The DNA here is from genome assembly GCF_015708825.2 of Lethenteron reissneri. Classification (NCBI taxonomy): domain Eukaryota; kingdom Metazoa; phylum Chordata; class Hyperoartia; order Petromyzontiformes; family Petromyzontidae; genus Lethenteron; species Lethenteron reissneri. The sequence continues at coordinate 13,326,726 of NC_083781.1, forward strand.
TTCCTCTGCGCTGTACCCCTCTGACATGCCTGTTGACGGGGCGTGTGCAATCAGCATTGCTCGTCGCGAAGCACGTCAAGGGTTCTTTAAAAGGCAGCAGAGCAACAGTACTGACCGCTTGCTGATTGCATTCACCAGTGGGTTAAAGTGACTTTTCCACATCTTACAAAACTGACAATAAGGAAAAGAAAAAAAATGTGTTTGTTGCAACAACGAACAAAAAACATTTAGAGACAACTACAGGCAAACACGGATGTCCGGCCAGGTGACACCTGTTGTTATGGTGTCAAATCTAACAGAGGGGTTAATTCAGTCGACCATCCCCTCTGTGGAAAGTCAACAATGCCTGTCCTTTGAGTAGGCTCACTCCCACTATAGGAATGAGGAATCTCCATCAATGGATCAGGGCTATAAGTAGGAGACGAGCACTATCCATCCCATGGTCCTTTTGAGTGGAGAACCACTATGAATTTTGGCTTTTAACAAGCCACTGGCACCATAAAATAGTGTTTTCATCCAAGTTGCACAATGCACTAGTGTTTTGTATGTTCTACATTCGTTTTACAGATAATTACCGGGTTTTATTGTCACAATGTAGGATTGTAAAATAGTTCTAAATGCCCTGTATTCTGCCAAAAGTCTGCCAAGTTTATGGGTCAATGTTTGACCATCTCAGATCCTACTCAACCCCAAAGAGCCTCAAAATCTGGGCTCTGTGCAGGTCAGGCTATGGTTACCAGTGTTCCTTCCATTACTTCACTGGCCAGATATAATTTTACCACATTCCCACTGCAGTCTGAGTTCAGAAAGAAAACCTTGAATACCAGGGGCTCCTTATACACAAAGATTACAAGTGTAAATGTATGTAGGTAGCCAACAGTGCTAATTGGAGGTGCGGGGGTTTATATGAACCAATTACAGACAACATATACGAAGTGAAAGTAATCATGATTTCACTGTGTGTATATATATTACATTACCGTTATTTATACAGATAGTCCGAGTTACGATGGTCCGATTTACGATATTTCGATCTTACGATGGCGATACGACAAAATTGTAAAATATTTTAAATTTCGCGCGGCAGGCAAATGCAGCAGCGTACGAGGTACGATGCTGTACGTTGAGACGCTGCCGGGATGTACTGTACGCATCTCCCGCCTTGTGTGGTGATGCCTGATAGGATTGTTACCTGAAAAAAACTATTAAATTGCAGTTCATATAGGTAGGCTAAGAATTTACCTTGTTTTTTACTTTACATTTTACTGTGCAATACAGTTTTGTAATTAATAAACACATACAGTATATAGTTTATACAGTACTGTATTGTAAATTGCTCTGTTTTGCTAAATAATCACCATTCTTTAAGACTCCTGGGTAGGCTAGGCCATCTTCGAATTATGATATTTTTGACTTATGATGGGGTCGTCGTAACGCATCTCCATCGTAAGTAAAGGACTAGACTGTATTCACAAATGGAGTTTAGTGATGGGACAATGGTAAGTGTACTTTGATATGAACAAGCGAACCTGTGTTCAATTCCCAGCGATGGCTAAAATCAGTAGTTTGTAATTTCCGAATCGGTTCTGGGTCCACACCGACAAGCAGAGTGAAGTATGTTCAGACAACCATCATGCTGGACACAGCGAAGGGAGGCCTTGATAGAGCAGAACGTTAATGAGCCGCTGCAAAGTATACGCACAAATAGAAGTGTCAGAAGATAAACTACCTTCATCATCCATGTACATCCTAGAATCCCGTTCTGTCCTAGGGTAGAGGGCGGGCTCCAGGCAGCTGAACCTCTCGGCCGAGTGGAGCAGCTCCTGGCTCAGGCTGTTGAGCATGAGGACGATGGCGTCCAGGAGGCCGCTCAGGAACGGCTGGAACGCCGCCGTGTTGCCAGCGGCCTGAAGGCCGCCGCCGGCCCCGTCGTGGCGCTTGGGGGACGAGGCCTCGGTGACGCGGCGCAGCACGGCGTAGAAGGCGAAGGGCAGCCGCTCCCTGGCGGCGGCGAACATCTCGGCCCTGACGTGGGGCTGCTCAGCGCACGCCAGGAAGGCCTCGTAGTCGCCGATGCCCAGCTCCCGGTCCACGGCCTCGGCCACGCTGTGGCTCACGCCGTGAGCGGCCAGCCACGCCGGGAAGTCCTGACGCGGGTTGATGCTGGACACGGCCGCTGCGGCCATGGTCTCCAACTGTTTTGAAAAAAAGTGCGAACCGAGGCAATTTCATTATCTCAATCTTACCATATTCAAATTATTGAATTGCACATCAATACCAAAAGGTAACTGGAGGTTATTAATTATCTTTTGCCACGACCAGCAGTCCATGCTATAAACTCCCTACCCCTGTTTATGTTGAGGCTCAAGATCTTTTTTTTCTCCTCTGCCAATGACCAAATGCCCTCTCACTGCAACATATTTGTACGTGGTCCCATTTAGAAGCTGCGCAAAATCCAATTGCGCTATACCGTTTTGCAAACCTTGAAAAATAACCTCGGTTAGAAATGGCGGAATAGCTAAACATTGTCCCTGCCTGGATAAATTCGTCGGTGCCACTTGTGCGACTCAAGTGGTTGTGACCAATCTAAGCTCGCGGTGACGTCAAGTGGCATCCCAGGGCCGGGCGGCCGCGAGCATCGCTCACTGCGCGCTTCAAGCATCACTCACCGTGACTGTGCGGCATCGTTCACAAGTGGCCGAGAGCCCATTTGCAACAAACGACGTCTGACATGGCGACGACGACGAAAATGGCTGCAGACGTCTGCAGTGTAACCAGAAATCGTTTAACGTGGAGTTTTAAACCCCTGAAATTGTCCAAACGGTGGGATGCATTCACGAGGCAACACCAAAATTACCTCAAAAGGGTGTGGCCAATCCATTAAAAATGTTAGAGCTGTGGATAAAGTTTAAATGAAACGTAGCATTACTTTGAATCCCATTTACCAAAAAGACATTCAAGCGCTTGACGAGCGATCGCCAAAGGAAATTGTGGTTACAGACGCCACAGCCGTGAATCTGCAACACTAATCATGTACCGTGGCAGCACTCAAGCGAACAAAGAATGGGCTGACCTTTAAGTCGACACATTGCTACATGATGCGCTTGCTATTGTTACCGTAAATAGTAATATGCTGAACACAACCAGCACTGCTACACCTGAGTGCACTGTATGTGTAAACAAAGAGACTAATAACGAATGACATGTTCATGCACAGTTGAGGTTAAGCCAATTTTATGATATCAATGTACACAGCGAAGTATTCATGGTATAAAATGTAAATATTTAGTTGTGTAACATAAATGTCAGTTTTGGTTTGAGTACAGTAAAATAACAGCGTACATTTTTTTCTTGGCAGCTAAAACGTGCAAATGACTGCAACGACAACCCGGTTTTATTCATGTTACCCCGACATTATAAATTATTAGTATACACACACAAACTATGTGCATTAGTTAAATAATAGATGCCACTGCACACAGGTCAGACATACAAACCAGAGACACGCTCACACATACGTTATGACACGAATCACCGACTCGTACATGCTGAATGTTTCAGTTCTACGACAAGGCTCAATGAAGGTAGTTGATGTATTCCTCTCGTGTCACTGGAAGCTCGACATACTGGCTCGCTTATGTAAATATGTCAACCTACACAGGCACGCACAATACAAATGTACGCAACGTACATGGACATACACAGTTCTAAAAGCTATCGCCCCGAGGATGTGTGGCTATGGTTAAAGCACTCAACTCCACAAGCGAAAGGCCAATTACTTGACCAACAAATCATTATTTTGGGGCCTAGAAAATTACATAACTTTGTGCAGTCAACAGCGCCTGCTGTGCTATGTATGGGGTGACTCAGCCCCGCCGTACGAATGGAGACTTTCCACCCTGGGACCCAAGCCTCAATTAGAAAGGACGTGTTGAGTCTGCAGTGGGTTTCTCCACCGTTTTTTTTTAAATACCGATTTGACTCACGGATATACAAACGCCGGTTTAAGGGGGTTCGGGAAACCAACCGAGACCATTTGAAACGCCGGAATAGCTTCATGTCGTGCACCGCGAGGATAATTATATCTCGAAATGTTCCTGCCTCTGCCCCACATTAGCCAGCGTGTAGAGTGGTGCACGGTACATTCAAACAACATCCAAGCTTGCCACGGCATTGTACAGGGCAATGTATATCGTGCAACTGGAACGCAAACGCGATGAGGTTAAACACCAACAACCACAATAATAATTAAAAGCAGCGTGCGACTCCAGTAGCTACTTATTAAACAACAAATCATCTCCGACAGAGGTTTAAACGCGAGATTCAGGCGTCGTTGAACGAAACGAATCGGGCGGCAACTTAAAAAAATTCCGCTTGGCATTTAAAAAACGACCAACACCGCGAAGCCGGAAGCCAAAGCTTCTTGTGACCCTGAGCGTTTGCCGTCACTTCGAATCGGCGAAGCTCAAGAGATAATCACAGACGCTTATTTGAAATCTAGAACGCTTATTTTGCTTGCTTCTCAATTGTAGAAGACGCCAACGCGTACATTACACGTTTAAATAACTACCCCCACACTCACCTGCCCCAACGTCCAAATCGACGATAGCGTGGATAAGAGTATCTTCTGTTTTCTATTATACACACTAACTGTACAATGATTGTATGGTAATGTGTGAAACCCCTGCTATGTATATACAGTAGTACAAAACAAAGATCCCCCGTGTAGCCTGTACCAGACTGTCGGGGCAAGTGCTGTTAGAGAGGAGCGACGCGGCACACGAGGGGAGTGGGTGGGTGGCCAGCACCACGCCCGGCCGCCTTCGTCTCCACAGCGGCACCAGGTACCCATTTGAGGCCGAGCCGACCTAGGGGAGGCCCATGACCGGCGGTTGAGATAATCGATCACCGGTGGGTGCTTGGTGTCCGTGGGGCGGGAATCGATCTCGGGCCGCCGGGTTCGTAGCGTTCTAACCGCACCCCCCCCCACACACACTCGCGGGGCCTCAAGCAGCGAACTAATCGATCACTCGCGGCGCGGTATCGGCCGCCAGCCATCGACGACGAAGCGCGCGGCTCGCGGCGAAACATCGCATCGGCGCCGCGTCTGCGTGGCGATGACCACAACAACAACGACGACGAAGACGATGATGATGATTATTACTACAAACACGACGACGCCGCTGAGAATGGTCGTGGTGGAGCGAGGCGGGAGCGAGGCACAAAGACCGCGAAGACCGCGCCTCCAGTCCCCCGCCAAACAACAAAACAATCCCCGCTCCGCATCCTCGGAGAGAGGAGGAAAAAAAAATAAGGAGAGGGGGCGAGGGACGACGACGGCGGAACGAGCTTGCCCTGTAATTTACCTGACGATGTTCGCGTCCGCCGCGAGTCGCGATGTCGGCGGCGACGAGGAGGAGGAGGAGGCGGCGCGCGTCCCTGGGCCTCGATCTCGCCTAGCGCCGGACGTGACGTCACGGCCGCGATACGATTATCGCCGGTAGCGATGTCGATTAAGGGAATCGATGATGATCGATGATGATCGATTATTATTATCATCGGTTCGTAAAGAAGCAAATTCTCATATTCTCTTGGTTCTTTCGGTAAAGTCACGTCACGTAGAAGGGATACAATTAAATAATGAAAATAAAAAAAAATAATGAAAACATTTAAAATAAAATTCTCACGACGTTTTGACTGCAACACAGTCAATCATCATCAGGTGTGAAAAACACAGCAATACATTTTTTTGCTGTGTTTTTCACAATAAAATAATAAAAATATTAAACAATAAAATTCTCACGACGTTTCGGCTGCAACACAAGCAATCATCATCAGGTGTGAAAAACACAGCAATATTTTTTTTGCTGTGTTTTTCACAATAAAATAACAAAAATATTAAACAATATTTTGGAGGTGGTGGTCACTCGCAAACGGCACTGCTGTGTTCAGGAGATGCGGGGGCATCTTTGTCCTACAGGGTCAAGCGTGGTGAAGCAATCGTCAATTTAAGAATCCGGTCAGCGGATCGGTTATCATTGTCGCGTTTGTTGCAAGCGGCGTGCAGTGAGTTCACCGCCTCCACTGAATGTAAACAAAAGCAAATCGATGCTTGTGATGTTTTAAGGCCGCCTTTAGTTTGCTGTCCTTCCCGAGCACCTCCGATTAGCGCGGTTGGCTACGTACGACGCGAAAGAAGTTCAACGCGCAATGCGTTCACGCAACTAATCGATCATCTTTACCGTCTAGTTTGTGTTTGTAATTCTCACGCTATTTTCGTGCAGTTTTTTTTTGCTCGATTCGTCAT
>NC_083781.1:13335532-13365532 GCF_015708825.2 Lethenteron reissneri
TACTGTGTTCGTGAAGGACAGTGCCGAGTGATTAGGAGGTACTCACTGATGATACATCACGGTGTTTTGTTTCAAGCACTGTACAATGCAAAGTGCTCATTGTAAACCATCGATTAATGCCTCAGTGCTTGTGCTGCGTTGCCATGTGCTCAGCTTGAGGTGTTCGATGAATTGTAAAGTACACAGTGAATGGAAAAGTACTCGATACACCTTGAGGGCTGTGTAGTGTGGGTTCCTGGGAGGTTGAATGAGGCACAGAGACAACGTCTGTGGGACCACGTGGAGACTTGGTGAGACGGGCGAGGGACAGAGATGAGTAGACAGACGAGGGACACGTAGACAGAGAGCCACAGAGACATGAAAAAGACAAAGAGAGGGACACAGGCAAGACTCAGTAAGTTAGGACACGGAGAAACAGACGGAACGAGAGAGAGAGACGTGGTTCTCATGAACAAAACCGAAATATAAACGTGGAACAAAGTTGCAAGTCGCATTTGGGTGCGGATTTCGTACTTTGCAAGTGACCCTTGACAGTTTCTATCATTTATGGAGTTTTAATTAATTACATGGTTACGTCACTTTCCGTTGTTCACTTTGAGCGCGCTTAAATCCAACCAAATTGGAATCTTCATGTGGCGCATTACTCCACTAATTTCGCTCCATCTAAGCCACGCCGTTTGGATTCTCACCTTAATCGCCTTGGTCAGTGCGCTGTCCTAGTTGTGACGGCTGGGCATGTTGCCTTCTAAATATGCGGCGTAATGATATAATTGACGTTTTAGTCCAATAATTACCGCTGGTCGCTGCAAACGGGACTTTTAGCGTGCGCGAAATTAGTCAACAAACACATTCCATCCTTTTTTCTGTGTTTGTATGAATGCCGAGTGGTGTGACTTTACTCCATGGAGCAACTGGTCGCGTTGTAGTAATATAATTGTGTTTGCATTTAAAAACCCAGACTGTTAGGCCATGGCCACGGCGGCAGTGGCGGCCGCAGTGGTGTCCCACATCAACCCGCGTCAGGACTTCCCAGCGTGGCTGGCCGCTCACGGCGTGAGCCTCAGCGTGGCCGAGGCCGTGGACCGGGAGCTGGGCATCGGCGACTACGAGGCCTTCCTGGCGTGCGCCGAGCAGCCCCACGTCAGGGCCGAGATGTTCGCCGCCGCCAGGGAGCGGCTGCCCTTCGCCTTCTACGCCGTGCTGCGCCGCCTCACCGAGGCCTCGTCCCCCAAGGGCCACGACGGGGCCGGCGGGGCCTGTGGAGGCGGCCTCCAGGCCACCGGCGTGATGGCGTTCCAGCCGTTCCTCAGCGGCCTGCTGGACGCCATCGTCCTCATGCTCAGCAGTCTCAGCCAGGAGCTGCTTCAGTCGGTGGAGAGGTTCAGTGACCTTCACGGTCTGCTGTACGTCACCACGGAGGAAAAGGCAGAGGAGTCAAATCACCACCGTGGGGATGCTGCTCTTGACTCGAGTAATTTGATTTGCTTCAAACAATTCATCATTTTTTTTCTCTGCCTTTGTTATCTTATTCCTTTATACGCTGCTATAGTGCATTCATCTTTTATGCCAATTCATTTTCAAGTGAGTTTAAAAACTCTCTTAATACCCATGTGGAAATATTACGTAGATCTGTTATCTAATGAAAGAGCAATATCGACCTTGTCCACAATTGTGCTTTTAAACCATTTAAAGAACCATGTGTTAATCAAATTACAATCTGGGTGCACATTTCTCTTCAAAATCTCAAATGACAAAACCTATTGGCCATGGATGGAGGTAAAGTTACTGCCACTACCGCTCTCCATTAAATTATCTTTCGACTTAAATAACCATGAAAGCTTGATGGGCACTCTGCATGTGAGAGCGGAGATATCTGGGTCATTCTAAATTTGGAGCTTTCGTGACTGCAAGGATTCATACTCTTTGTTTTTTCGGTAAAGTCACGTAGGTTAAAAAAGAAAACAAATCAATTAAATCACGACGTTTCGGAGGCAACACAGCACATTTGCTGTGACGGTTTCACCTGAAGACAGAAGCTTGTGTTGCCTCCGAAACGTCGTGATTTAATTTATTTGTTTTCTTTTTTAACCTACGTGACTTTACCGAAAAAACCAAAGAGTATATCTGGGTCAGTCCTTGATTGGAATACAGTTGAATTCAAAGTGCTGAATGACGTTTGTCTGCCACAAGAATCGGTTTTAGGTGTTCTCTTTAACATCTACCTGTTACCACTTTGTGACTCGCTGAACACTTTACGGATGATCATTTAGCACGCTGATAATGAGCAACGGTATTTAATTCTCATTGTCAGCTGTGGGCTTTCTGGAATCATTCGGGACAGTTGCAAAAGGAAAGTCGCTTCCTCGTTGGAGAGGAGTAAATCTCTTACACTGAATGACGAACATGCTGTTTTCTATACATTGAGCTCAAAATGCTGAATTATGGCATTGAAATGGGCATACTCTTCCAACACCAAACGTAACCAAACGTCTGGCGATCCTGATGGACAGTAATTATACCATTTTTGGCTCAAATTATCAAGAAAATTAAGTCGTAATTTCCACCTGCAGTAACAGTTATGTCAACTTATTGCCTAAAACACGTGAAAATGTATAAATAAACAGATATGTACAGACCTTTGTCACTTCATTGATGGATGAAGGTTGCCCCATGATGTCAAGGGGATTGTTTGGCCATCCTACACCGTACTGGTCAATGTAATTTTGTGAAAGGGGAGCCCAGAACCGTTTCAGATATCACTTGCGACTGATGGTGTAGTTGTGGCCAGGAATTTAACTCCGGTTTCCAGGTTTATAGCACAACCTACTATCCACTGAACCACTGCTCCATCGATGCAACATATATGAATTTAAATAATGGACTCTTACCTGCACGATTGATGAGTGTAATAATTTATTTTAACTGATGAAATGATGCGTAATTACATTACAGATATATTGACTTTGAATTATTTTTTACCAGAAATTTGGATCACAGTTTGAAAACTACAGTTTTTAACATAGTTTAATGAACACCCTGTAAACACATTCGTTTAATTTGCATCTCAGCAAAAACACCTCTCGCACAATTATAATAGCATTTGCATACTCCTGGACGCATCAACAATTTGTTTCGTTTAAATTGTTCTCGTGGGCTTGCTGCAGGCTTCGCCGAGGAGTATGAGGACGAGGTCTCTGAGAACATGAACGAGTTCTCGGCAGAGAAGGACTTCCAAGAAGGAAGGGGACCGAATGACAGGTGGCCCGAGTCGAACTGCTTTCACAGCGAGGGTATGATTGCAGGTTCGTGAGGCCAGGATCACACATCCTTTCATTTATGACTCAGAAACCTGAATTGTCATCAGCCGTGTGTTCTCACCCCTGTAGCGATGGGGGTGCCGCAGAGCGCTGAGCTTCCACTGCTTACAACTCAGCTCCCCTACCCCCCTCCCCTTCTGCTGGTGCAACATTTACCACCAGTGGGCGAGGGGCCTTCACACAACGCAGCTATTTGTACAGTTGAGCGACGGGTTTGTGACAGCCTTTCCTCGTATACACAGCCTGGCACGAGAGACGAGAATGCATAGTAATAGAAGGTTTGAATGTGCTGGTCGCCGCACCCCTCCCCCCCTCAATGTCGTGCCGTTTGGTTCTTCTCTTACATCCACAAAGTTCTCGGCCCTGTGCACTGCTGCCTGCTCCAATGCTAAAGTGGCTGCGTCCCGCAGACGAAGCCGGCAGGTCGGAAGACGAGCGCGAGCACACTCCGGAAGAGATGCTGCCCGACGGGCCGGAGGATGGCGCCGTCGAGGGCCACGCTTGGGGCGTCGTGGGCGTGAAGGCCGAACCCATCGCGGACGAGGCCGGCAGGTCCGACGGCGGCGGCGGCGGAGATCGAACCCCGGACGAGATGCTGCCCGACGCGCCGGAGGATGGCGTGGCCCGGGGCAACGTGTGGGGCGTGCTGGGTGTGAAGGCGGAACCCATCGCGGGAGGCGAGTCACTCGAACCGCTCTCATGGTGGTAGCCGTGCCGCACTGGGCTGTGGTCCTAACCCAGAAATGCAAATAAGTAGGAGGGAACAATTATACATGATTTCGTGGGAATAATACCCATGTATACATATTGCTGGCGATGCCCGTTTTACTTGCTGTATTGCAACACTGCGCCGTGGGGCTTTGTAGACCTTCCCACGCTGCGGTGTTTATGGAGGATCGTGCGGTTGTTTGACCTTATTTCACCTCGCTGGTCAGTGCGTGTTGGGTAAGGGAAGGGCCCAGGACCGATTCAGATGTTACCCTCCACAGACGTAAGCTGTGGGCAGGAATTACATGCGGGTTGTCGTGTGCATCAGCATGTGCTTTAACCACTCTGTGCCACATTCTGAATCTGGTCTCGTCCATTAGGCCTAGAACGTTGAGTCTTACACATTTTCAAAGTCACTTGAGGCACTGTAATTATTGCAGATGTAATTTTTTTGGCAACTTTAAGGTTTTAATTCCACGCACATGCCTGCTACCATCCATTGCTGGTTTGTATCTAAAGTTGAGACTGGAACAGGTAATTCAAATGTATACACCACGTGCTTGCTCTTGCATTTATTAGTTGCATTTGTAAGTTTCCTGTTTATTCAAAATAAATCAATGAGTCTTTACAAACTCGAACAAGAACATCTGAAGTGAACCTCAAATGCACGCGGTGTCAAACTGAAATCCACTGCACACATCACGAAATGACTGGAGCAAAATTGTAGCAGGATTCCAATTGATTCTCATTCAACTCAAAGTATGCGTACATTCTAATTGTCTGAACAGCAGAAATATAAACAAAAGTACATCGTGAGATGAAACACAAGGAAACACGTATATTTTAAGCATGTAATCGTTTCATCAGATAAAATACATTATTGCACTCATTAATCGTGCAGGTGTCATTTATGGATTTCATTGTAGAAATGATAACACAGTTTTCTTTAAGAACACAACTGATTGAGTGGTTAGAAAATGTAAAACATAATAAGTTTCGTGACCCTGCATTATTTTACGTCTTTGCTGGCTGAACTCTAGCAGACCTCTCTCATTCCCAACTCCACTGTCAACTTCACCAATCATTCTCGGCACACGCCACCTTCTACCTACTCTGGTCATTCAAAATGCTGATGAACCCCTTTCCGCATCGTGCAGGCAACGGCAGCGAGGACATGATGTTCGGGGCCGGTGCTACACAGCACCCGAAGTTCCGGTCGTTCGGCCCCTTGGCAAAAGCGAGGCTTCCCCCTCACCAGTCGTACGGCCTGTTGCCGGACGGCGAGCCGGCGTGCCGCCCGCCCAACCTCGGCGAGCCGTTTGGCGACGCGAGAATGGGCGGCGAGTGTCCCGGCTCGGACTCGACGGGCGAAGGCTGCTCCGACGAGCTGGCCGGTGAATTTGGGGCCGGCCCGTTCACGTGCACCGACTGCGGCCTCGCGTACAGCGACACGGACAAGCTGTGGCGGCACCAGGCGTTCCGGCACGGCGGCGAGAAACCGTACGTCTGCGACGTGTGCCGGAGCCGCTTTTCGCTGGTGCGGAACTTGAACCAGCACAAGAAGATTCACACGGGCGAGAAGCCCTTCGTGTGCGAAGAGTGCGGCATGAGCTTTGGCCGCAAATACCACCTGCACAGACACAAGAAGATCCATACCATCTTATAACGACAAGACATGTCAAGTGCACTGTGGTCGTTTTTTATATATATATATTCCCAATGGTAACGGTTACATGTGATCTGATTTAGCACCAGAAATGCAAAATGAATGCGGTTATAATACGAAGCAAGTGCTGTCAGATCTGTGGGTGGATTCTGCTATTTGTTGTGCTGCTTGTTCAAGCCATATGGACCTTCCTTGTTGGAGAAAACTCGTCTCGATTGATTTGGGGTGCTGCATTGGACACTTCGTTCTTGAACTGTCCTTGCCCTCATCTCTGCAGAGCAAGCGTTTGTTAAACAGCAGCACAAACATATGCATAACTAATGGGAATGATTTTATTTTGCATTGCTCAGTGGTGCAATTTGCATATATTTGGGTACGTTTTTGGACAAATGTGGCCATGATGCTGGCACAGGTAAGTCCGTGGTCTCACGGGGTCTTTCATACCTGCGACCTATCATATGGGACGTCCTTGCCGAAGGTCGCCTGGTTAATTTGGCAACGCTCCTTGCAATGCTTCTGTTGGGGGCGCAGAGAACGAGGCTTAGATTTGGCGTTGCCCTGGAGACACCCACTCGGATGTGCTAAAAGCGAAATTAACACATCCATTGCATCCTCCGCTCACACCCTGACAGTATGCGTATTGTGATTTTTATATATTGTTATTAAGGGACCCCTCTTGCCAGCATCAAAACATAAGAATTGGTTTTACCCTTTCTGGCAATAAAACAGGTGTTCAGATGTTAAAACACCAAACAGATTCTCCTTGCAAGGAATCGCGTCTACATTTTGTGGTGAACATGCAAACCACGTTCACCACAAGCATGTGTGGTTAATGCAGACGTGATTCCTTGCAAGAGTTTTCTGTTTGGTGTTTTAACATCTTAACACCTGAGTTCTTGCCAGAAAGGATGAGACCAATTCTTATTGTTATTAAGCAATGAATAGGAAATTATTGTTTTCATGGACGGTTACATTTCGGCAGCTGCATTCTTGTGAGTTGTACCGGTAGCTCTCTGTGCCACTGACTTAATGGAGGAGTCGGATACTTATATGATTTGTGCTGGGAATATGCAATCATCTAGTTAGCCTAAATTAAGATACCCAGCTAAATCAGTTTTGAGGATGGAATTTATTTATTGTTCTTAGTTTTATAATAATAAAATGAATTGAGTCTTCATGTTTATGATTATATTTTTCATGCCATTAAAGTAATGCCATATATGTTATCTCAAATGAAATTCAGCAGAGTACATTTGTTTCCTTGTGTGTTTAAAACTCACGTGCCATCGCACACATTCATAATATGCCTTTTTAGTTGTCAGAAAATATTTAGCATAAGGCAAATACATTTGAACATGTACTACATTGAATATGGGTTACCAAAAGTTACCAACCAATATAAAAAAAACAATGATGTCTCTTCCCCAGTTACGCTGCAGTTGTGCCATCAGCTGTGAGATGAACATGTTTACATGAAGCTTGCAGAACGTAGCGCATACATCGATACTCGAGACCAGGCTCCCTGCAAGGTTCCAAACGAGAACTTTCAAGGCCCCGTTAATGTCCTTGTCCCACACTTGATGGTGCCCTGCTGCTGTGGACATGCTCACCACAAGGCAATCAGACTGAAAATGTTATCCTCAGAGCAGGAAATATGTCAAGATATTGATAATTCACCATTGGACTGGTGTTGAGATCACTGTGATGCCGCCGCCACGAAGCCGTTCGGCAGGCACCAAATCCCCGACCTCGCCACCACCAAGCAACGGAGCCGACCCCGCGTCCCCCTCACCTCACCTCACATGAACACACCCGCACTCATTCCCCCCCCCCCCCCCCCATAGAGCTCCGAGGGGAGGTCGCCTGGCCGACCGGTTTTTATCCGAGAGACCCTTATCGGGATTAATTCTCACGGTTTCCGGCGATCAGGGGATTGGATGACCTCCCCCGTGCTACGTGGCACCGCGGCGCTGCGGCCGGCCTTAATATGGTGTGGTCGCGGCGTGGGGCATTCGGCCACCGCGGTTGAGGCGCATTTCCCCCCACACACACTCCCACGGGTCGACGGGGCGAGCAGGGGAGGCACGGGACAGCATGAATAGCGGGGTCACAGGGGCTGTTGCGCATAGTCATGGAGGGTTGGGATAATTGCGCTTGAGCGCGCAGGCCCCATTGTTAGGGAGGGTAAGGGATTAAGTAGGATTTACGCCTTGCACGCAGCACACTGATTAGCATATCAACAGCGCCCAGAACCGCCGTGCGCGTGCCAGAGGATCGCGAGCCCATTGTTTAGCGCAGCATCCCCTTTGAGGTAGGGAGGATAAATAGAGGGGCGCAGAGGGAAAATCGCTCTCTTCTCTCCAGCGCCAGGCGACAGGACGCTCTCCAGTCCAGCGACCCGATCGTCCGTGAGACGCATCGAGGTACGCTGCGAGCACGGGATCAACGAACCGCCGTGGGCATCCAGCAGGAAGTAAGTAGGTGAATTAGAATCAGCAGATGAATCGGGAATAGGTATAAAGGTATCAGCGTAGGCCAGCCTCGTCGACTCACTGATTTAACATTAAATTACCAGGTATCAGATAATAAATCATTAATAGCGAAGCGTGGTCTCGCGTGATATTGTCGTGCAGTGTGAGCGTGTGGGTGCGCGTGTGTACACTGTGGTTCACCACGTGAGTGAGCGCTGCGTAGAGCGGCGCACGAGTGGGTGTCGCGTGTGTGCAGGTGTGTGCGCTCGTAGTGTGGGTGAAGGGGTCGGTGCGTCCGCAGGTCCCCGATCCGTCTGTCGCCGCCGGGACTCGCGCAGTGTGAGGGCAGCGTCGTTCGCCCCCGACCCCCGTTTAATAGCGCGTGATCCGTGGAGAGACAACGCAGCGTCTGCAGGTGAACGAGGGCGTGCGGCGAGCTATGCCTCTCACACGAGCTCGCGGAGGGACGGACCAGGGAGGGGAGCCGTCGGGCGATGAGCCCAGCGACGGCAGCAGCTGCTCGCAGAGCAGCGAGGGGTCGGCGCACGGCGGAGCCCCTGCCATAGGCACGGAGCAGGGAGGGACTCCGGGGACCAGCGGCCCCAACAACTTGGCGTCAGAAGTGGGACGAACCCTCACATCTTCACGGGAAGGTGGCGCGCTACTCCACGCAAAGGTAAGGCATGTGTTCACCGGCCAGGGGACCCCTACATGGAAAGCGTTTTCCCGTAATATCATAGGGGCTAAAGAGCTTAATGGCTGGTCGGACGCGCAGGCGTTGCGACATCTTACGTTAAACTTAGACGGGCGGGCAGCCGACTTTGTAGAGGCACTACCCGAAAGCGCGCAAACCCAACTAGAAGAACTAATGCGTAGATTAGACCTGCGTTTCGGCACGCGCAACGCGATACGGGCGAAGACCGCCTTAGAGGCGCGCCGACGCCAAAC
Organism: Lethenteron reissneri; assembly: GCF_015708825.2. Classification (NCBI taxonomy): domain Eukaryota; kingdom Metazoa; phylum Chordata; class Hyperoartia; order Petromyzontiformes; family Petromyzontidae; genus Lethenteron; species Lethenteron reissneri. The sequence goes on from NC_083781.1 coordinate 13,344,643, forward strand.
TGGCGAGGACTTCCGAGACTACGCTGAGGACGTGCGATCACTAACCCGGATCGCCCGTCCAGAGTTCTCGAAGGAGGTCATTGACGCGCTAGCTGCAGACAAGCTACTCAGGTACCTAGCTCGCACCGCGTGGTGGCAGCCCAAAAAGAGTAGCGCAGGCCTCCCTTTCGATACCCTAGTCGAGCAAGCGCTGGAGTGTGAGGAGCTCTCCAGCGAACGCGCGCAGCTCCGAGGGTCGGGACAGGAGTACACCGTGGCGAGCCTGATCCCTGACGAGGAGGAGGATGAGGATGAGCCCGCCAGTCCCATGGGGAGACGGGCAAGAGAGGCCCAGAAACCCCGCGAGACAACCCCGGGTTGGGTAGCTGGGTTACAGACCGGCATGGGAGATATTGCTGGCCGAGTAGACCGAATGGACGGTAAGGTAACCCAAGTAGGGGAGAGGGTAACCCAGGTACGCGAGGAAGCGAATAAAAATATGAAGACCCTCCAGTCTGAGATGGGGGAACTACGCTCGACCGTAGGGGGGCTGGCCGGGAGAGTAGCCCAATTAGAGTCCGATGTGGGACAACTGCGTACTGGGGGAGGGAGAGGGAGCGGACAGGGGACCCGCTACGGAGCCGCCCCCCCTCCCCGGGCATGTTATATGTGCGACCGCCGAGGGCATCTAGTGAGAGACTGTCCTGAAATCACCCGAGCTAGGCAGACGCGGGGGTTAAACTCCAACGCCCCCTAGAAAGCGGACCAACTAGGGGTGCAATCGACGCGGTCCCGATACAAATAGACGATAATGAGAATAATGGCGAGCGAGTGATCTCCACACAGGTTCCAGCAACAACGCCCACAGAAACGGTGACTCCTGGCGACTGGCTGCGGGAGCTGGTGGCGGGGATCACGGGGGCCACGTCGCTGGTGGAAGGGGAGGTAAACGGAGTGCGTACCCGAATCCTGCTGGACACGGGGGCGGTGGCCTCGCTCGTGAGCGCAGCGCACTGCAGCGCGATCGGGGTCGACGTGCGTCACCTGCAGGCCCCGGACCGCGCGCTGCACACTGCGAGCGGAGCCGGAATGGGGCTGCTGGGGAGAGCCACCCTAGAGGTCCGCATAGGCAGCCAGGTGTGCACGCAGGAGTTCTACGTGTCGAGTGCGTTGTGTCACGAGTGTATCGCAGGCACCGACCTCCTAGAACGGTTGGGACTCAACGTGCAACCCCGCCAGCGATGCGCCACCATGGAGAGCAACGGCGAGCAGATACCGTTCCTGGGACGAGAACCAACGCGCCGCCGCTTTGCACCTGTGGCCGCTATCCTGGCGACGACAGTCACCATCGGCCCGCTCACCGAGATGCTGGTGCCGGTGACAACATCCCCCACCGACCCCGCGCTCCGACCATCAGGGGAGGTAATGCTAACTCCTCACCCGGAGTTGGCAAAACGGTATGGGGTTGTGGGATCCGCCACGTTGGTAAACGCAGATGGGGACCGATTGTTTATGCGGATGTTTAACCCCCACAATACCCCAGCGATACTGCGACGGCGCACCCCGATAGCCACAGTACACCCCCTGCACGCACGCCACTCTAACGACTCGGTGTTCGCACTCTGGGCTGAGGACCCCGGGCGTCCTGAGGGTGACCAGGACCTGGCCTGGCGAGTCGGCCTGACTCCCCGAGCCGAGGTCGTTCCCCTGCTCGACGCGTTACATGTACCATGGGCGGATTTACCTAAGGGAGAGGCCGATCGGCTGCGCGAGCTACTGCGGGAGTATGCCGACGTATTCAGTGAACACGACTCGGACATGGGTCGGACCGATCTTGTTAAGCACCAAATTGACACCGGTGCAGCCCGACCCATCAAACTCCCTGCGTACCGAGTGGGCGCACCCGAACGCGCCCAAATCAAAGAGGCAGTTGGGGACATGCTTCGCGATAACATAATTCAGCCCTCGGCGAGCCCCTGGTCAGCCCCGGTGGTACTAGTAACGAAAAAGGATGGGTCAACACGGTTCTGCGTCGATTACCGTAAACTAAATGCAGTCACGCTCGGCGATGCCTTCCCTATACCCCGCATCGACGACACCTTCGACAGCCTCGCCGGAGCGCGATATTTTTCCACCCTCGATCTCGCGTCCGGGTACTGGCAGGTGGAGATGGCGGAGGAGGATCGGCCGAAAACCGCATTCACCACCCCGATGGGGCTATTCGAGTTTCGAGTACTCCCGTTCGGACTCACCAATGCGCCCGCGACGTTCCAGCGGCTGATGGAGTTGGTGATGCGGGGCTTGCAATGGGAACAGTGCCTGATTTACTTGGACGATGTGATAGTGTTCAGTAGATCTTTGTCTGAGCATTGGTCCAGGCTTCGAGAGGTGTTCCAGCGACTGCGAGCGGCTCATCTCAAGCTCAAGCCACGTAAGTGTTACATCGCACAACGCGAGGTGGGGTACCTCGGGCATCGCGTCAGCGAGGCAGGCGTGCACACCGATCCGGAGAAGGTACGCGCCGTAGTGGAGTGGCCACGGCCAAGGAATCTGACGGAGATCAGATCATTTTTGGGGCTTGCCACCTATTATCGTCGATTTGTAAAGGGATTCAGCGAGATTGCACGCCCCCTCACCCAACTCACTTCCCCTAAGCACCCCTATCAGTGGACGGGGGCCTGCCAGACGGCCTTCACCACTCTCAAAGACCACCTCACCCACGCCCCCACCCTCGCTTTCCCCGATTTTACCACCGATTTTATTTTGGACACCGACGCCTGCAGCAGCGGGCTGGGCGCGGTGTTGTCACAGGTACAGGATGGGACGGAACGAGTCATCGCGTACGCCAGCCGGACCTTGAGTGGGGCCGAGCTGAACTATTGCGTGACCCGCCAAGAGTTGTACGCCGTGATTTTCGCATGTAAGCAGTTCCGGCCGTATTTGTACGGCAGGAGATGTCGCGTACGCACTGACCATTATGCTCTTCAGTTCCTTCTTACATTCAAGGAGCCGCGGGGGCAGATGGCCCGTTGGTTGGCGCAGTTGCAGGAGTACAACCTGCAAATCGAGTATCGGGCTGGCCGGACGCATGCAAACGCGGACGCCTTGTCGAGGCGGCCCACGGTGTACGCCGAGACAAGGGCGGAGGAGGCCTGCCCCTGTTTCACGGGGGGACGCTGCCGGCAGGCAACGGACCCCCGAGAGGCCGCGGCCACTGACCCCCCCCCAGCGAGAGAGAGTGCAGTGTGCGCCACAGAGACCCTCACAGGTGGCACCGAGGATCCCGTCGACCGCCCGGCAAGCGCGGGACCCGCGGCTCGGGACCCGATCGGACGGATCCAGGAGGACGTCGGCTGCGCCTTCCCGGGCCTGAACGACGAGCAGCTGAGACAGACCCAGCAGCGAGATCCGGATCTGGCGGCCGTGGAGGCGGCACTGCGGGAGGAAAAGAGCGCCCTACCAGGACCCTGGAGCGGTTTGTATGCCCGGTTGTGTGTGCAGAACGGAGTGGTACGGGAGTTAACCGAGGCCGGCCAGCCGGGGTGCATCTGTGTTCCTGCCCAGGTGCGACCCCAGCTGCTACGGCTGGTGCATGACCACCCACTCGGGGGCCACGATGGGGAACGACGCACTCGAGAGACCCTGCGTCGCCAGTATCTCTGGCCCAAATTGGCACAAGACGTGGCGGCCTGGGTACAGGGCTGCCGCGCCTGTCAGCAGTGCGGGCCGAAACCGGCACGATACCAGGTACCCCTAAGGCCGTTCCGCGTCAGCCGCACGAATCAGCTGGTCGGGATCGATCTACAGGGGCCATTCCCACGATCCCATCGAGGCAACCGGTATATTCTAGTCGCAGTAGAGTATTTCACCCGCTACCCCGTGGCAGTGGCCATCCCTGATAAAACGGCCTTGGTGGTGGCCCGGGCATTCGTAGAACATTACGTACTCAAGCACGGGATCCCGGAACGAGTCCTCACCGACCAGGGTAGCGAGTTCGAGGCCGAGCTGTTCCAGGCACTGTGCCGAGAATTCGGAATCCAGAAGGACCGAACCACAGCGTATCACCCCCAAGCGAACGGTATGGTAGAGCGCATGAATCAGACCCTAGCGGGGAAACTCAAACGTATGGCGGCCGCAAATCAACGGGATTGGGACGAACACCTCCCCTACGCCCTTTTCGCCTACGCCACCACCGTACACACGTCGACGGGACAAACCCCGTTTTTAATGATGTTCGGCCGTGAGTCTCGTTTCCCGCAGATCTGCTATTCGGCGTCCCTTCCCCCCAGCCGGAGGAGGGAAGCCGCCCCGTGGAACACCTGTTGGAGACCCTGCGAGAAGCCCGAGGCCGAGCATACCCGCAAGGGGAAGCCGCGCATCGGCGGCAGGAACAGGGCACCCGACCCCGCATGGAACCCCCCTTATTCCTGACAGGCGCTAAGGTGTGGCTACACACCCCTCGCGTCGGGGCCGGGCAGGTGGGGAAACTGACGACCTACTGGCGGGGACCCTGGACCGTGGTGCGGCAGATATCCCCCTGGACGGTACTAATTTACGGCGGGGAGAGGGGTCGAGAGACGGTGGTCAATGTCCGCCGCTTAAAACCATGGAAAGCGGCCCCGGCGAGAGAGGACTCCGTCACCCGAAAGCCCCGAAATCCCGGAGTACCCGCACCCCTCGTGTTGGGGGGCCTCGCACACTACATGGGCCCCGCCTGGTCCCCGAGACGCCCCGATCCAGTCCGGAGACGGCGCGGACGACGGCCACTAAACCCTTCCGCTGCTGAGTTTGTGCCCCAGCCCACAGGTGCCGGGGGACGGGGAGAGCCGCTGGAGTGGAGGAGGAGACCGCCGCAGGAGCTACAGAGGACGGAACCACCCGCCCCGAGGCCAGCCACCAGGTCCGGACGGATCCCCCGGACCCCGCAACGTTTCCTCGTGGGCGCGGCCCAAGCGAGGTGCTCCAGTCAACCCGGGACGGGGACTGGCACCTCGGGGGGCTATGTGATGCCGCCGCCACGAAGCCGTTCGGCAGGCACCAAATCCCCGACCTCGCCACCACCAAGCAACGGAGCCGACCCCGCGTCCCCCTCACCTCACCTCACATGAACACACCCGCACTCATTCCCCCCCCCCCCCCCATAGAGCTCCGAGGGGAGGTCGCCTGGCCGACCGGTTTTTATCCGAGAGACCCTTATCGGGATTAATTCTCACGGTTTCCGGCGATCAGGGGATTGGATGACCTCCCCCGTGCTACGTGGCACCGCGGCGCTGCGGCCGGCCTTAATATGGTGTGGTCGCGGCGTGGGGCATTCGGCCACCGCGGTTGAGGCGCATTTCCCCCCACACACACTCCCACGGGTCGACGGGGCGAGCAGGGGAGGCACGGGACAGCATGAATAGCGGGGTCACAGGGGCTGTTGCGCATAGTCATGGAGGGTTGGGATAATTGCGCTTGAGCGCGCAGGCCCCATTGTTAGGGAGGGTAAGGGATTAAGTAGGATTTACGCCTTGCACGCAGCACACTGATTAGCATATCAACAGCGCCCAGAACCGCCGTGCGCGTGCCAGAGGATCGCGAGCCCATTGTTTAGCGCAGCATCCCCTTTGAGGTAGGGAGGATAAATAGAGGGGCGCAGAGGGAAAATCGCTCTCTTCTCTCCAGCGCCAGGCGACAGGACGCTCTCCAGTCCAGCGACCCGATCGTCCGTGAGACGCATCGAGGTACGCTGCGAGCACGGGATCAACGAACCGCCGTGGGCATCCAGCAGGAAGTAAGTAGGTGAATTAGAATCATAGCAGATGAATCGGGAATAGGTATAAAGGTATCAGCGTAGGCCAGCCTCGTCGACTCACTGATTTAACATTAAATTACCAGGTATCAGATAATAAATCATTAATAGCGAAGCGTGGTCTCGCGTGATATTGTCGTGCAGTGTGAGCGTGTGGGTGCGCGTGTGTACACTGTGGTTCACCACGTGAGTGAGCGCTGCGTAGAGCGGCGCACGAGTGGGTGTCGCGTGTGTGCAGGTGTGTGCGCTCGTAGTGTGGGTGAAGGGGTCGGTGCGTCCGCAGGTCCCCGATCCGTCTGTCGCCGCCGGGACTCGCGCAGTGTGAGGGCAGCGTCGTTCGCCCCCGACCCCCGTTTAATAGCGCGTGATCCGTGGAGAGACAACGCAGCGTCTGCAGGTGAACGAGGGCGTGCGGCGAGCTATGCCTCTCACACGAGCTCGCGGAGGGACGGACCAGGGAGGGGAGCCGTCGGGCGATGAGCCCAGCGACGGCAGCAGCTGCTCGCAGAGCAGCGAGGGGTCGGCGCACGGCGGAGCCCCTGCCATAGGCACGGAGCAGGGAGGGACTCCGGGGACCAGCGGCCCCAACATCACCATTGGGCTGGGATTGAGATCACCGTTGGGCTGCGATTGAGGCAATCAACAGGCTACACTTGAGAATGATGTTTCATTACGAGTAGCTGTCCATATTTGAACCCAGGATCTCAGCAGTGCCAGCTCCGTGCTCTGATCGCATTTTGAGGTCCTGTCCCAAAGTTCTCATTGTTAAAGTAAGCTCGAGTTAGAGATTGCACTTGAGATTAAGTACATGTTTCATTACCACTTTCAACGCTTTCAAACACTCCTAATACAAGTGTATAAATTATGTACAGCATCTTGTATTGAGATTACATCCCTGTCAACCCATACGGTTTACCCCGTATTCTTGTACAGGGAAGTTGAGTTGTCAGGTCCATACGGCGTACAGCCGTTTCAATGCGGGCAAAAAACGTGTTTTGTCTATTTGTGTTTCTCCCTTGTGATGGGACTTTGTAGGATGAACGTTGAGATGTATAAGATCACTGGGTGACCAATAAGGTCTGAATTGGTCTGTAATAAGGTAGGGCACTGATAAGGGGTTGACAGGTATGAGATTAACCTTAACCATTTTATATTGTGAAACCTAATTCAGATATTTTTAAAAATTATGCACCGGTTACTGAGTTCATGTCGCTAGAGCCGTATTACAATTGTGTTATAAATAAATGTACACATTGGAATACATCACTCTATTTCGGATTGCTCAGGGGCTGCAGTGTGTTTCACAGAAGCATGCTGCGTTTATAACCTCGTCGAATTGAGAGGTCTGGCTCAGAGTGCGGTAATTCTACGTTAATTATTTTCAACCTCTGAATAATGTGCACTGCTTTACACGAATCCCGAAAACAATAGATTTGTCTGCATTTTGCTTCTAATGCCAATGCTATCAATTGTTTTTAACGTATTGCAATTTATATATATATATATAAACATACACAGGTCTGTCAGAGTTTTGCAATTTCCAATGAACGTACTTTGCTAAAAGCGTTATCACCCTACGTCTGTGCGGAGGATGTCATGCATTGTTGCACATCGCTACAATCGAGGTGGCGTATTGATTTGTCTGGGACGAGCAGACGCCACGGTCTCACGTGGAGGGGATGGGGGATGAACAAATATTCGTCTCCACTGGGACGCGTGAGGATTTTGTTTTTACCAGGTCGTGCAAACGCCCAGCCGTGGCACGCAAACACAACTTAGCCAGGTCAATGGTCACCACGATGGCCCGGGATGGCCCGGAATTGCCCGCCGCTCGGGACGCTGTGAGCTGGCATGCTCGTAGTTGGTGTCCGAAGTACCATACCGTCAAAAAACCCTTCCATCTACGCCACAATTTCACGTTCAGATGCCCTGCGTCTACATCAACCATACGAAATAAGAACATTTTGCGACGAGTTCACGCCAAAAAAACCCGGTATTGACGGTTCCCTGAGGCACGCTGGGGATGGCAGCCATAATAATAATAATGCGCATTATGAGAATGTTTTCCCCTTTTTAATGGCAACAAAACAGGTGTTAAGATGTTAAAACAGCAAACTGAAACCTTCTACAAGGAATCATGTCTGCATTAACCACCATACTTGTGGTCAGAATGCAAACAAAAAACAAACTGATAATATTTGCATTGTCTCTGAAACTGATTGGTCCACACCAGAGACAGCTTTCTTTTGAGCCTCGTCACAAAACGGTGTTAGACCATTTATTTATAAGGCGCCTTGTCAGAATAAAGTTAAGGAAAGGACAAGAGAGAAAAGGAGATGTATATATAGAATACACGGAATAAAAAAAAATTGTTTTTAGACGCGATTTCAAAGTTATCCACTTTGTCGATTAAACGAATTTCCAACAGGAGGGAATTCCACAACCGAGGCGCAGACCCAGCCGCTCGACACAGGAACGCAGCTGGGATCGAGGTACGCTCACGAGGGCAGAGTTTGCAGATCTTCACCGCAATTAACACCCCGGTGAGCGGAGCACGGTTGGGGGCCGTCCATAAATGACGTCACGCACCTAGGGGGGTGGGTGTCAGACATTTGTGACGATGTGTGACGAGGGGGGTGGGGTTTGAGAAATGTGACGTCACATCAAAATGCGCAACTTTAAATAAATATAGAATTGTTATAACAACACTAATTGTTATAACAACACACCAACAACATCAGAGTACAGCGCCTCATTAAATACGCACTACAATGACAATATTTTGAAGCGATTTGAAGCAAGTTTTATTCTCAAAATGTAAACATAGTTTTGAGGGGGGGGGGGGCAGAGCTTTGTGACGTCATTTGAGGGGGGGGGGTCTGACTTTTTGTGACGCCGTGTGACGAGGGGGGGGGGTGTCAAAAATCGTCCAAAATCGCGTGACGTCATTTATGGACGGCCCCTTGAGCGGTCGTCTCAAGATCGCCAAGGTGGATTCCTACGCACGGACGACGGAACCCATCAATCACTCCCTCTGGGGTGTCGGCAAAGACACACACCTGATTCGCCATTAGGTGTTCCAGTCGAGAGCGACTGACCTCAAAGGAAGGCTGGTCACCAACCATTGCACTGTGAAGATATCCAGTATTATAATAATTGTTTTTTTAACCTTTTATCTGGCAACAAAACTGACACCTTTTCTTACAACGAGTCATGTTTGCATAGACCACAATACCTGCGGCCATAATGCCTTTTGGCGTCATCTGGTCCAACACCATGTGAGACGAGGCTCTAAGGAAAGCTGTCTCGGGTGTGGACCAATCAACTTCAAGAACAGTGCATACATTATCAGAGTTATGTTTTTTTTGCATTATGACTGCAGGTATTGTGGTCCATGCAAACATGACTCCTTGAAAAAAAAGGGTGAAAAACCAATTATCATATTTTTTACTGGCAAATGAGGTTCCAATGGTGTATATATCCAGTATTGTTGAGCAGCGGCTCAGCGAAATGGAAGGTGAGCACAGATCGTACGCGTGTGGGCGATTCACACAGCGAAGCTCCAAGTGGATGCGCCAGCGCACACACACACACAGAGAGAGAGACGGCCCTCAGGATGGCGCTGTCGTCACGGTTGGACGCGACAACAGCGGTCGTAGAATCGCTGACCGGCCACATTGGACAACCTCGTAAACAAACAAACAAAACCCCTCCTCTCGTGAAGGAAGTACCTCCTTCCCCGCTTTAAAACCACTCACCACCTCGAAGCATTTCGACGGTGACTTTGTCAGCGGTCAGAAAATTACGATCGCTGAAATGCTACTCGCGTTCTAAACGGGTTTACACGGCTCAGTGACGATGGTGATGATGTATTGTTAACGTTTTAAATTTCCACGCGTTTGGGCTCCAAACGAAGACGGAAGGTGCAATTCGGTATTTCACTGAACATGCGCAAACAATGTCTGTAAGTACCGGTTCTACTTCGGGGGTCAAACATCCAAATACCACCATCCAAATATCACCGTACCAAAAACATTGGACCTTTGCTTTGTAGTGAGGCATTTGAAAAGCAACAGGTGCGTTTATAATTGGCTGCCGCCTGATGATGCCGATTGTAATTACTGCCGAAACGTCGTACTCAGATTGTAAATGTTGTGGCTTGGCTCTCCAACACACCGGTTAGTGCTGTACTCTCGACGAATTGGCACGTTCTGTTTACGTGACAACCCTTACTAGTTGGCTGTGTCGGGTGGTGGCGGGTTTAACGACACATTTATATATTTACGCGGTCTAACCCCAAAAAAACCTCTATTATGGAGTTTATAAATGTTTGTTGAGTTTGGAGAAGCCATTTGACAGCATCTGGCAATCACCGGATGGTTCTATTTTGTGTACGGGACTGCCCAGGGATATGAGTCTGGGCTCGCCTTTAACCTTGCCACAATGAGGAGACTTTTCCCACTTATGGAGGAGACTCATAGACTCATGGAGATCCATAGACTCACATAGAGACTCACAGGCTCACCGCAAGACCCATCTACTCACATACCACACACTCACATTGAGACCCATAGATTCACACAGACCCTCATACTGGCATAGACACCCACAGACTCACACAGAGACCCATGGACTCACGTTGAAACCCATAGACTTGCATAGAGACATAACGACTCAGAGATCCATGCTCAACAACACAACACGATGGGCAATGGACAGCATAGTCACAAGTGTGTGACTCGTTAAACTATAAACTATTTTTATTTTACCAGGTACAGTCCACTGAGCTATTTTAGAATTTTTTGCAGAAGCGACCTGGTCGTAAATTATAATCCAATTAAGTGGCTTATCGTGTGGACATTTTGTTTATAGCAGCCAAATACTCTAAACGCGTGATGATTCTAAATGTGGAGGGGAAAACCGGAGGAACCGGAGAAAAATCCACGCGACCATGGGGAGAGAGACACGCCAACTCCAAATACACAGCAGCAGGCGTCAGGGTCGGGATCGAATTGACGACCTCCTGCACACCAGGCGAGGTAGTTAACATCTCCTAGCCACCGCTGATGGAGGAGGTAGCCGCACCTCTGCCCCGTGCATCGTTCCACGCATCACGGTTCGGCGACAATCTGCGAGGATTGTCCCTTTGGTTGTCTCGTCCCAAAAGCGACTCGTGCGGGACATCGCGGGCGTTTGTCGAGAGCCTTCGAGTTCGGGACGCCGCGATCCGTCACCGCTCGCCCGCAGCGAGGGAGCTCAACAACAACAACGACGATGTCACTGCTGCTGCTGTCGCATTATTCACGAGGGGCGGTGGCCAAACGGTGACCGCGGTCGTTCAGCGGCAGGACGGGCAGTGCCGCTGTGCGCCTCGCGGTGTAGGCGCGTCGAGTTCTCGGGCGGTGGTGGAAGCGGCAGCGTGAGAGAGAGGGGGGCAGGGGGTCACTCTACTTTGGTGAGAGAGATGGGGGGGGGCACTCTACTTTGGTGAGAGAGAGATGGGGGGGTCACTCTACTTTGGTGCCGGCCTTCAAGGAGCAGTGGGCGATGGAGGAGGCCGTGTGCTCGGTGGCAGATGACGGGGAGCTCTGCATGCTGATATGAGCTACCCGTCGGAGGCCGTCGGACTGCGAAAAGGGCTGCGTGCAGAACGAGAGAGAGCGAGAGAGTGACCGAGAGAGTGAGCGAGAGGTGGGGGTTTACATAAAGCAAAGTTTAAAAATGTATTTTTTTAATGAAATGATAAACGAAGCAAAGTGCCGACTACATCGAGCATCTTCTTGTTTCCACTGATCGTAAAAAAAGAAAAAAAAAGAGAGAGAGAAAGATGGACTCGTGAAGGCGCACGCACAGGCCCCGTGCTGTCGCCGATCCAGGCGCACAGGACGATGGCCCTCCCCAAGTCGTTGCGTGGTCGTGGGGTCGTCCCGGCGGCTAGGAGATGTTTAACTTCCTCGCCCGGTATAGCAGGAGGTCGTGGGTTCGACCCCGACCCTGACGATGCCTGCTTGTTGGATATTTGGAGTTTGCGCGTTCTCCCGCGTTTCCCCTGCACATTTATAAACGTGCGTTTAGACGCAGCGGTGGGGAACCTTTTTTCTGCCAAGGGCCATTTGTATTTCGATTTAAAGCTTTCGTGACTGCAGGGATTCATTTGGATGTTTACATCATCATTCGCGGGCCATACAAAATTATCAACTCAAAAATTAGCCCGTGATATTTGGTCAAACGTTTAATTAACTCACCCCTAATGTGATGGCTGGAACTGCTTCTCTTTGGCGAGGCGTGTGATGTTAGCTGGCTATTGATAATGTTGCTACTCGCAACTGCTTTTCCAGGTTTGCGCCTATATTTGTTGAATTTCGAGTCCCGCCTGCGGTTGCCTTGGCAGGGCCACACCAACTGATTTCGCGAGCCGTGTACGTTACCCACCCCTGGTTTAGAATATTTGGTTGCTGCTGTCAATGTCCACGCGAGTAGCCACTTGGTCGAGCTTTATAGTTAGTGGCCAGGTCGCTTCTGCAAACGAGCCGTGTCGCTCACGAAGCGCTAGCTGGTAAAATAAAAAAAAAACATGTTTAGTTTAGAGAGTGTGAGTTACTTGGTCTAACTCCATCGCGCTGGTCTGTCGGGGTAGTGTGAAGGCAGGAGAAGCATTGACGTGGGAGCATAGAAGTACGGTACAATTAATTTTGCTGCCCGCAGTGTATTCCCCGCAGCCGCCTATGACAACCTGGTGTACGTGTGTGATGTTGTTGTTGTTGTTTGTTGAACTTCTTTTGCACCGTGCGTAGCCTACCGTGATATCAAGTCGGAGGTGCGTGGTGACTTCGCACGCGAAGCGCTATCCAGGCTCAGCCTGAAATAACTTTTGAGATCCGACGAGATTCGGGTGCGTTCCAGGTGATGTTTCTTGACAAAGGCCATTGTGTAACCACAACAATGACACTACAGTGCTGTAAACAACAGCGCACTTTGTTTAGAAGTGCGTCACTAAAGTGTCGGGTGCGCTCTCTACAGGACGGTCCCTGCAGTCGGATGTTTGGCCAATTCCATCGGATGTGTGCTCTCAGCGAAAAGCCAAAGCGAACGAAAAGCCACTCACAGCACCGCACAGATATGATGAAGAATCCATTGTTGTACTGCCATCTCCACACAGACCTCGTAGGGCCCAAGCCTACAACAGCTGGCAGGCCGTCTCCCATTCGAGTGCTAAACCAGGCTCGTCCATGCTTAGCTTCCGAGAGTAATTTGTACAAAAGTATAGCAGCAGCATTGTGCACTGGCCGCTTTTGTTTGGCTGAGCCTCAGGCTTTCTCCAAAGAGCTGAACGCCGCTTTGTGACTGGTAAATAATACAGGGCGCGCTTCATATCCAGCTTTCTTGTTGTTGCTGCTGTTTTTTTTTTATCAACGAAGCAATAAAGCGAGGTTATAATATGCACGTACGAACAAAACACAACTTGCACTTCTTCTCAACGACATCGTGACTACGCATCTTCATCACGAGATGCGCCAAAGTCGGTGAGAGAGAGAGAGAGGGAGCGGAAGGGGTCACCGCGTGCGCGGCGGCTGCTCCGCACGGTCCTCGCCCCGCCGCGCAGCCTCCTCGCCGGTGGCCCTTCCATCTCACAGCAGCAGACAGTGATCGAGCACACAAAGGGCCTTGTGTGCTCGAGCGTGTGTCTGTGTGTGCGTGTCTGTGTGTGCGTGTCTGTGTGTGCGTGTCTGTGTGTGCACGAGCGTGTGTCTGTGTGTGCGTGTCTGTGTGCACGAGCGTGTGTGTGTGTGCGTGTCTGTGTGTGCGTGTCTGTGTGCACGAGCGTGTCTGTGTGTGCGTGTGTCTGTGTGTGTCTGTGTGTGCGTGTCTATGTGTGGGAGCGGTAGTGTAGCGGTTAGCGCGCTGCGCTATGAACCCGGCGATCCGGGTTCGATTCCCACTCACGGCCAACACCAGTGACGATTATCTGAAACGGTCCTGGGCCTCCCCTAGGTCGACTCAGCCTCAAATGAGTACCTGGTGCGAAGTGTAAACATCACCACTGGGGAGACAAAGGCGGTCGGGCGTGGTGCTGGCCACCCACCCCCTCGTGTACCGTTCCGGCCGTCATAGGTGCTCGCTAACAGCACTTGCCCCTACAGTCTGTTAAGGCTATATGGGGGATCTTTATCTTTGTGTCTATGTGTGCGCGTCTGTGTGGGTGTGTCTGTATGTGCGTGTGTCTGTATGTGCACGTGTCTGTATGGGCGTGTGTCTGTGTGCACGTGTCTGTATGTGCGTGTGTCTGTGTGTATGTGCGTGTCTGTGTGTGTGGGAAGGGGAGCGTTAGTGTAGTGGGTTAGCGCTACGCTGCGCTACGAACCCGGCGACCCGGGTTCGATTCCCGCTCACGGTCACCAACACCGGTGACGATTATCTGAAGCGGTACCTGGGCCTCCCCCTAGGTCGACTCAGCCTCAAATTAGTACCTAGGGAGACAAAGGCGGCTGGGCATGGTGTTGGCCACCCACCCCCTCGTGTGTGCCGTGCCGGTCTTCATAGGTACTTGCTAACGGCACATCTCCGGCGTTAAACATTGCGCCGACGAATGTGACTCTTTTCTAATTATCAGACACTGAGCCCCCTACGGGAGGGAGCGGCGTGTGAATGGGAATGTGTCTTCTCTGAGGCCAGCAGCACGTCCACCGAACCTCCGGTGGGCTGCGTGTCTGCGCCATGCGCCCAAATGCGCGCTCCGTCACAGCGCGTACCGAGGTTGCTTTTGTCGGTGCTGCTGGTGCCAGGAGAAATACAACAGACTCCCAATTCATTGATCTGCACTTTTGGAAAATGTTCATGCATTGGCATCATGTGGATTGCGATTGAAAGGTACTGCTACAGACATCACCCCTGAGTTATGAAGTAATGCATCATCAGCTGTCGTGTGTCACAGAGTCGATGTTCCGAGCAATGACCCTTATTCAGGTATGCTTATGTGCATCTCGTCATCGATATGGCGTGTGTTGTGTCAAGGGCTGATTTTGGGGGGGGGGGGGGGATCCATTTGGCAACCTCTCGTATTCAATTTAGTGACATGAATGCGGTGCATTTATAATAGCATAGAGGTCCCATTTTTATAGATGTTTTAATTTGCTTTTATTATCGGTTAACACATGAGGGCGGTCTGAAGATAATGCTACATTATAGTGCAGCGACATCTGTCAATCAACTGCCAGATGAATGCCTCCCCAAGCCATGCTGGTGATGGGGATGTTTGACATACTTCACCACACTGGTTGGTCTACTCGTGCACTCGATTCGCCCCTTTTTACACCGACCACAGCTGGACACAGCTGGACATATTTCTCAGGCAGCCTCCACCGTGCACTTCGCTGCGATAAAAGGTCAACTCTGCAACACCGGTACCATGTCTCGACACAAGTCTTCAACACAGACGCCAATTTCCAGGCCGTCCGGGTAAATCCTGAACTGTGTCGGTTGGTGAAGGAGGAGGGATGGGGGGAGGGAGACCAGGCCTATGTGTGTGTCTCTCTCGATGTATATCTGTGTTATCTCTCTCTGCTTATATGTCTGTCTATATGTCTCCGGTTCTGTGTTTTATCTATCTCTCAAATTTTGCATTCTCTGGAAGAACGTAATCAACCAGGTAGGGTGTTGACTGTTATGTTAGCCGACTCTTTGTGTTGTATTGCATTATATTTCTACGTTTACTGGGTTTGTTTTCTATTTCATTTATACCTGATGATGATTGCTTGTGTTGCAATCGAAACGTCGTATGCAATTATTTAATGTATTATTTTCTCTTTATACGTGACTTTACCGAAAGAACCAAAGAGTAAGACCAGGACGGGTTCACAGTTCACTCACCGTCCAAGCCTGCTCTGGCTGTGAATACAGGCCAGAAAAAAAGGGTTTTTTTTGTTGACCAGTGTAATCGCCACCGGGGTTGGCCGCGAGCGGGAATCGAACCCAGGTCGCCAGGTTCGTAGCGTATCGCAGCGCTAACCGCTGCACCACCGCTCCCCACACGTGACCCTGACCACTTTCTGCAAGTGGCACGAGCCACTTGCTCCATCGCTCCACACACACACACAGCACGTCCACATCAGAGGTGAGGCATTCTAAAGGAGGATCGTTCATGAAAGCCAGTGTGTGTGAAGAAGAACAAGTCGTGTCACTGTTTCTTATGTTTTACGGAAAATATAACTTCCTAGAAATACTCTGGGTATCTGGGGTAGATTATCATCTGAACTCAGTTTGCAAAACAAAGCCTTACAAGGAAATCTTAACAAAAAAGCTGCTTTACAAAAACGGATCTTGCTTTTCTGGAACGACTCGTTATCACCCGACGTTGTTGACCCACAAAGCCTCGTGCCTCCACCGTCTTGTGTCAACATCCCAGACGCAGGCGCAGCGAGGCAGATGTCGACTTCGACTCCTCTGTGCGGCATCTGCAGCGTGCGGCCTCTCCTCGACAGCTGCCGCATGAAGAGCACGAGCCCTCGACACACACCATAGAGCCATTCAGTGTCACGTGTGAGAATTGCACGTGTACGTGTGTGTATGTAGGTGCTCGCTAACAGCACTCGCCCCAACAGTCTGTTAAGGCTACACGGGGAATATTTGTCTTTGTATGTAGGCAGAAGGGAGCGGTGGTACAGCGGTTAGCGCTACGCTGCGCTACGAACCCGGCGACCCGAGTTCGATTCCCGTTCACGGCCACCAACACCGGTGATGATTATCTTAACCGGGTCCTGGACCTCCCCTAGGTCGACTCAGCCTCAAATGAGTACCTGGTGCGCTGTGTAGTAAACATCGCTACCGGGGAGACAAAGGCGGCCGGAAGTGGTTGCTGGCCATCCCCAACCCACCCCCTCGTGTGACGTTCCTGCCTTCATAGGTGCTCGCTAACAGCACTTGCCCCAACATTCTGTTAAGGTTACACGGGGGATCTTTGTATGTATGTAGGTTGAACTTCTTTCGTACCGTACTTAGCCAATCGTGGCTAATCGGAGGTGCGGGGAAAGGTCAACAAACGAAACACAACAAGAAGCAGTTCTCGAGAAATCAGTTTCCAATCGAGATTAGATTAATGGTACTACACCTGTAATCGCTGTGGGCTGTTTGGCATATTGTCGGTAGTAAGTACATGTATTATCTGACCAAAGGCTGTCCACTTATGAATAAACGTAGTACTTTTTGTTCATCAGCTTGTGTAGTAGGCCTTCCACACAAATCTGCACGGAAGCACGGGTGTATCCTGTTATCGGCGCAGCAAAAGTGTGGATCGCGCGCACGTAACTTCTGGCTCATTGTCGGGCTCCCTCGATGTTTATTGACGGACATCACGACGCGGACGGAGACAACGTTGAAGCTGACAACGTGAAGGTGACTGACCTCCACGGGTCAGTCAACCTCTGCCTCTCCCTCCTGTGCCCAACAGGAGGCGCACCCAAGTCGCTGGACGTCCCACGATGAAGTCTCTCTCTGCTCATGGTCTTCGATCGTCAAGGCGGACTGGATTGTTTTGAGCCGACCGGTTGCTTCACATCAAAGTTGAGATCGCAATCTGAGATGGTCAACAAACGAGGCGTTGACCTTACAAGTGCCGAAGCACGTGCGTCATGATAACGTCGGGTCTCAGCTGGTGCTGCGCGATGGGGACCCACAACAGCCTGCCGGTGACGAGCTCACGGCAGCGATGAATAAGCGACTGAACGAGATATGTCCGTGCCCTAAGGTCGCAATGGACGTTGATGCTTTGCGAGGAGGATGGCGATGCATGGCCGATACCGCCCGCGTACGGAGAAGAATCCTGGGCGCGACGATCGCCAATCTCCAACCATTGTCCCGCACGGGAACGCCACTTGCACTGCGCGCTTTGGTCAGACTTACACGTGTGTGTGTGTACAGGCCAGGCCACTTCGTGAACCAAGTCCACCGGCTCACTCACCAGCCTCGACAAGGCCAGTCGAAAAGTTGCCGTACGAAGGGAGAAGAACTCCTCCACCACCACCACTCCCCATTCCACCACCACCACTCTCCCACTCCACCACCACCACTCCCCAACTCCACCACTCCCCAACTCCACCACCACCACTCCTCCACTCCACCACCACTCCCCCACTCCACCACCACCACTCCCCCACTCCACCACCACCACTCCCCCACTCCACCACCACTCCCCAGCTCCACCACCACCACTCCACTCCACCACCACTCCCCCACTCCACCACCACCACTCCCCCACTCCACCACCACCACTCCCCAACTCCACCACCACCACTCCACCACCACCACCGAGCAGCTCCGTGTGCGTGCGCTGGGTGGAGCCCACTCGGGGTGTGGAGGACGCCACCCGAGGATGTTGGCTCACCAGGCCACGGACAACCTTGAACGAGAAGTCCGCAAGATGACCGTAAATCAAAGTCTCAAACGAGACTAGTTTTGTTGTTGTTGTTGACATGATCCGTCCTGAATAATGGAGGAGTCTGAGCGCGGCTCCATAGGTGACCGCTTTAAACATCTCAAGATGACGACTTCGCATTCCAAAACGTGTTTCAGCAGAAGCGGATCCCGGCATGCAAGAGGTGTCTTGTCAGCGATGCGGGGGCTCTATTCCACGTATGGATGCTCGGAAGATCATCAGAGTTCTAATCCTAGATGGTGACATCATCGTAGTCGTGATCACCATCATCAGTCGTGATCATCACTTAGGGTCGATAAAATGTATGGCAGGTTGTGGGAAAGTCGACAGTATTGTGTATTATGTTGAACTTCTTTCGCACCGTACGTATTCAACCGTTCTAATCAAATGTGCGGGGGAAGGACAACTAAACATTGTCTATATAATTTGTATTATTTTACGATCAGATGAAAGAAAACGCGGGCTTCGTCAACAAGGCCTGAGAGTGTAACCTGTGTGGTTATGTACTTGTTAAATGGTGCATAAGGAGAACCTCTTTAATTTTGATTTGGAACATGTTTTTGACAAAGCGCTGAGGCGATGACCAGTGTGACGGAGAGACTTCACGCGAACACGATCACCGATCGGTTCGTCACGGCGTGACCGAGTCGGCGTGACCGAGTCGGCGTGACCGAGTCGGCCTGCTCGATTCGGCTTGTTACGCCTGCTGGATCTCCTCTCTGTTTCGAAGAACAAATGTGACCTAAGGTCTTCTTCGCTCATTTACCAGCTTCACATTCCTTATTGCCGTACAAATACTGGAGGAAGGGCTTTTGTCATTGATGCCCCCAGGGTCTGGAATGCTATCGCCAATAAACTGCAACTTGGATCACTACCTGTGAGATCTTCACTCAAAACTGCTCTAGAGGAGTTGTACACCCCTAGCTGCCACTGCTGTTCAGTGGCCTGAAATCAAATGTTTCGCTCCGGATGACCGCTGCAAAGTATGATCTTGTCTTTTGATTTAGTGTGCTGATCTTAAAGGTGCATTGAAGAATTGTAATACTCCTACTGATTCTCCTGCTGTTATGGAGTGACTCATGCAGCCAGCTATGGCTGCAAAGTTTGGTAGTACATGTTATGTATATTGTTTATTGTAAAATTTCAATCATAGTTCCTATGATCGCTGTTATATTGCTTTTATGGCTTTATTTTGGTAATTTCGAAAACGTTTTGGTTTCGCCATATGTGTTTGTTGTAGTACAGAGTAAGACTGATAACTTTAATCTAAGTTGTTTTGTGGTTGTTATTGTTTGACTTGCATCCCACTGGGATTTTTCCACACAGCGTTGCATATACGGTGTTTTTTATGCAAGACTTTGCTGTTTTTTTCCTGGATTTTTCTGTTTGCGCGTAGTCACTTTAAGATGTTTCTTGTTCATGTTTTTGTTTGTTGCGGTTGCACCCGATTCAAGAGCCGCATGGCTCACAGGGCTATACCTAATAAATGAAACTGAAAATGTCCCTGCGTGGCGCAGGGATTTGATCGGCGAGGTGTGGGGCCCGTGAAGTTGACGGCACATTTGGGTCGTTTCAGATGGTCCGACACACACCGTGTGCTGGAGAGGCCGGAGCCTCCTCCTGCATCCCTCGTGTCCGGGCGTGGGGAGCAAGAAGATCACGCCGGGGAGCTGTCGGTTTTTACTTTGATCATTATTGTTGATCTCCCCCCCCACTCCCACTGTGCCCAAGAGGACGATCACGGCCAGGAAGAACCGAGGCACAGTGGGCATGGGTCACACCTGCAAGGAGCAAGGCACGGTCAGCGAGGTGCAGAGAGGGATGCGACTTCGTCGTGAGACGGCGCAGTGGAAACGTTACACGGTAGATACTGCATTGTAAAGAGCGGGCTGTAGAGTTGACAGCTTTCTCCGCGGTCTTGTTTGGCGTAATGTCATTGTCATTAACCAGCATGAAACATATTCAAATTGATTATGTTGAATTTTTATTATTTTATTACTTCCCTTCTACGTGACTTTACCTAAAGAACCAAGAATATGAATCCCTGCAGTCACGAAAGCTTTACATCTAAATTTAACCAGCGTGTTGCAGTTTAGCAACTCGATTTCGTTTCCTGAAGAAGCTACCAGCGCGTGGAGCGAAACGTCGAACATCGGTACCGACCAACCACAAACCAGAAAAAAAACCCCACAATCCTATAAGCGTGGGAGGGCGACACGGCACAACGCAG
Source organism: Lethenteron reissneri (assembly GCF_015708825.2). Classification (NCBI taxonomy): domain Eukaryota; kingdom Metazoa; phylum Chordata; class Hyperoartia; order Petromyzontiformes; family Petromyzontidae; genus Lethenteron; species Lethenteron reissneri. The sequence goes on from NC_083781.1 coordinate 13,365,070, forward strand.
CTCCGTTGTGCCGTGTCGCAACGTACGGCGCGAAAGAAATCCCAACGTACGGCGCCAGTGATGCGCAACAGCCGCTGGGAGCCACGCGCGGCGAGGAGGCGGCGGGTGGCGTGGCACTGCCGCCAATGGGCGCAGGGGGGTGAAGTGGGCGAGACGGGGAGGAGGAGGAGAGGCGGCGAGGGAGAGGCGGGGAGGGAGGAGAGGGAGAGGCGGGGAGGGAGGGGAGGGAGGAGAGGTGAGCTCCACCCCCTACTCAGCTGGGAGGAGCCCGAGCCCCAGAGAACACACGGCGCAAAATCACCACCAACACCACCACCACCGCCACACCACCATCACCACTACCATCATCACCACCATCACCACCCTGCACTCCCTTCCGACTGCCACTGCCGCACTGTGGGAGCGGCGTGGCGGGACCCGGCACAGAGCGTGGAGGTCGCCGTGGGGGCTCGGCGCGAGTCGG